>NC_088606.1:30964798-31275631 GCF_036013475.1 Columba livia | reverse complement strand
AATTTGAGTAACTTCTTGCTTGAAACTACATTATAAACAACTCTATCTGACTGTTGTAATTCTGAGTTAGTAAGCAACTTGGTATGCCAGCCAGTAAGACTCAGTTCGTCAGAATCAATATTGCAGTTATTGAGTAATTACGGTACTTGTGTGGGAAGATGGACAATGTGATATTTGTTCAGGTGCTGATGGGTGATAATGGTGTTCAATGAGAGACAATAATTGAAAACAAAATGATCTTAATGCAGTTGACTGACACAATAGAAAGACTAAGGTCTTTACATCCAAACACACTTTATCTTCTTGATTATCAAAATATCAGTTTAAAAATAGCAACAAGACTTTTAGAAGGTAATATACCACTTGCACTTCTTTGTAAGCTTCAGATCGTCAATAGAGACTCTTTAAATGCTAATCCTCTTGAAAAAGCTTTTTCTCACTCAAGGTGCTCTTACAAGCTATTTATCAATAAGAAATAAGAGGAACTGTCTGCATTTCCTTTAGAAGGTAAGAAAGTTAAACTTTGGCAATTCAGCTTTCACTGTTCCATCACTTTTAGCAAGTGCTCATTTAAGATATGTCATTAGTCTGTGAAGCACACATACTATGCATTCCTCATCACTGTACTACAATATATACATACTGAGGAGTTTGTCTTCACCTCATGAAATTACTGCAAGATCATCAGCAAGCACTCCCAATAAGTAGGTAAAACACATCTGAATATAAAAAAATACTGCAAAATTATATGTATGCACCTTGGTAATACAGTCATAAACCGTTCTCCTGAAGAAGATGAGAAGCTCATCTAAAAGTAAGAGAATAGGAAAGACATGTTTTGTCAGAAACCATTCTCTGGTTCCATGGTATTTCCCCACTCTCTACTAAAGCTGTAGGCACCCAATCAAACACTAATTCTGTTAATTTAATGGCATATAGCTGGGCAAAATGCTTAGAAGGTTTGATGGCCTCTCTGAAATCTCAGGGTGATGATAAAGACTCAAAAAAGAGAAACTGAATTTGTGGATCATGCCCTGCTGAGAGCATTTCAGAATCAAAATATTCTGGTTTAAGATGCAAAATGTTGAAGATGTGGTGAAATAGTTTTTATTTTTAATTAATATTGATACTTTTCATGGAGAAAAAGAAATAATCCTAGCTCATGCATCATGCAACATCTCATCTCCTTAATAATGCTTTTCTGTGCCAAACTACAACAGAGTTAATGATACCTGTTTTTTAAATATTGCACTTTCTTATGTATGTTGCCCCCAAGCCATACTGCAGTATTTGCCCGTGCTTAGTGCTTGAAAAAAAAGGCTGGCAGAAGCACTGGGCAAAGTAAGCTGTTACCAAATCTGACAAATTCATGAACTCCTTGACAAGGTAGAAGTGTACTGACATGAGGATGACTAGACATGTCAGGTATGCAATTTGTCACAATGGGAAGAAAGAAATATTGTATGAAGGGCATGATCACCCAGGTTAATCTGAAATGAGTACATCAACAACAAGATGTCCTTTAAAAAGGAAAAAAAAAAAAAAAAAAGAAATAAATATGAAATGTAAAAAATTTGGTCTTGTTCATATTTAAACATGTTCTAGAAAGGAATATCTCATTAGAATAAGAAAATCTTTGCTCTTTTTAACTGTGAACGCCAGGATAAAATATTGTGCTCTCTCATCTCCAAAATTTAAGCATAGGTATATGGATAATGAGAATTTCCCTTAATAAAATCCATTTTTTTCCAGAGGTGGTGTTTTCCTAAGAAATTTCATTCCTTAATTACCTATCAAAATATAAATACTCATCTAAATCTGAAGAGTAATCAAGTAATTTGGAAACAGCATGTATTGTAAGTAGTATCCTGTGTAGTAGAACACCACTGTGCTCAATTACCTAGAAATTATTTTTGTACATTTCACTTTTAAGGGTCATGTTTTTAGTGCCTGGTAATTCTGTTAGTATGTGGGTTCATCTAGAATAATAGTGACCTCTAGGGATACAATTTAGTGTGATACATCAAGCTTTAAACTCATAGCTGCAGATTTTACATTACATTTAGAAATAGGAGGAGCATATATGAAAATGTTAAATGTAGTTGCTCCAAACTTCTGGGCTGTTGAACATACATGATCTGATCATAGATTAAATTCACTTATATATATACATATTCATATATGCATGTTAATGGACATCTTTTTTTTTTTATGCTCATTGCTTTTTTTCAGTTTAGGACAACTCTAAACTCTCTTTTCTGACAACGAAAAAATTTATTCTTTCAGCATTTTTCTTTTTGTCCTAAGTCTTTTCTTCATAAACAATTTGGAAATTAAAACCAGAAATGTTTCATTTTTAAATAGAATCTTTTTCTTTTTACTCACACATTAAAGTAATAAAAAATTACGTTGAAAATTCTTCATAAAATTATTGTCTCTCTTCTATTTAAACAAAGAGAATGCAAGTGCAAAATAGTAGTTAATCTATATCTTACTAATTCTGTAACATAATATAATATATATTCTGAAATCTTGATTAAATATTACATACCAGTCATATCTTTCTTTTTGATATTATTAGCTTACTGTCAAACTCTGCTTACTCAGAAGACATTCTTAATAAAAGACAGAAACTCCTTCACTAAAAATATTCTGTGTGCTGAGGATTAAGTTTTAGTCAGACAGTTTCATTATACAAATAGTAATGATTTTCTGGATGGTGTTAGATGGTTAGGTTTAGTTAGATGTAGAACTAAAGTATTTATATAAATTTTCAGTACATTGTTAACCTCTGTGAACAACATCACAGAAGTGTTGAATTTGTTGCAGGATAAACAAGTCATGCAACCAATCTGTAGTTCATGCCAGGATTTACAGGAGCAATGGACATTAAAGTTAAATTTGTCATTCTGAGTGCCAGACAAATGAGGAAATTGCAAGTCCCAGTCTTATTATTATAGCTTAACTAATCAACATCATTGCACATATTCCAGCAGACTCCCATCTCTTTTGTGGTGTTTGATGAGACAGTTGAGGACTTTTAAAAGACAAGAACCTGTGATTTGCCAAAAATGTATTTGGTGAAAAGTGCTTGTTTATATGCAAACTAGGCAACTGAATAGGCAAGGATCCCTAAAGAGAGTAAGGGTCTGGGCTCAGGCTGAGGGGTCTATTGCTGCCATGTCTCCAGAGGGAGAAAATTAGGGTATAGATGGAACACAGCAGAAGAGGTCTACTTGTGGAAGAGTGGATTTGGGCTGGTGACCTCTGCAAATTTCTACCTCTGTTAGCAACAAACAGAAACATAGACAAGACAGGCAGCAGGATCATGGGTATCTAATTGCTGCTTCTTTGTTGCCCTAGGCAGGTACCTTCTCCGCCTTTGACAAGACTGACAGATGTACTCTGATTATCCACTCACCCTTAAGACCTGGGGTTGGCATAAATAAACACCCCAAGGATACCTGTAACTTGTGCTGTAACCAAGAGGCAACAATTGTCTCCCAGGGTCTACTCACAGTCTGAGCACAGAGGAGAGAGAGCTCATCAGACTGCCCCTTCCCAATACTTGTCTCCTCACCCCATGCATGGCATGAGGGCAGCTAGACTATCTAAAAAGATCACCTAAAATACAAGTTTACACTAGTTGTGCCTTTGGTGATCTTCATGTGCTAGAGAAGGCTGAACTAAAAGAAGGCAACCTGCCTTTTCTGACACATTGGTTTTTTGGTAAATATGTCTCTGTTCCTTCTTACAAGAACCTACAGGGGAGTTATGTGGTTATACATCCTAATAACTCATTAGACACTGATTACTAATTATAAATGAACCATGCCATTGCATGTATGACATTATGGAAGCAAGCATATAAACAAAGGGCTTCCAGTTTTGAAGACTTGTATTTCATTCAGTGTTTTTCCTTTCAGTGTTATCTTTGTGATTATAGAAGATCATTATTTATCTTAATACATTTTCTTTCAGTTCTGCAGTAACATACTGAATTTTTTTTTTTACTCTTCTAGCCCAACAGGCCCTAGAGCTGTGCTAGCTTTTTCTATATAAAAAACAGTTTAACAGTTACTGTAGTAGTTTACATCTAACAGAAACAAACATTTTCATGTTATGTTTATATTGTTTATCTTCACAGAAATAATTATACGATCCATGTATGATCAAACAACAATACTTAATTCTCATGGAAGGTGCTTGCATTTCTTTAAGATAGATTAAATTAGAAGGGAAGATCCATATGGATCAAGTGGAAGATGTTGGTTCTTTCCCTGGGTAGGTCAGGGGACAGGAAACTGAATTTGGGAAATGCCTTTTCTGCCTGAGGGAAACTAAACTTGGTCTGCTATGTGGGAGCTTTCCCCTCATTATTCTCTAGTAAGATATTCACAACAGATTCATACAAAGCTTAAGATATTTATTATAGTAATACAAAAATAACTGCATATTTTGGGCTGGACTGGGTAATCTTGAGGTCCCTTCCAACCTCAACTCTGTTGTAATTATGTGATTCTGTTATTTTATATCCTTATGTATTTGACAGTTACAAGTTTTGGACATATGGGTTTCAATTCTTTTCCTTTTCCTTTAATTTATTTTATAGACTATTAAGCAATAGGACACTTACTTGTAAAGTTGGCAATATGAGTTAAAGTACTTTTAGGAAGGAGAAGAACAGAATCTGACTCTGTACATCTTGGATGAGCCTCATGGCCTTGAGCTTTTTGCATGAAAAATGAAGTAGCTCTTGGTTTCAGAAGTGGGCTTTGTGTTCCTCCCTTCCAGGTGGCTATTTTTTTAGCTAAAACTACTCAGTGAGCTTGGATCAAAATACAGAAGTCATTTCAAGTCACTGTAAATCCCTTTGTTCATCCAATAAACTACTTGCCAAAATATTGTTATTAATGATTAATTTGACCAGTTCCAAACTAATTTCTCATAGGTTTCAGGGTTTTCATTTGCATGGTCTCATGAACTTGTTTTCATTTAAACAGAAACTTAAAGATGGTACCTTCTATTAATTTATAAGCTAAATCAGATCTTATAGATCACTTATATTTTGCATATATCATCTACCATGTATGTATATCTATACAACACATACATTTTCCAGCATATCTCTGCAGAAGAGAGATATTCAGAAAATAATACGTATGATGAGTGTCACACAGAGATTATTATGAGAAGTATGACTTTTATTAAGTTGATAATGTCAATAATTGTGTAAAACAGTTAATCATTTTATGTTACACTGATTTGACGGTCTCTAATAACAAAATAGTATACTACTGTGGGCTTTTTTCTGATGCTTTAATATTAAAACCAAAAACAAATAAAAAAAATAAATTAAAGCTGTTTTCACAGATGAACAGCACAGTTTTGTAACAGAATGAAATATTTTAAGAAACTGAATAGCTGATAAAAGATTAGTAGAATCAGGGAGGATTGATGTTATAGCTGAAGGCAGCATCAGAGATTAGGTACTCATTTGGCTTTTCAGGAGGCCTGGTGCTTCATTCCTTATAAATGAAGTTTGTGATACGTAATGAAAAGCTTTCTATCTTCACTGCAAGCAAATTATCAGGTATTTTGTGGGAAGAATGTTAATGCTATCTTGCAATTGTTTCAGAGCAAGAACACATTAACGGTCAAGATTTGAAAATAATTTTACTTTTATAACATCGGGTGCTGAAGGTATTAAAACAAGGTCACCTCCATAAAGCAATGATGTGAGAAAAATAGGCTATAAACAAGCAATGCCTAAAAATATACTCAATCTGTTTCACTGACCAAATATAATGCAATATTGCCCAAATTGGTAATTTTCTTTACCAACCGCGATACTCATATGTCCAGAGCTGAATTTGCAAAGTTAAACAATAAAAAAGCCATGGTTTGGTAAGGGAAAAGGGATAAACATCTCAGTGGGAAAAGACATGTCATTCCATTATGGGAGAAAACCAGCCAGGCTGTTTTACAGCCTTTACTGTTCCATATTTTAAAGCAATAGTCTTTTTTTTTTTTTTTTTTTTAAATTATTCTTTTCAGGAAGGCAGTGAGTAACAGGTAAGGAAATATATTTGATAAAGAAAAGATAAAAGTTAATAATTTTTCAGTATTGCATAACTGAGAAAAATAGTGACCAAGATAGAAAAATAAAAAAAAAAAATCAGAAAAAAATATTTTTAAAATTATACTAGAGGAAAATAAAGTATTTGAGCGACAAAGAAAATCAGTATACACTAAAAAGAAGGCAGAGAAGACAGAGAAAAAAAAATACCACCTTTATTTTTTAGTTGAAAATAAGACAGAAACTAACTAAGACTGTACCTTTGCTAGCATTGGAATAAAGTAGAAAACAGACCAAAGAGAAGACTGGTTAGTAAATTAAAAATATTTCCTTAGAGATGACTGGATTACTTTATAGTTTCTGATTTAGGCATGATAAAGTCTTAGAGTGAGAAAAAAAATTAAAAAATACATATACATGTAAATATAACATAACTGAGATTATTTAGGAAGAGTACTGAACATGAGGAAATGATAGCTAGATAGTAAGACACAGATAATGAGATAGGCAGAAAATTGATCTTCAAGGCAACCTGAAAAGATAGATAAAGCAACATGTTTGATGATAAAAGTGGCCTTGCAACCTGGGAGATATGACTTGCTATCATGACGACTTGTGATAACAGTGGAAGAACTCCAAAGTAGGTAGTGGGGTTTTTATTAGTATGTTATAAGTATGCCAAAATAGACCTATGAAATCTGCCTATAGCTGTATGAATAACATTTTCAAAAGCTGTTGTTCAAATTCTATTGAAATACAGTTACTTGAAAGTGAAAACTGTGTGTCTTCTTTCTTATAATCAGAAAACAGAACGCAGGACTAAAATATTAAAGAAATACAGGGCACTTGTATACAGTAAGGGTCTACAGTTGTGGAGAATTTGTATCTTTCTCTATGATAGTCTGACTGAGATTTCACTTAGATTTAAAAATCATATTCACAGTGAGGAAAGTGCTTTGCGTATTGATATGCTCCCCCATCATACAATATCGTCTAGTGACCTGACCACACTTACAGCTTTCATCTTATATTCTCATTGAACAGTCTGAAGTTGCTCTCCAGGCAGGATCAGCTACTGTAGAGATTTCTGAGTTTGGTAGCCACAGAGACCTTCCAATTAGGGGTGACCTGTGCCATGCAAGTGACAGACAAGTACCAAAAGATGCAAGTATTCAGAGCCAGCTCAAGGTTCTCAGCAGGGTAGCAAAAAAATAAGGACATAGCAAGATTTAATGAGTGGCAAATTTTACTGTTTGGGGGATAGATAAATTATCTCCATGAAGAAGGAGGTGAGAGGTCAGTCTGAAATATCTTCTTCAGTGTCAGAAGATTACCAGACAGTGTTTATTTAATGCAGATAACCCATTCTGTAACCTCAATCTGTCTTTTAGAATCCACACCTCTTTCTCTTCGAAACATAAGATATGGTTTGACTACAATGGCAGAGAAAGAACCACAAGTCTTAGGAGGGATTTTTGAGCTTTCACAGGTAAGAACATCTTTCCAGTGTTCAGATCAAATTCAGTCAAGTCTTTCATTTATTATTATAATACATCCTATTTAATGCCTATTTCTGAGGCAATTCTTCATACACCCTAAGTAAAGTGAAATTAATATTACTTGGAAGCAAATGTAGATGTTGGCTAGCTTATAGTTAAATTTAGGCCTTTGCTATTAACAGACTGATAAGGTTTTTCAATTATTGTAATTTTCTCTTTACATTTAGAAATGTGCACAGCAAAAAGTTCAACCTTTTTGTCAATTGATCTTGTGACTGATAACTTTCTACGCTGCCAACATGAAATTTTAATATAAATAATTTGTGACTCTTCTTTATTGATGACTCTTTGTTGGTGACTCTTCTATGACGTGGGCTGTCTTTGCTTGCTTCGTAAGTTATGAGTGGAGACTTCTATTTAGTAGGTGATTGAGGGGATGATCAGATATTAGACTTCAGATCTTAATTGGTGGTTGAAGGTTACATTAACTCCATCTATGCACTGTTTGCTTGAAAATGTCCAGTCTTTGGAAGTTCACCCATCATTCACAAATAAAATATGGAATTGTTCATAAAAAACTGTGTGTCATCACTTCCATGGATGAATATGGATGATTCTTATTACTAAAAGCAGATTTTATTATTTCACCATGGAAATACACTTAAATATATTATACAAAATGTCACTGCAAATATTTTTCCCTGTTCTTCTTTGATGGCAATTTATAATTAGAGATTCATTAATTTATGTTTTACAACTATTTTTAATACATATATTTTATGATATTAATTTTTAAAAATGTTTATTTAATAGTTTTATTTTGTTTTCTTGTAGATTTACAAGGAAGAATACTGAACATTAATGGGAATTTCAGGAAAAGCTTGTTGAACTGGTTATTTATACTGAAGCTGCATTAAGTTTTTTGAACAGGAGAATCAAACGCTAGTAAAATATTTCAGCCTCTCAGTGAAACCAATTACATGGCAATTGATAAAACTCCCTTCATTCGATAAAGCAGGTTATAATGACTACGAGTACAAATCCTTGCTGGTACTTAGTACTGCAGACATGGTAGTATTTCTGGCTGCTAAGCGTCACTGTGGAAGGAGTTCAGTATGACATGAAAGATTCTTTTCTCATCTATAGCATTTGGTCTTTGACCGGTGTTTGAACTGCAACTCAGTTTAAAGGTGTTTTGTTTGACTGCATAGTCTGTGTATCATGTTTCTAAATAATACCTTTGGAAAGTATTTTGTCATAATTTAGTATAAAAATAATATTCAAAGGTCCAATTTATTAATTTTTAACATTTTTTTAGATCTCTTCTAATTGAGAAACATCAGTGCTGATTTACTTATTAGCAATGAATGTCTATGTTAGGAACTGAACTACCACACTCAAAAGTAGTTCTGATTGGCAAGATTTTTATATTTTCTCAAGTACTCAAAAGAATGCTTGGGAATGTGCTATAGTAAAATGCCAGAACAAATGGTTAACCTGAGCAGCATTGAAAGGTTCAAAGGAAAGCAGTTCAACTTCTGTCTTGGATTCCTGTCAAGTACATATTAATGTATCAGGCATTCAGCATGTTCCAAATGCTTTCAGCCCTCCGACATGTTCCAAATACCTTCAGTCCTGCATAAACAGATGAGCTCTTCCTTACACAAGCAGTGTGTCCCACACATCTATGAACAACAGTAGATTCTTTATGTGTCATATATTAGAAGCATCTGCCCTGGATTCCCCGATGTCAGTCTGCTGGATATAGCCTGTCACTAGCTGACAAGGGAGCATTCCAGTCAGAAATTATGACCAAAGTGCCGGTTGGCTTCCATGACTGTAGAACTGAATGGATCTGATGTTCTGAATATTCTTTCTAGCGGCAAATTATTATTCCAGATTTAAGGTTCTGGTTTCATATAACTGTGTAATGGCACCATACAAATTTATGAGCAAAGAAATACAAAATAATCATAGAGAAAGAAATAATATAGTTGTGCTAAAGTCCAGATTCCATTATTCTTGATCATAGCAAGTGATGTTGTACCATGAAAGTTATTTTCAGTGGCTTTTACTGAAAGGATCAAAAGCAATTTTCTTCCTGCTTACTTAACACTTTTTCCGCTTTTGAGAAAATGCACAGCACTTTCTGGTTTTATGCCAAGAAGATTTAGAGAATGACAGTGAGAAGAAATAGACAGAGAAAAAAAAATACATTTAGAACTTGTAAGTAAACTGTGGTGACATTTAGGATACCTAGATAATAGATTTGTTTTCTATTAATGGTACTTAGTTCTCCTTGCACAACAGAGATGAATATTCAAACACAAATAAACATTGTGACCTAGACTCTTAGTCATGCTAAACACTGGGTTATTTTAGTTTTATGCGAGCTTTGCTTTTTTCCAGGTTGGGGAGTCCCCAGCTGCTCATTTGAATCAGCAGAGGTAAGCAAGTATGGGAGTAGAAACTATCTGTCTCAAGTCTCACATACATCTCTCATACATGCCCGGGTGAGGGTTTTATCAGCTTGTAAATATTTATATTTAGGAAATGTTATTACTGTCATTATTATTTCTTATGTGGTGATAAAAATATGAGTGCTGAGTTCATTATAGAGTTCTAACAAAACTCCCACCCTGAAGAGTTCTGAGTTTAAGTTAGAACTTACAACAAAGTGAAATTTCACTGTAGACACAGCTAAAGAAATTGTTTCATTTTTAGCCTTGATCTATATTTGTAGTAAAAAATGGCGCACTTGCAACATAACTTACATTTACTACCAAAAGTGAAGTAGATACTCATGAAAATGAAATAGCTATCCATAAAAGTGTAGTCCTTTTCCATTTTCAGAATTCTTATATTTAACTAATTTGTCAAAGCAAACCACCAGTTGATCCATTAATCTGCATACATGACTGCAAGTATACCTAGATTCACCTAAAGTAAACTATATAAACTGGCAGTCATTTGTCTGACATTATGGAATTTTGTCTGTCTTCTTTCTTTTACATATTCTTTTTTTGTTTGTTTTTTTCTTGAACATTGAAAATTTAGTCAGGTATTCCAGTGGAAGTTTGTGCTTTGGAACCAGTTTGAGAATACCTTGCAGGGAATTAAAAAATTCATAGGTGACCTTCAGTGTTATAAAGATTCTAGGAACAGATTGCTCCCAAGTCATTCTTTATGCCACATAGGCTAGATTTTTCATTCTTTAAATTAAAGATGGTTATTAATGGAAATAAATAAAGCATTAAAATGACTGGGGGCCCAGATCTAGACTTACACTATATCTTTTTAATTAATATTTCAGTATTCAAAATATTAATCAATTTGGCTATGCATTACTGGTGCGAAATTCTTTCACAAAACATTGTACTGAACTGTGTAGGTTAGATAAGAACGTAGAAAGATACCTTCTGGGCAGAAAGGTGACTTATTTTATTTTAGAGCTATATATTGGTGTGTCTCAGAGTTTCATGGGTAGATCACAGTCTGTATCTGACACCTGAATAACAAATCCTACCAGGATGTATAACATCTAGCATACGTCTGCAGGGGATAGGAAGTGTGGCTGCACTAAGAAGCCTTTGTTTGACTTCTCTACCTTCTGAACACGTAAAATGTCAGAGCTGTGTTAATTGAGCATGCAATAAAGGTTTTCAACTGCAGACCATTTGTCAGACATAGCATTAAAAATTAATCAGTTGTACTCTGTCTCCTTAAGATTACTGTTCAATTTATTCACCAAGAATCACGAGACTGTATCCCAGCACTAGCAATCAAGCTGGGATTTTAACTCAGTGAGTTGTTATGGCGTGTTTCCAGGTCATGATCACCAGACAGCTGTTTTCTTCCATAACAGGGTGAATTATAGCAGACGGTGAAGCCAACAAACCTCTTAGCATTTGAGTAGAGTGCTCTATGCCAGCCAGGGAGCAGGCATTGACAGGCATTGGCTTTGGAAGGGTTGGCATTTGTTCCATTGCTTGCATTTGCCAACAACATTCATTACATAGAATGGTCCTGTGGTGCCTCCTGTAGGCACACAAGATTACAGTAAGAGATAGGTAATGACAGACAACACTGACGTTCTCCTTGGAAAACCATTTCTGAAAAATCCCATGTTAAGATTACATTTTGTACGCATATTGCTGAAATAAAACTCCTGAATCTAAGTGAACTCTGAAATTCTCCTGATTGAATATCTGATTATCAGGAAAAAATAATGGATTCTGTCCTGAAATACCTTTAAGTTGTAGGACCCACATTGTGCTCAAACTTTGCAGCCTTTTAGGTAATTTGGTACACTGCACTTCAATAAACAAACAGGTAAGACCTCCATGGACTTAAAAAATAAAAGAAAATCTCAAAGTGAAGGTCAGGACAAGACTTTCTGAGATGGTCCTCAGTAAGCTGGTATGGTAAAGATGTCATAAGTCCTTCACAGATTTCTGAGAAAACAAGCAGTATTATCATTGAATGTGAGTCAATTCAAATCCTTTAGGCTAGAATCAAAATTAAGTGCCTCTATTACTAGTGTGAAAAGTACACAGTTAATCTATATCTTACAATGATAGAAGGTAATCTGAATAATATTACTTTTATTCTTGTTCCATAAACATGAAATTAATGCTCTATATACATTACAACATCAAGTTATAACCATTTCTCAATTCAGCAGTGAGGTACCAAAGTGGTACACAAATCCATAAAAAGGATCATCTCTAATGTTGTTTAATGTGTTTAATAATTTTTCCCTAACCAGAAAAGACTAATGTTCTTTCATTGCTTCTTATTTAAGCTGCCTCCTTTTGGGAGGTTGTAAGCTCATTGTTTTCTAACTAGGGATACTGAAAAATCTCTGTGCTTAACAACAGTTTGTTGTCTGGCACTGCTTCTCTTCCAACATCTCATGTAACAGTACTTTTCCCAGCATGAGTTCCAAACCAACTGCTAGCAATGCCTTTAATGTATCTTTTTCAGTCATCCTGGTTAAGATGAGGCATTATGATATAAGAACCCAGATTGTTCCCCTCATACAAACATATACAGATAGTAAATGTTAAAATACAATATGGTTGTGCATAAAATATGAACTCTACCAGATTTTTTAACCATATGTACAGACACACAGAAATACACAGGAATAGCATAAAGGAATGTTTTCCCTAAGAGGATCAAAACAGATCTGTTAGTCTGATCAGTATGTAAAAGAAGAGTTAGGCTTACAAATTAAGTAAACACATAGTTCATCTTAATTTTTCACATTAAGAGAATATGACATCCAAGACTGAGAAGTCAGGATAATAAATAAAACCTTCTGATTGACAAAATTTGGATTGATTGGAAATTTGACATACATCTTCATGTGCATACGAAGAAATTAAGTTGAGGATGAAACAAATCAAAGGAAATCTATAAAATAAAATATTGGAGACCTCATAACAAGACAAAAGTTGCTGTCAAAATGAGATTGTAATTGAACTTTTTGTTTTCTTTCTAAAACAGGTACTAGTTTGTTTTTTTTTTTTTCAGATTGCTTTCTGGGACAGCCATGATCAGCAAGGTCAAATAACAATAAAGTATATGAATAATAATGTTTGAATCAGTCTCGCAGTTAGGTTCAGCTAAACAATACCATTAAAATCAAATTAATGATGTGAAAGAACTACATCCAGAGTTACTGCTGCATCAATGAATACTGTATTTTAAATATTTCTGTAGTGCAAATTCACATTAACCAGCATTTTCAAAGGAATTAAGATGATCTGCATCATCTAAGAACCTGTTTTTCTGCTGTAGAAGTAGAATTATAACAATGGAAATCTAGAATGCCACAATGCTATTTCCAGTACTCAACCAACAATCCTATTTTTCTAACAGTTACTGGAAATTACATTAACTGGAAAAAAAAAAAAAAGTTACATGAAGAGAAGTACTGGATTAATAACTGACTAAAGAGTAAACTATGCAGATTTACACTGTTTTGCTGTTGGAATAACTTCTTACTAACATTTCCAAATCTGCATCAAGCTTGAGTGTAGACGTGTGTGTATGGCTGCTTTAAAGCAAGGCTTATGGTGTTATTGTGAGCCTCATGATATTTATTCTGAGTAAAACCTCTGCCATGCGTATAGAAACATGTAAAACCAAACATGTTAAAATATTATACAGATAACATCAATAATGTTTCAGTCCTGCTAGGAATGTTCTGAACATCACTCAGGAGGAATACTGAGGGAGATTTGATTACTGGCATATCTGATAAGATGCAGAACCAGGTTCAAGAATACAAAAATAAAGTCATTTGAAAGGGTGGTGTGAGGGAGAAAAGAAGACATGGTAACCCTTCATATTTGCATAGAAGGAAAAAGAATGATCATATGTCAATGATAATCAAAGAAAATAAGATATGGTACAGATGTCTTACAAAAAAAAAAAAAAAAACAACCAACTAAAAAAAAACCCAATACAATACAGAAACAAACAAGACCAACCAACCAAAATCAAAAAAACAAACAACAAAAACCAAAGCAAGAACAACAAAACAAACAAAAATACAAGCAAAAAAACACCAGAGAAAAGCAGACATATGCTCTATCAGATCTTATTTTACAAATGCCTTCCCACAAGTAACTCTTGAAATAAGCTGGTCAACTTCAAATCACAGTATTTTATGGCAAATAATGATTTTATTGTGTATATATCAGATTAATTAACATTAGAAGGGTAGAGAAGATGCTCTGAATTATTCTAGACTCACACATGGTAGTCTAAAACTTTTCTTACACTGCAGGTGATGTGAAGCCTCTAATACAATACAGCTGAAATAGCACTATTTGCTTCTTAAGAATATTCTCAGGGAAAAGCAGCCATTTCATGAAAAAAAATCATGGTATCAAGTAGACTGCTGAGGAGCTATTGAAATAATTTACATATCAAGTTTCATTAACATGGAAGGAAGGGCAAGACACACCTTTGTATGGCACTAAAATGGCTTTTAGCTATCCAGATAGGTCTACATAGTGATAACAAACATAGAAAGGAAAAGCATAGAGCCATGTGTTGTTTCAGCGATATTATGACTAGTACTTCATTTAACTAGTTTAAAACTAGCTTAGGTGTCTCTCTAGAAAACTGATAGCAATGCAGACATGCTCTCCATTTTTGTTACAGTTCATGTTTTTAACACAAATAAGAACTGGCCTTTTCTTGTACAGATCGTGTGAAGTTCGTTCTGGCCACCATTGCATCTAATTACCTGTTTTACCCATCTTGGATAAAATACACAATTCTTGACTCTTAGGAAAACAAAATTATTATATTATCTATCCTGGATAAAATACTCTGAAAATAAATAACATGAAACCCAAATTTTAGTGAAAATACATTTCACTTCTTGGCTTTGGAAATCAATTCAAAAATGAATCAAGAACATAGATCAGTCTAACTATCCACTAACAGAACTTTAGTAATGGAGAATAAATAGAAGAAAGCTGCGTATCAACCAATTGAATAAACTCACTCAGAAAAGATCACAGATAAAGTGAGAGGAGAGATACCTCAGGTTCGGTATGTAGCATTTAAGCCAAATTTAAAGAATAAAACAAGCATCTTTTACTTATATAAAAATACCTTCTTAAAAAATGTTGAGCTTGAAAAATATTTAATCCAGAAATCTTAATACAATTTCTATAAAGTGATTTAAAAATTAAGCAGCACATTAAAATATGCCTATGAGGACCTTTTTTTGTTTTGTTTTGTTTTGTTTTTTGTTACGACAAAAAAATTGAGGTATGCTTGGGATACCTGGGAATACCATGAGTCTCTTGACTTGCAGATTTCTGGGTAAACCATGAGGCCAGCCTTGGAGCATCAGTCAATGTGCCAGTTGGAGCTGGCATCTGAAATGGTTGTAACAGATGGCAGGTGTGGTCATTTTTATTAGGCTTTGAGTGCATAGATTGAGCAACTATATATAGAAAAACTCATCCTAGAAGTTATTTTATAGAAAGCGTTCTGTGCTGGTCACATGTGAAAGCTAAGAAATGAGAGAATAAACATATCAGAAATGGATACAAAATTCATTAGTATAGCTAGACTTTAGAAAAAAGATGGAAAAGGGTGTTTATCCCATGCCCCTTTTAAAGATCCTCCTTCCCACCCCAAGGACATTTTTAGGGAAGATATTCTTTAAGATATTTGTTACTAATTAAATATTATTGTTGATCTTAAGGAATAATTTTTCTTTCTAAAAAAAATTTATTTTCCTGAAATTGAGATTCCTTATTCAAATTACGAGTGCAATGGAGTGAGAGTAAAACATCTGAAGAGACATCAGCTACTGTTGATAGTGATCACTGACAAAACAGCTACATTCAACATTGTGAATAAGCTGTACATGCATACATTAGCAGAACAGAATAAATGTTACATTTATAGGGTCCCTAAACCAGTATATGTCTACTAAGCCAACCACAAGATAGTGCCAAACCAGGGATGGCTGTGACTGTAGAGAGTGTCATATTCTAGGGATAGAAAAGATTTAATTCCTTTACTTTCATAATATGCTCATTTCAATTGTTGATATTTGAAAGGTATAGCTGTGTTGGTGAATAGAGAAGATATGACAGTGACTTCTGTCTTTCACTCCGGCTATCATACTTTTCTCCATATTGGGTTCCAAACATCGAAGATTAATTTTGCTTAACTTCATTGATACTCGGCTGCAATTTTAAGCAGAAATTTCTGATCAATTTTCTTTATAGAAATTCCTTAGCAGATTAAAATATAGTCAGTATGTTCATATTAATCTTCTGTGTAGTCAGCCGTCTGGCTTTTTTCCATTTTTTTTTTTCACAGCATATGTGAGACGTACTAAAAAAAAATCCTTCTCAGTCTTTTGTGCGCAAGTTTAGTCAATGTAATGTCCTTATGTGGCGTATTTCTGTCATATCACTCCTTGATGCATCATCTTTTCTGTTTCAAAACAGCATAATGGAGATAAAAACCTCACACCTAGTTCAGGCTTTCATACATAGAAAATGGAATCAGACTTTGCATATGTTGCTCACCTATGGAAAAAGTACGCAAAAATATTTAGGAAACATTACAAAGTCTAAGCAATTTGGAGTTTAAAGTTGCAGGAATGTATGTGAATAAGCAGGTAAAAAGAATTAACCAGATGACAAAAAATTCTAAGAGTTTACAACCTAGGTAAGATCAAGCTAATATAATCCTGATAAGTGGTTATCACAGCAACAAGCCAAAATAAAAGGAAGCTCTGCTAAATTTACATTAGAAATATTTGTGAGGCAACTTTTTCAGTTGTCTGTCTTACTAAGCACAGTAAGATAACAGGCAACAGCTGCTATAAACTTTTATGTTGAAGTTATGCAGAAGTGTTGACAAGTCACAGAAAAGACTGACATAGAATCTGGTCAGATTACAAATGGGTTTTATGTTGGACATTTCACTCTATGTAAGTAATAAATAATAACTACACAGTTTTATTAGTTATTATTTCAAATAATCTTTCTAATTTTTACCAAGTCCACTTACAGAGGTTAATAAAAGGCAGATATTACCAAAAGTTCTGCAGCATTTCTGAACACCTATAACATTTTTGTAGAAAACTAGAAATTATGTCTTTTTCAGACAATATCTTGCAATGATATGCAAGTATTACATAGAAAATTTCAGAACTTTTAATTCTTGGAAAACAAATAGATCTTGGAAATGCTCCTCTGAGCATTACACCTGTTTGGTTATTTGTTTGATTTTGTTTGTTTGTTTGTTTGGGGTTTTGTTGTTTTTTGGGGGTTTTGTTTGGTTTTAGTTTTGCTTTGCTTTGTTTGCTTGTTTGTTTGGGTTTTTCTCTGAATTCAAACTAGGTTAAATTGATCAAACTACTAAGTAGAAATGTTTATTTTTTTCTTTGTAATCAGAATATTACAATTATTCTTACATTCACCTATAATATTGCTTAATTCATATATTTTCATGTGAAATACTTGAATTTTCCTAGTTATAGCAAGAGTTTCTTTCAGAAGTAAGGTTGGTGAGATTTTTGTTTTGTTTTGTTTGGTTTTGTTTGGTTTGGGGGTTTTTTTGTTTGTTTGTTTTACTTAATCTGACTTCTAAAAGAGTTATTTAAAATTATTGCACTGCTTTAAACAAATCTTATTCTCAAAGGTCTTATCACGTTTCATACATCCTCCAGAAAAGGTATATGAAAATTTCATTTATAACAGCAATAAATAATCTAACTTTGTACATTCAGAACTTAAATCCATCATAAAGACATATTTAAAATTGCATCTTCCAATAACTTAATTTTCTATGACTAGACAGAAATCTTACAAATTAATTTATCAAAACTCTTTTGTATGAGAATTTGAAATATTGTTGTTTGAAAATAAATTTGTACTTACAATGTTTAGGCTTTAAATTGTCATTCCTAATATGCTCAGTTCAGTATTTCTATACTGTTTGAAATTTTTCAAGTGTTTATCCTGGTACAGGGATGCTTCAGTAATAACCCCGTCCCCCACATGTTATCTCTGATTATTGCCTATGAATATTAATCAGTTTCCTGGGTTATAGTGCAGTGCAGACATGGAGAAATTCAACTACATTCATATGGTGCTACTGTCCAGTTACTCATACTTCATGTGACAAAAGATGTAACCTGTAATACCAAACCCAGTGATTTCCCTGACAGTATCTCATTTCTCAGAAGTTCCTGAACTAACAAGTTTTGTTCTCATATAAAAATTTTCCTTTCTGATATCTTATGCTGATTTTAGCAAGCTGAATTGCATATGCTAGAACATACAATAGGACATGCAGATTTGGGGATAATACTTTTTTTTTTTCTTTCTCTAATCAAACTCCTTGGCAACACTTGTTTTTAATTATATTTATTTATTTAATGTCTGCATTTAAATTTAGTTTGAAATCCAACTGTACAGATGATATTTTTAAAAAAGCCCATTAAGAAAGGCTGGGAGTAAGTAAGTAGGTAAGTTCCTTTGAGAAGTAGTAAAAAATAAGGTTACATCTGGAGCTATGGATTTCTTTCACTACAACAACATGCCCTACAAAATAATGAGTAGTATATTACTTCACAGGGGCAATTAAAATTATGATGCCTCTGTGGGCTAAATCTACAAAAGAAAATTAGCCTAAAAGGTCAGTCCTTGAGTAGATACCCACTATCTGTAGTTAGGAGAGCTTAATGAGATACCTGACTCTGCCAGTAGATACATGCAAGAGTCCTAAATCTTTTTCAAGTCCAACTCTGGGTAGGATTTTCATTCTACTCTTTTCCAACCTATTTACTTCTGTGTCCTTATTGACACTACACCTATGAAACCAGATGTTTCCAAAAAGTATTCTGAAGACTGTGCTGATTTGTCACTAAAAAGGTCACAAATTGGGTGATTCCTTACTTAGGAACTGGGAGACATCACTGGAATAAAATAGGGGGAAAAACTTTTTCTGTGTCTGTTACCTGTACTCACTTTAGTGGTTGTATGCACTAACAGTCACAAGCAGGGAAATATCTAACCTAGGGGTGTCACATCATTTTCACTGAGGGTCACATCAGCCTTGAGGTTGCCGTCAAAGGGCCAAATGTAATTTTAGGGCTGTATAAATGTAGGAGCAGTTACCCCTGATCTAACCCATCTTACCGACTCTGTTCAAAAACTTTAACTGGAAGGATTCTATAAACATCTTCCACTGTTTTCTGGTTAATTTCTTCTTTATAGCTTTTTACTTCAACAAGTTCTCAGGAGTCTACTTTTTAATCTAAACTGACAGCTTTTTTACAAGCTCTGTTCAGAATGGGGTTGGAACATGGCCATTGGTGCAACTCATTCAAATGAAGGATATCTGGAACTCCCTGTTACAAAATAGCCACATAATTTTCCTGCATTCTTGGGGAGATCTGTTGCTCAAATGAACTAAACATAGGCTTTTTTGTTTGAATTTAATTTTATTGTAGTCCTCCATAGATTCCATAGTGGTTACAATTAATAAATTTTTGGGAAGTAATTTTCAGCCCTAAAAAATTCACATTCCTCTCAGTATTGTTTTTTATAGTATTCATTGGCAGTACCGATCCCTGTTTACCAAGTTTTGCAACAGAAATATTCAGAAGAAATCATATGCACTGTCTTCTTATACAGCTCAAAAAGAAAATAAAAATCATAACCTCAAGATATTAGACTGACAGGGCTTTAGAGGCGAATAAAAAATTTCAAATTCTATTTATAATATTAAAAGATAAATTAACTTCAGCTTTTACAATGAAGATTTCTTTTTCCTCAGATATGCTATTACAGAGCATAAAATTTTTCATAAATAAATAAAGAAAAATGGAGTACATGCTCTCTTATTCTATCACATTAAAAAGAAACACATCTATATTTTTTATTACCTGTATCTTGAATATGTATTAAGCAAAGCAGATTTTAAATCATACATGGATCTTATTCAGGAACCTTAACTGGATTAAGGACCACATTTAATGTATGCAAAGTTTGAATAAGGTATTACTTTTTGCTTGATTCACTTTTTTATCCACAGCTGAAAGTGTTGAATTTATTGATCAATTCTTGCTTCATTCCCATTGATGGTGCAACTGAAAAAGGTATTCCACACTAGCTGTGTGAAAGTAATTAATTTCTGTGTGAATTGTGAGAATGTTATGAATGTGAATATAAAGAAAGAGACATATAATCTGAAGCAATAGTACAATGAATTTCAAATTTATCATAAAAGTTATGGAACTAAAGAGAAAATGCAATTCTGCAGTGACTATGAAGATCTTAATAAAAATGTATCATTTCTGGTACTAGAAAAAATCATAGAAGCCTGGATACTAAAACAAAAAGCATAAAAGTGTGCATCACTGAAATTTTTATATTGTGCTATACTGCAGTGCATCAACTCTATAAACCTTGCCACTGAAAACAACCCTAGCTAGTGCAGTGGATGTCTAGCTACAACACCATTCCCATCAATATTAAATTAATTGATATTAGTGTATGTAAAAAAATTTATCAGTTTGTCTTCAGAGTTTGTTATCTGCTGTAATATTCAAGTACAATGGCAAGAGCCTGTAGTTTCATCACCACTAAATACCTTTCTTCTGTGGACTTACTCCATTAAATTTGAGGCTTACCAGAAATTACTCTCTTAATCTATTGATTCTGTTTTCAAATGGAAAATACATGAAATTTGTCACCCGGCATGTGGGTCAAGACATTCAATGGTATTTGGACACAAAAATATATTTTAATAAGTAGCTTAGGAGACTAAATCTAAAATCATGCCTTTGTCAAGCCCTTAGTCCTCTTTGCAATGAAGTTTTCAGCAATAAAACTTTTATGTGCCTAAAGTCTCACATCTCTGCAGTCACCTTGGAAGTACTGAATAATTACCAAAATCTAATAAGAATTTACTTACAGTCTCTCAAAGGCTCAATCCTGTAGCTAAGCTTGCAGTCAATAGGCATGAAGAACAGAACTTAGTTCAAAACATAGACAACAAATACATTTTCTTGAAAGAAATGTAATGGTCTTTTTCCTCTAAAACATAAATACTAACTAGCAGATACTCTGGTTGAATCTGACCTCATTTCAATCACCTCCTCACCAGTAGGTATCCAATGAAACCTTTGTGAGAACCTAAGCTGCAAAGGGGTCTTTGCATAAAGTTATTCCTTACTTTACTGAAGTTGGGCCAGTTTTTAAGAAAGAATTTGATTAATAAGGAAGCAACATGATTCTCTAGCCTATTATTAGAATAACCAGCTGCATGAGAGAAGGACCTCTGTCTTTTATAAAGTTGATAATAAATTTAATACTAAAAGTTGTAGAAAGTGAATATTCAGCGTTTGGAAACTGGTCTCTCTTTTCTAAGATAAGCCCTGTTCTAAAGAAACAAAAATCTCTGTTGTTTAGGTTTTTTGGTGTGTTTTTTGTTTGTTTGTTTGTTTGTTTTTGTTTTGGTTTGTTTGTGGGGTTTTTTTGGTTGTTTGTTGTTGTTGTTGTTTTTCTTTCATATGGAAAGGTACCCTACTAGTGGAAAACAAAAATGTCTTTCTGCTTAGAATGTGGAAGATTCCTGATTTCTCCCTATTTTCCAAGCTACCAAAAATGTACTGAGGTAGTCACGATCACAGCCTATAAATGTTCTCCAGAAAACAAGAAATGTAACAGCAATCAAAAAGCAGAATTTGAGTCCTTCTGATCTTTTAAATACCCTGGTTTTGATTTTTATTATATGTTTAAAATGCAAAGCAAAAGGCAGAGAAAATACTACCTGGAATAATATGGAAAATTGTCCAACGTATGGCAAACTGTGTTGTAAAAAGGTTATTCTGACAGCAAATAGCATGGCCTCTGCATTTGATGTTATACTAAAAATTCACCCTGATGGATTAAACACCTGCAGCCAGCTAACAGATTGTTAGAGAGGAGGCAGCTTTCATCTGCATACCAGTGGCTACTGAGGTGTGGTGTTTTTTGAAGAAATATTATCAGTAATTCCTGCAGAGATGAGAATTTAAGTTTAAAACCATTAATTTCTAATGTGTTTCATACCCGCGTGTGTTTACTTGAGCATTTCACTCTGCCAGTACTTTTCCCACAGAAATACTCAACACCTAGTGAATTCAAATGAATTTAATACACAGTCTTATGATTAATGGAAAATGGCAGAAGTAAGGGACTAAACCAGTTCGTGCTTTGTTTGATTAATTAATAAGAGACTGTCTTTTCCCAGCTTCACCTCATTATGCTAATGAAATGTCATCAATTAAGGCTTTCCCCTGATTATTGAATCTGTCAGGTAGCGCTCAGTTAAAAACATGCATTCCTTCGCTGTCTCTGTAAAGTTGCCATCACAGCTTTTTATGAAATGCTACTTCCAGTAGAAAGTGTTTGCTCTATTTTGTCATTATTGAATCATCCTTTTGACCTTGAGACAGGTGAATATGGAAAGCCCAAAATGAAATGGAGACAACACAATCTATGGCACTCTGGTCAAGATAATATGTTAGCAGAAAGATATATACCATTCTTCATTCATGATTCCTTCATAATTATTAATAATATGGACAAAGATAAATTCAATAAGGACATGTGACATTCAGAAAGCTATGTTGTGCTGTACTAGACTATACTGGAAGATTAGTACAAGATGGAGAGGAAGTATTTTAACCATTCAAAATACATCTTTTGCTATGAAAATGGTATAATAGACACATGGAATGGGACTCTATGATAAAGGTATATTCATAAGTTGTTCACAGAGACAGAATAAAGCAATACAAACACACACACACAAACAGTAACAAGATTTTGGAGTATTAATTTTTTGTGTGCATGTTTAGGACTCTAAATTACTTTGAATATCAATATATGGGGTTCAGAATGCTGATCTATGTGATGCCAGAGGCTACAGTAGATTCAGATGAATGAGCTTTCATGGAGAGAACATAAGACATTACACAACTACTTGGGAATGAGCCTCTGGGGGGTTGAGAGGTGAGGGCTCAGAAGGTCTTCCACTTTTACTACAGTGTCTGGAACACTACGATTTCTCTCTGATGGGCTACTCTGCACATTTGTTACAGTTGATCATAGGTCAAGTCAAATACCTGTGTCCGGCACACAGGGCATGAACTAGGGGAAAAGTTGTGCTGCAATGCAAATGCATGAGATACAGGCACAATGGCAAGAAATCATGCTGAGCAACCAAAGTGCATGACTTCATGACTTGAATGCTTCTGCACTGAAAAAAAAAAAATCTCACAAGAATATATTTGAAACCCAGAAAGGAGATTTGAGAAAAATCTTCACAGTGACTGATATGGGTGATGACTTTATTGGGTCGTCCAGGGATATGTACTGTTACTGCACAGAATTATATATTATATGTACAGGCTGGACCTGGAAAATAAATTGCATACTAAAGCAAGAAACTTTGCACAATATGAAATTATTAAAGAAAATCAAATACATAGCTAACTGCAAAGAGGTGAAATACAAAAAGGTCTCTTGATACTTTAAGTATAGCTAGATGACAAAATGACCAGTGATATTCAATTACACACTCTAAGTGATATGTTGCCATACAATATGGATCAGTGAGGATAGTGTTCAGAAATGTCCAGGATTCAATAGCTTTTAAAATGGTCAAGATTCAGTAGCTGTCAAAATAGTAAACAGGATATTAGTAATTACTAAGAAAAAACAGATAAAAACTTCATAGCACCATTTTAATTTGGTATGCACACACATCATAAAGATTTAATGTAGTTCTCATCCTCAGCCCTCAGAATCATATAATGATGCTTGAAAATATACAGATAAAGGCATCAGGGATGATCAAAAGCATGAAATGGATTCTCAAAAAAACCCAGCCAACCAACCAAAAAACAAAAACTCCAAACCAACCAAACAAAAAACCAAAACACAACAACAACAAACAAAAACAGACAAACAAACAAAAACAGATTAGGTGAATGTCAATTTCTTGCCCTGAAAAAAAAGAGGAATAATAGGAAACATGGCTGAGTTTGTGAAGCTTGGAGAAGATGAATCAGTGAAGAGCTTTACATTATATACATATTATGTTATTACACTGAAGTAACTGAAGAGAAGGTGGCTAAATAAGATAGAAAACAAGGAAATCTGGTGATTTTTGGACTCCTCACACAGTATGTCATCAATTTGTGGAACTTATTGTGATTAAATTTGGCAGACGCCAAGAATATAAATAACAATCAATTAGGTGGGAGATGCTTTTGTGTAGGAAAGGCCCAACAGTAATTGTTAAATGAGAAGATTCTGGTACAAATTCTGTCTCAAGAAGTCCACTGAGGACTAAACACAGGGCGAAAACACTCCCAGGAAAAGAAATACTCTGTTTATCATTTTTCCCCAACCTTATTTTCTGCCTAGTGTTAGAAAAATGTGACTGGGTTAGAAAACAGGGGATTTGGCTTACAATCAGCAAATTTGCTGATGACACCAAGTTGGGAGGGTATGTCGACCTGCTGGAGGGCAGGAGGGCTCTGCAGAGGGATCTGGATAGACTGGAAAAATGGGCTGATTCCAATGGGATGAAGTTCAATAAGGCCAAGTGCCGGGTGCTGCACTTTGGTCACAACAACCTGCTGCAGCGCTACAGACTGGGCGCAGAGTGGCTGGAGAGCAGTCAGACAGAAAGGGACCTGGGGGTACTAATTGACAGGAAGCTCAACATGAGCCAACAGTGTGCCCAGGTGGCCAAGAAGGCCAACGGTATCCTATCCTGTATCAAAAATAGCGTGGTCAGCAGGACAGGGGAAGTGATCCTTCCCCTGTACTCTGCATTGGTGAGGCCACACCTGGAGTATTGTGTTCAGTTCTGGGCCCCTCAGTTCAGGAAAGACATTGAAGTGCTGGAGCGGGTCCAGAGAAGAGCAACACGACTGGTGAAGGGACTTGAACATAAGACCTATGGGGAGAGGCTGAGGGAGCTGGGGTTGTTTAGTCTAGAGAAGAGGAGGCTTAGAGGTGACCTCATCACTCTCTATAACTACCTGAAGGGAAGTTATAGCCAGGTGGGGATTGGTCTCTTCTCCCAGGCAGTTAGCAATAGGACAAGGGGGCATGGGCTTAAACTCTGCCAGGGGAAATTTAGGCTGGATATTAGAAAGAAATTCTTTGCAGAGAGAGTGGTCAGGCATTGGAATGGCCTGCCCAGGGAGGTAGTGAACTCGCCGTCCCTGGAGGTTTTTAAATTGAGATTGGACATGGCACTTAGTGCCATGATCTAGTAAATGGACTAGAGTTGGACCAAGGGTTGGACTCGATGATCTCTGAGGTCTTTTCCAACCCGGTTGATTCTGTGATTCTGTGAAATGGAAAACAAATAAATGGAAAACATACAAACAAACAGAAAATACACAAACGAACAAAACCAAACACCACCACCATCAACCAAAGAAGTAAAAGAAAGCCAGACATCTTAGTTGTAGAGCTACAGTTCTTGTACATCTTCAAGAAGGCGGTAACTGAGAAACTTGCCACTTGGCAAGCATACTATACAGATCCTTAATCTAATAAGAAGGTCAGATTCTTGAGAAAAGAAAGAAAACCAGTATAGAAACAACACACCAAAATGATAGTCTTTCAAGTATGTTTTGCTGTTTTTTTCTGATGGTGGAAGTTCACTTTTATATATTCTATTTCTCCCCAAATCACTTCTGTTGGAAGTGGTACAAAAAGTTATGGAGAGTTTTAATTTTAGGAAATTAAACCAAATATTAAAACGTACTCCACAGTCTGAATCGTTGCACATATTTTTAATACTGTCTTAGTGTGTTGGACGGGAATGCCCCCTTTAACACAACATTTATAAGTTTCTGTAGCAATTCTATATTGCAAGTTGTTAAAGGTATAGTGTTCACCATTTTATTTTTATCTTCCCACAATCCAGTCCTTAATAGCTAACAATTGTCATCCAAAGCAGATTCAGGGGACTATGAGGGCGAGAGGGTTCTGTTTATTGCTAAAATGACTAACTTTATGAAGGCTCATTTGGAGAGCAGATAAGGAGCGAGTTGAGAGTCTATGGGTGAAAATTAAGGGGAAGGCTGGCAGGGGTGATACTGTTGTGGGTGTCCATTACAGGCCACCAGATCAGGATGAGGAAGTTGATGAGGCCTTCTAGAGGCAGCTGAGAGCAGCCTCACAGTCACAGGTTCTGATTGTTGTGGGGGATTTTAACTACCCTGATGTTTGCTACAGGGATTACTCAGCCAGCCAGCCACGGTTCAGGAGCTTCCTCCAGTGCCTCTTATGCAAATGGTGGATGAACTGACTAGGAGAGGTGCACTGCTGGACCTCATCCTCACTAAAAAGGAGGGTCCAGTTGAAGCAGTAAAGGTTGAGGGCTGCCTTGGTTGCAATGACCATGAAATGGTGGAGTTCAGGATCTCATGTGGCAGGATCAGAACAGCAAGCGGAACTGCAACCCTGGATTTCAGCAGGGTGAACTTAGGCCTTTTCAAACAATTGCTAGGGAAAATCCCATGGGCAAGGCTGCTTGAAGGTAAAGAGGCCCAAGATAGTTGGTTAGCATTCATGAACTGCTTCTAACAAGCTCAAGATCAGAGCATACTGACATGTAGGAAGTCAAGGAAGGGAGCCAGGAGACCTGCTTGGTTAAACAAGGAACTGCTGGGTAAGCTCAAATGGAAGAGAAGAGTTTACAGATTATGGAAGGAGGGGCTGTCCACTTGGGAAGAATATAAAGCTGTTGTCAGAGGATGTAGGGAGGCAACTAGGAAAGCTAAGGCCCACTGATGAATGTGGTAGGTACCCTGGTGACAGAAGATACAGAGAAGGCAAAGTTACTGAATGCCTTCTTTGTCTCTGGCTACTCTGCCGGAGGCTGTCCTGAGGAGCCTCGTCCCCCTGAGGCCCCAGAGGAAGTCAGGACAATGGAAGAATCTGCCTTGGTTGATGAGGACTGGATTAGGTACCAACTAAGCAATCTGGACATCTATAAATCCATGGGTCCAGATGGGATGCACCCGTGGGTGCTGAGAAAGCTGGCTGAGGTCATTGCTAGAACACTCTCCATCAGCTTGGCTAAATCTTGGGAAATGGAAGAGGTGCCTGAGGAGTGGAGGAAAGTAAATGTCACTCCAGTCTTCAAAAAGGGCTAGAAGGAGGATGCAGGTAACTATAGCCTGGTCAGCCTCACCTCCATCCCTAGGAAGGTGATGGAACAACTTATCTTTGGTGCCATCTCAAGGCATATCAAGGACAAGAGGGTCATTAGAGGCAGTCAACATGGCTTCACCAAGGGGAAGCTGTGCTTGACCAACCTCATTGCCTTTTATGAGGACAGAACAAGGTGGATAAATGACGGCAGAGCCGTGAATGTGGTCTACCTTGACTTCAGTAAAGCATTTGACACAGTCTCCCACAGCATCCTTGCTGCTAAAATGAGGAAGTATGGTCTAGATGATCAGATAGTGAGGTGGAGTGTGAACTGGCTGAAGAAAAGAACCCAGAGAGTTGTGGTCAATGGGGCGGAGTCTAGTTGGAGGCCTGTATCTAGTGCCTCAAGGGTCAGTACTGGGGACTGTATTATTCAATATATTCATCAGTGACTTGGATGAGGGAATAGAGCGTACTATCGGCAAGTTTGCCGATGACACCAAACTGGGAGGAGTGGCTGACACACCAGAAGGCTGTGCAGACATCCAGTGAGACCTGGACAGGCTGGAGAGTTGGGCGGGGAAAAATTTAATGAAATACAACAAGGGTAGGTGTAGAGTCCTGCATCTGGGTAGGAACAACTCCAGGTTCCAGTATAAACTGGGGAATGACCTATTATAGAGCAGTGTAGGGGAAAGGGACCTGGGGGTCCTGGTGGACAGCAGGATGACCATGAGCCAGCACTGTGGCCTTGTGGCCAAGAAGGACAATGGCATCCTGGGGTGTATTAGAAGGGGGGTGGTTAGTAGATCAAGAGAGGTCCTCCTTCCCCTCTACTCCGCCCTGGTGAGACCACATCTAGAATATCATGTCCAGTTCTGGGCCCCTCAGTTCCAGAAGGACAGGGAACTGCTGGAGAGAGTCCAGCGCAGAGCAATGGTGATGATTAAGGGAGTGGAGCATCTTCCTTATGAGGAAAGGCTGAGAGACCTGGGTCTCTTTAGCTTTGAGGAGACTGAGGGGTGAAACTTTTATAAATATGTAAAGAGTGAGTGTCAGGAGAATGGAGCCAACTCTTCTTAATGACTACCAATGATAAGACAAGGGGTAATGGGTGCAAACTGTAAGACGAGAGGTTCCATTTAAATATGACAAGAAACTTATTTGTTGTTTTTGTTTACTTGTTTGTTTTGGTTTGTTTGTTTGTTTGTTTGTTGGGGGAGTGTAGGGGGGGTGTGGAGGAGGTAGTGGGTTTTGTTTGGGTTTTGGTTAGGTTTTTGATTTTTTTTTTAATAAAAACATAAACATAATTTTCAGGCTTGTGCATTCAGCAGCTAACTGGCAAGATGTTTACCTGGCTAAAATTGTGTCAGTAATTCAGTATGTAATACAAAGATCTGGCCTATAATATCTGTTTACTTGTGCAATCATATATATATTAATTCACACATATTATATAATTGCTTAGTTGCAGAAACTAAGATTTTGCCTGATTAGGTAGTGAAGACAAAAGCAGTATTGAGAAGATAAAGCAGGAAAAAATAGATAAAGTCAGCATGTTTTTATAAATGCATGCCAATTTATTATGAGAAAGAAGGTTAGCCAATTATTTGAGCAGTGACAATTTCCAGCCAGGTTACTGTCTTAGGGCTTGAGGAGTCTAGAGGATATTAAATAGTCAAATTTGATTCTCCAGGCAGTGGCAGATTACTTATCAGATGCTGCTCATAAAAAGTGGAGCTGGAATTCTCTAGCAGACTGGGAGACCCGTATTATAGGTTGGGCTGCCAGACTTCAGTAGAGGGCTGGAGCTGAGGCTGTCAGTGCTGCTGCTTGTGTCAGGGTCACAGTAATCAAAGTCATTGCTATATGTGGGTTCTTTCCATTTTCTAGCATCTTCTGTCCTGACATAGGACCCTGCTTACTTGCTCTGGTTACTAATCCCTAAATCTGCTTCTGTGTACCTCAGATCACAAACTACTATCCTGCTAGACCTTGTGAGCCAGATTAAAAAGCTTTCAACTTCTGCAAGTTGGTGTGACAGGTCTCTTTTATTTCTAAATTTTAAATAATGCCAGCTACTTTGGATTACCAATTCTACTTAAGTTAAAAAAATATATTTTCAATCATTAAGGTTTTCTTGTTATTTAGAAATGTGGTTCTCCAAAAAAAACCAAATATTTTACTAGTTATGTTTATTTTCCAAGGAAATCCTAGGAAAAGCACAAGAGTCCTTAGCAGGTAACTGGTAGCTATGGCAACCAAACTATGAATTGCAGTGATATCTAATTGATAGATAACAGGAATCAGGGATTTTTTTTTTAGTCTAAATGGAAAACTAGAATCTAAAAATACTGTAATCATTTACATCTGGCAAAGGGAGTATGAAAAGCTAGTAGTTTAGCATGGCAGTACTTGATACCCACTTCATACAGGTGTTAGCTGGTAACCTGTAATACAAAACAATGGGAGAATTGAATCCCAGTCTGTGAAATTAATATTTTCCTTTCCTCTTTCTTACTTAAGGCAAAATCTTTTCTTCAGTATAATCAGTAGAGAACCTAGTAGTGAGACTGATGTATTTTCTTACAGAGAGTGTTGCCATGGAAAAATTTGTCACATTTTTCATAAAGTTATACACACACTGAGCATGTACCTAGGTGATACATTTTTATGAGGCTGAAAGAAAATGTAGAATTAACCTGCTAATGTAGGATAGAAATAATACAGTACCAGCTGAGAGTGTGCAAGAATTCCTTTTCCAAATGTCCATAATCTCAAATACACTAGCATGACTTTTGAATTTTTTTTGAACTATCAACATTCTTTCATTTTGTTCTGGAGGTAGATCCTTAATGAGACTGGTTTGATTCCATAATACTACTGACAACTGTGTCTACACTGCCTGAGGTACAAACTGGTTGAATGGTTTGGGATTTTTTTGTTGTTTGCTTGTTTGTTTGTTGTATTTCCACTTCTACTGTTAATAATTTTCAGAGGCTGGTATGATGTCACATGCTTTAAATTGTAAACAGTGGTGTCAGAAGTGAGCACAGTGATTTCTCTATCTGCTGAAGTTGGACTACCATATTTTCTAAGCTGGCTGTAATTAATATTTTTAAACAAATATGTTGGAAGTCTGCACAACCTGAAACAATCTGAATTGTACTGCTGTATTTTTGGTACATGTGCTTATGCCTGGAGTTGCTGGAAGTGCAACAAACTTGAATCAACTCTCTTTACCAAGAAGTAGAGAGACCACTGCAAATTATTTATACTTTGGAGGCAACAGATGCACCATAATCTACATTAAAAATTACAACTTTGAATATTAAAAACAAATTTTAAAACACCAAAAATCTCACAAAATTAAGTAGGGAACTCTGACAATATGATTTTTTTTTTTTTTTTCATTACATGCAAATTGCAAAGTTAAGAAAGAGGCTTGACAGGGACAGAGCATTCAGGTGGATTTTGCTTTTCTTTCTTTTAAGTACAACTGAGACACATAAGAAACCTACTTAATTGACTTAGTTTGTTTTTCTGCTGCAGTTGCTACTTTCTTAGTGTATTGGCTGTACATGGCAAGGTTTTAGTAGCCTGATGGCTACAGGGATGGTGCCTGTGAGAAAAGACTAGAGGCTGAACTGTGCTAGACAGAGTTGATTCTAGCTGTCTCCAAAATGGACCCAGTGCAGGGCCAAGTGTGTGGCAACTCTGTGAAAACATATTTAAGAAAGGGTAAAAAGTGCTGGATGGAGAGAAAGAGAACAAAAAGAGTGAGAAGAAACAAAGGGAACACCAAGATCAGAGAAGGAGGAGGTTGTGCTCTGTGGTGCTGGAGAAGATACGACCCGCAGCTCATGGGGAGGACCATTGTGGAGTGGATGGGTATTCCCAAAAGAATGGTCACCTATGGTGAGACCATGCTGGAGCAGAGGAAAAGTGTGAGAGGAAAGCATCAGCAAAGACAATCTACTATGTACTGACTATAACACTCCCCAACCCACTGCATGGGTTGGAGGGTAGATGAGTCTGGAGTAAACGGCCGAATTAGAAATAGTGAAAGAAAGGTGTTGATTTAATGTCTGTCTTCTTGTTTCCCGCTATCTGAACTGTTAACCATGTTTTTATTTCAATTGGCAATAAATTAACCTAGTTTTCCTGAACTTGAGTCTGCTTTGCCTACAACATGAATTGGCAAGCTTTCTTACTCTGTTCTTCCTATTTTCTTCTCCTGTCCCACTGAGGGAGGAAGTGAGTGAGTGGCTGGGTGGGAGTTCGGCTTTTAGCGGAGGCCAATCCACCATGGTTAGTTACAGAATAAATATCTAAATATAAAAGCCCTCACTTTTTAATTCTGTATGACTTTGGGTACAATAAGTAGTAACCAAAGTACAAAGAAGATAAACATGCTTTTCCAAGCACACTGTTCAGTGGGTTCTTCATGTTTAATAAAGAACATGAAAATCATTAATGTAGGTTAATATAGGACTGATTTATGCATATGGCTTCTGTATGGTAGCTCTACTTAGTGTATCACTGTTAGCTGCAAAATAAATTACCATCAGAAATTGTAGTATTTCCTTTTGAAATCTAAAAGCTTTCTGGTCATCTCTGCATCTTCATCTAGAAAAGAACCTAAATGCATAGAGGATCTTTTTGAATTTCATGTATGCTCTTTCTACATTCCCCAAAAGCTTCAGGATCCTGAGTTCTGAAATAGAAATAATTCAGCAAAAACCTGGGTGCCTCTGATTTTTTTCTGCCTGAAATACTGACATAAAGGCTACTGAAATTAACAGCTGTGTTATGGAAGGCTTCCAGAGTTTGGTGGGAAGAGAAGCTCTGGAAATACGACCAACCAAAATCTGAATGATCAGCAAGACCAAATAAACTGAAGGGCAAAATTGGGGGAGCAATTCATAATAACTAACATTAGACAAGAGTTAGCTGGCCAGTCTCTCTACATACCTTTTATGTGTACAATTGGTAGCTTCTCTACAGCATGTTTCCGATCAGGAGCTTAACATGTGTGCACTGAATTGTTTTCTGAAGGAGTTTGTCTTTCTCCACAAACTGCAGAAGAAGCCTATAGAATCTATTTCATAACATAGGTAATAAAAATTTAATGTTTGTCAGTCTGAATACCTCGCACTTTTCATTTAGTATTATTTCCTTTGGAAGAAAGCATACCCTATGATGTACGATATTTAAAACTACAATGAATTGTGAATGTCTTTTTTGTTCATATCACGTTGAAATTTATTGTATATTCAATGTGGTAAATCCAGATCAGTGGATCAGAATTATTAACAACTAATGTCTTCCTCAAGTTTTGTACCCTAGAGATCACAAGAAATAAAATGTAAACCCTTTTTCTTGATGCCATGGTGATTAATGATTTTATTTCCGGGATGAGTATTATAGATGAACAACAGAGCAATCTTTAGATAAATTGGAAAGATGTAGAAGATGATTAAGGAGTTTAATTTACTTGGTATGTTATAATTATGTTATGTTAAAATACAGAGAGTTACAACAATTTTTTTTTGTCATGAATACTACTTATTCTCCTGCAGTTTTGTACTAGGAAAACAACATTTTAAGACACAAGAAAGACTTATTTAACATTTTTTAACTCTTTCCTTATAATATAATTTTTTATGCCTCCATTTTTATATCTGATATCAAGCTCTCTCTCCACATTTTTTCCTTTCCATTGCTTTATAATTTCAGTTTCATGTTGGAACGCTGTTTAAGAAAGCTAGATTCTTGCCAGTGGCAGTATTAACTTCTGTGTACATGTTTCATCCTGTTACTTTATACAGTTTGTTGTTGTATTTAAAATCAATAGTGGCCAAGAAGAAAGTTTACCAGCATTAGATAACAACAAAAAAGAAATGAAATCTAATAAGGTCACACTGATTCTAATACAAGAGATGCTGAAGGCAAAACCCAAACCCTTCCTAGCTTAAACAGAAGCAGAAGCTTTCTCTCCTTTTTCATAAAATGTTGTTCACGTAATAGATATTCCAATTAAAAAAAAAAAAAAAAAATCTTAATATCTTAGTGTCTCAAAAATGTTCCTATTTTAATAAATATTCAAAAATTTTACTGTTGCCCACTATTGCAAATTTCCAAATGTAAATATATAAATGAAATGCACAGGTTAAAAAGCATTTCCTTAGGATATATCAATTGCTTGCTTCTTTTCACAGAATAAAAGAATGGTTGGGACTGGAAGGAACCTCTGGAGATCATCGAGTCCAACCCACCTGTTAAGGCAGTTTCACCTAGAGTGGATGGCATAGGAATGCATCCCTGTAGGTTTTGAATGTGTCTGGAGAAGGAGACTCCACAACCTCTCTGGGCAGCCTGTTCCAGTGCTCTGTCACCCTTTTGATCTATTAACATCTGTAACTATAAAACATTTAATGTTGCTGTAGGGCATGGAATTATCATTTTGTTATGCATACTATGAAGTTTGTATCTCAGTACTATATGACTTTCGGATTCAAACCATGAAACACAAACAGAGGGATGGTAAACAACAGAGAAAAAAAAAATCCAAGAAACTGTAAGATGTTTGGTAACACTGTATTATATAGAGCTGCTTTTTAGTATAATCGTTATTCAGACTAGTTGAACTCTAAAAAGATATCGTGGCAAGCAGTCAAAAGGTGGTAGATGTTTCCTGGTCATAGAATTAGCCCAAATAAAATGAGGGGGAGGGGTGAGTAACTGCCAGAAATACAGCACTTTTCCTCAATTTGCAAAGTATCATGAAGTTTAATGTTTCATTTTCATCTTCACTTGCTTGGATACCATTTTATTACACAGATAAAAAAATCTCAGTGTTGCAGGAAGAGTACCATGCTACTTATAGTGAGACTCTACTCATATGCCATCTGGCCTCCTATTCCCTGGCCCAAGCTTGATTACAGATACATTGGCTGAACATTTTCATATGTATTTGCAAGGCTAAAATAGAGGAGAGCTAAGTTATTTCATTTTTAAGTGGATGCATGCATACCTAAGATATGTCAGAAATTGAACAAAATTATTAATATTGTATACTGTTGTCATGGGAAAACAGTAGATTCATTTCAGTGGGGGATTCTTTCTGCATGATTGCAAAAATAACATGGAATTCTTCCTGTCAAACTCAGACTGAGTCAAACTCTAAGTATGGCCTAAAAGGTTAGTTTCTTACTAAAGACGGCTTTCAGAGATAGGTCCATGCAGCTACCTCAAAGCACACACAATACAAAACAGACATAGTATTTTTGCCCCACTTTAATGACACAAAAAAATCTGAGATTTCTCTATTTGGAAATAGTATGTTCTTCAAGATATATATTAGACCTCCTGATCTTGATATATCTTGGCCAGGATCCTGAATTAATAGAGGCAGATTAAGCAGAAGCATGTCCTAGAAACTTGTTCTGAAGTAAGAACTAAGAGCAGCCCTAATGTGGAACAATATACAAAAGTGTAAAAAGAAGAAAAGGAACAACATAGACGTTCTTGGATGCAGAAAAGCTTCTTGTTCTTATAAAAGTTAGGCAGTGAAACACAGAATATCACAGTCCTATACCTAGTATATGATGAGAAGGACAGATAGGAATTGTTTATTTAAGCATCTCTCTTAAAGAATAAAAAAATTTAAAACCCACAAAATTTTCTGAAGAAAAAAGAATGAAAATAGCTTCGTTATTTAGCACCTATAGCAGAAAAATATTCTGGAGATGGTAAATCTTCCTTGCCAGGGGATACATAGTAGTGGGTATAATGATGGCATGCTAGGATGCAAAATAAATAATTAAAATAATACTATTTTGAAATTATATTCAAATATTTGTGGAGATAACCTGGGGGTTGTCTTATTTCTCAGGTCACTGCTGTTTGCATTCACTCATGAACCACATTATCATCATGACAATGGGTATGTAATTTTGTAAATAGGTAATTTTAAAAAATCTCACAATGTTAGCAGTTCGTCTCTCTTTTTATAACAGGAAGTTCTACTTTTGTCATTATTTTTCTTCATTAATTCCACATACTGCTGACATCTAGTGACCAAATAATATCATCTGCTTTGATATTTTTCTGCCATCAGAAAACAGGTATTTGGAAATTATAGCTGTTTCAAGATATTTCTATACACACAAATATCAGTTGTTTAGATTTTGTTAACTTATTGAAAAAAACCTGTGTCTTATAGCTAGAAGGCGTGAAGTGAAAATAAACTTTATTTTCCACTCTAGACAGTGATTAGAAACAAAAAAAAAAGCAGCTTTGAAAGGCTTTATTTATGTGTATTATAATTTCACCTCAGTGCTTGCTGTGTAGTCTTTTATGTTGACTGGAGTTCAAGTTCTATTGTTGGAAATTACACTAATGTTGGGCATGTAAAAGAATTGATGAAAAGGAGGGATAGATTATCAAGGATGAAGCCTAAAGAAAGTAAATTGCCCTGAGCTTTGGCAAAACGACTCCTGTTCTGATGAGTACAAATTAAAAAAAGCACTATTAGGGTTCAGTCCACTGATTGTGAAGGCTTCCCGCTTTCCATTCTGGGTCAAAATCCTGCATTCTGTTGCATGTGTAATCAGACTACAAGGGGCAAATTTACTTCTGAAGATTAAATCCATGCTTACAGTTCACTCAGATGAGTAGAAGAGTCAAGCTTGAGCCACTGCTCAGTTGATGGAGCTGATCTAACTCTCAGCTCCAAGTGGTGCAGACTCTAGTGTATTGTGTCAGGCAGGTGGAAAATACCATTGAGTCCTCTGCAGTTTTTTTAAATCCTAATAGGATTTATTGCTGAGATGGATAGTGGCTAAACATGTGTCTACAAAAGAGGGTTCAGAAACAGACCTGATAAACCGGGTAGGTTAGCCATACCATTCGTTCCTAGCTCAGATTTTGACAATCTAAGTTATTAAATAATTAACCATTTTAAATTTTGTTATTATCATGATTTACTTCAATAAAAAGTACTTTGAGTTTCATATTTTGAAGTGCTTGACAGGGAGAATAATATAGCTACATGGTTAACCAGAATATTAAAACAAGCCAACCAAACAAAACAAATAAACCAAAAAAATCAAAACAAAACAAACCCACAAAAACAAACCAAGAACCATATAAGAAATTAATTGCTTATTTGCAGTTGGTCAATATGAAACACAGAACAACACAAAGCTACATTTTCTTGTACTTCAGCACTTTTCATATTTTTCACTTGTCTCCCTTCTGCACATTGGGAGGAATAACCTCATGCACCAGCACATTCTAGGGCTGATCAGCTGGAAAGCAGTTTTGAGGAAAAGGCCTTGTGCTCACCATGAACGAGCAATATAGCCCTGTGGCAAAGAAGGCTAACAGTATCCTGGGCTGCATTAGGAAGAGCATTGGCAGCAGGTCCAAGAAGTTGATCTTTTCCCTCTATTCAACAATGGTGAGGCCACCCCTGCACTGTTGTGTCCAGTTCTGGGTCCTCAGTACAAAAAAGACTTCAACAAAAGACCACAAAGGTGATTAAGGGACGGGAGCCTCTCTCCTATGAGGAAAGGCTGAGAGAGAACTGATTAGCCTGGACAAGACTTGGGGGGATCTTAATGATGTGTACAAGCATCCAAAGGGACAACATAAATAAGACAGAGCCAGGCTCTTTTCATTGGTGCCCAGTGACAGGGTAAGAGGCAACAGGCACAAGATGAAACACAGGTTGTTCTGTCTGAACATAAGGAGACTGTGAGGGTGATAGCACCAGTACAGGTAACCAAGCGTGGTTGTGGAGGTTCCATCCTAAGAGATATTCAAAACACATCTGGATATGGTCCTGGACAACCTGTTCTATGTGACCCTCCTTCATGAATAGGATTGTACAAGCTGATCTCCAGGGGTCCCTTCCAACAGCAGTCATTTTGTGATTTTGTAACACAGTTCAGGTTCACTCCAGTTTCACTCTGCTTCTAGAGCCTGAGTTGTCTTCTGAGCATTGGCAATATAACTTTTAAAACGCAGTTGAAGGAGGGACGTAGGTGTCCACATTTTCATATAGTACACTAATAGTTACTGTTTTCTCAGCTCCACCTCTGGAAGTTATGTTGCTGTATTGGAAAGGCTTCAAGGCTGATGAAGCTAGGGGAAAAAAAAGAGAGATTTAATGAATAATGTGACTCTAGATTACTGTTAGGATATTTACTATTTTAAAACACGATTTGGGAGATGTATGCTCCAAGCTGCTATCTCACCACTTTCTATGCATTCTACAGGGTATCCATTTACACTGGATAAGAAAATATAATAATTGTCTTGGATGTAGAAACTAGATCTTGAACAATGACAATTCTCACTGTCACTAAACACAAAGCTTCAGAATTGCATTCCTTTGTGCCTCATGAATCTTGCACTGGGCAGGTGAATCAGCTTTCCAATGAAGGCAATGCTGCGGAGTGCAACTCTGCATTGTATGGTTTAAGAACTGTATTTGTATGTATTGAGATGAGGGAGAAAACAGACTAGGATTTTCCTCTCTCTGAATGAACACTTTAGCTTGCAAGCTGCTGTAAAAGGAGAATATTAGTTCAGCAAAATTTTGTTTTATTTAAATATCAAGACTACCTAAATGGTACTTGGTGTTTTGAAATGAGCTGTAAATGACAATCCTGGTTCTGCATCCTCTGTTGACAGAGGCATCTTCTCAGAAACATTGTTCTCAGCTCTCTGATTCATTCATAAGATACCATTTTCTTCTTAGCTTTTCTTGCTGGGAAATTCGCAGCTCTCTATTCAGCATATAAATCTTTGTATCCCATCTGTGAAGTGCATGGTTCTTCTTATGCTCAGAATTTAGGGCCAAACACATTAAATTTAAGCACTGCACAGTCTCTGTCCCTTCTCTGTCCATTCAACTAATCCCGTATATCCATGTCTTAATTTGAAACTGCTGTATGGTCCTAATGGTTCTGAGCCAGTAAATCATATGTGAGGAACTGAGAAAAAACAGTGTTTATTGCAAAATGAATATTTACACTGACACAAACCTTATTTTTATGTCAACAAGTGATAAGAGAGATATTTTATGCAATTCAGTAGTCATAAGTCCAAGGAAATAAACTTTTCCCTTTAATAGCATGACAATGAATCTCTGTTGCAAGGTGTATTTTAAGAGACACATACTTCACACAGAAAATGTTATCTTGCTATATATATACATGGTGTATTTCATTAAGGGCCTGACTCTGCAAAGTACTAAAAAAAAGGTTTAACACTAAGTATATGAATACCCCTACCACCTTAAAGCTGTGAGATTGTTAAACTTCGGTATTCTGAATTAGAACCTACCAACCCTGTAGTTGGTCGTAACACTCAAAATATAAATGTCACAACACTCTTTAAAAATAACGTATATTTTAGTGTCATTTGCTGCAATTTTTAGGTGATTTCTGTTTAATAAAGACAGAAAAAAAATAAGAAAAAAAACTTGTGAAAAATTTTCAGCCATGATAATCTCAATTGTTTGTAGTGATTGAATCTTATTTGATTTTATAATGACATTAGCATTGCAAGAAGCTTTATCAGCTCTGCGAATGGACTTTCACTCTTAATTACTATTTTCAGTGGGGTTTTTGGTGTTCAATAGTAAGTTTGAGCCACAGCTGCTGTTTCCATTTTGATTTATTTACTTTCCATAAGACAATTTGTATTACAAAAATTAATTCCATCAAACTGAACTTCTTTTGTGTGACATGAGAGTATATTTCTTGTCTTAGGGTTTTTATTTTAATGAAGTCTTTTTTATGAGTGTTTGTTTACAGAATATCAGGTTTTGCTGATTTTCTTAAGAAATGATGCTAATAGTTTTTGTTGATATTACATTGAACAAATACATTTAAACAGGATGAATGAAAAGTCCTGCAACTGGAAAGCAAGATCCCTTTGTAACACTGCAAGTTGGGGACTTACTGAGAAGCACCTCTTCTGAAAAGGACCCTGGGAATCTTGATAGGCAACAAGCTGATCATGAGCCCACAGTGTTCTCTGGCACATTGGAAGTGCAGTCAGTAGCTCAACAGAAGTGATTTTCACGAAGCCTCACTGGTAGAGTGCTCCATGAGGAAGGGCAAACTGGGAGCTGAGGGTAGCAGAGGAGAGGAAAAAGGTACCTACCTCACGGACAAGGAGTCAGAGAGTTGAGTCAGTCAGTCAGGGTCAGGATAGGTGTGGTGGTTAGAGTCAGTCTGTGATCACACAGTATGTCCATTGCAATGGAACAGGTGCAAAGTCAATCCAGAAAGCAAGTCAGTGGTTTAGCATCAGGGTAGAATCAAGGCAATATGTGCCTGGGAGATCTGGCTGTTACACAACTGCAATGTTGTTTAGGTGGGGGCCAAGTGTGAGAGCCTCAGCTGAAAAGGAGCTTCTTAGGGACGGAGGGGCAGATCCTCACTTCTACCTTGCTTCACAACAGCTCTTAGCAGTTGGACTTGATCAACTTTGGGCTCAGTCAGCTAAACTCCTGGAAAAGGGAATGTGGTCAGAGACATGACAATCATTATTCTCCTTTACTTTGTAGACCAACCTAGAATATTACATCCAGATTTGGGTCCTCTGCAATATAAAAAAGACACTAATAAGCTGATACTTGCTTAGTAGAGGACCACCAAGTTGGTCAGGGTGCTGGAGCCCTTGCCCTGTGAGGTTCTAGAACATGAGTCCTAAGGGAAGCGACTGAGTCAACTGGGGTTGTTTAGCCTGGAGAAAAGGAGACCTATGTAAGACCTTATCTGCAACTACCTGAAAGGAGGTTGTAGCAATGTGGATGTTGGTCTCTTCTCCCACATCATAAGTGACAAGACAAGAGGAAATGACCTCAAGTTGCACCAGAGGAAGTTTAGAATGGGTTGTCAAGCATTGGAAGAGGCTGCACATGGACGTGTTTGAGTCACCATCCCTGGGTGTATTTAAAAGGCATGTAGATGTGGTGCTTAGGAACATGGTTTGGTGGTACACTTTAAAGTGCTAGGTTAACCATTGGACTTGATCTTAAAGACTGTTTCCAACCTATACAATTCTGTGATTCTATGAGAGGCCAAGGGAGTTTTCTTGTTCAGCTTGGAGAAGAGAAAGCTTTGGCAGGCATCTAGAAGCAGCCTATCAGTGCCTACAAGTAGGTCATCAAGACAGAGCCAGTTAAAACAAGTGATGTCCAAAGTGGATATAAGGGGAAATTATTTTTTCCACCATGAAGATTCAAGTCATGAAACAGGTTGCCAAGAGAGGTTATGAAGTCTATCCTCAGAGGTTTTCAAGACCATAATGGATTAATGCCTGAGCAGCATCTCAGTACCTTACATCTGATCCAGATTTGAGAGACGTACCTGAGGTTTCTTCCAAGCATGAGCTGTCTTATAATGCTAGGATTCTACATTATCTCATTATTTCATTATTTTAACTCTTATTTATTTTAGTTTCTATAATTTTATGTTTTATTAGTGTTACATTTATCAATATCAATTTTGAGAGGGGAAAATGGGAAAGAGGAATGGAAAAATAAACTTATTTAAAGATAAAAAAAAGAGATAGTGATGTCTAATAAAGACCTAAATCTGGTCTTCAGAAGTTAAGTAAAATCTACTTTTCCTGGTCACTAGTAAGTAAAAGCAGGAGACTGTTACTAAAAAATGCTTTCTTAAAGAAATGCTTGTTTAAACCAAATCCAGTCCTACCACATGAGACTGCTGGGACTTTATGTAGCTGTTCTCTATTACTCAAAGGAATAGGTTAAATAGATACGTAAGTCAGTATTAAGTACTCCACACCCCAAAAAAAAAAAAAAAAAAAAAAAAAAAAGAAATCCTACAATAAGTTAATGAAGAAAAGGAACTATAAGGCAATCAAACAGTCTTCAAATTGAACTATTAGAAAGTGTAGAACTACAAACTAAGGTTCTTGGAGGTGGGGGAGTGAGGGAGAATTGAGGTTCATTTTACTATCTTGATACCATCTTTGAAATAAATGTTTCTGTTTGTAGAGAAAAGTGTGAATCAGCATGAGCTAATAGCATCTAATTGATCATAAACTAGTCATACTGGGTTCCTTTTGTATTAGTATTTTATTTTGAGTAACAGATGTGCCTAGGATAGTCTCCTGATCATTCTCTCTCACTGCATTTTGTTTCACATTTCATACAGGTCTTAGAGCATACCAACTGTACTTCTCCTAAACAAAACTAAATCAAGAAACTGTATTTAACTGCTAACGGGCACTCACTCCACAAGACCAGGCTAGAAACAGTCCACAGTAGAACCTTCTGGAATCCGTAAAGTATGGACATAGGTCTCAATACCAAACTTCACTCTATAGATCTCTTCTCATTGGTCTGCACTATTTACTGACATGGACACAGCAGTTACTGTCACAAATTAAAGCACCCCTTACACCTGAAAAAAACCCCAAACAAACAAAAAAAATCTCATCTGCAAGATATTCTAAGAGATGAAAATTCAGTAACATCAACTGAAACTCTTCAACTGAGTTCAGAGAAACCAAGATCATATTGAAAAACAGATAACAGCTCATCAGGATGAAATCTTATCTTTTGAAACATCAATGTTCTAAATGGCCAGGTAAAACAAACCTGTGGCCTGTTTGTTGGTTCGTTTGTTTATTTAATAAATTGCTGTTTTCAACAAAAGTTATCTTTTTTTCTTTACTTGAAGTCAAAGGAAATTGAAACCTGGCTCCATATATTTTTCTTCTTGTGACAGACAGAGTTGTACCTCTATCATATAGGAGGAGCTTAAGTCAACTTATTTATCCACATTTCCATAAATCAAGAAAACAAAGCAAACAAACAAAAAACCCCACCAAGAAAAACCCACATCAAAACAAAACAAAATAACCCAGCACCACACACACAACTTGGAAAATGTTAGGACTTGAGTGTTAAAGTTTCATACTGATAACATTTCTGAATTAACAACAAATGAATGCCTGCTTTTGATAGCTCTTTTATAGCTGGGCGCAGCTGGATTAAACTTAACTGCAAAGGGAACTCAGTTTTCTTTATCATCAATTTGACATTGTTTAACAGATGTTTTCTGAAAACTATTATAATCTTTTTAATTTGTCTCTATGTAATGTGCAACAAATATCCTTGGTTAATAGCCTGATTATTAAATTTAATTCTTTTTTCAATAGCATTTTTCATTGTTGCGGAAACATTGAATCTTAATAACAAGGCTATAAAGAACACTGATTTCATTCTGGTTTTAAAGCCCACAGCTATTTTACAACATGCTAAAAAGGTTCTTTCATATGAAACCGTCTGTGACAGCCTGATGCCAATATATAGTATAACAGATGAGGGAATCTTTAGTGATGAGTCTTTATCTAAAGCTTCAGAAATCTATTTTGTCTTGAGGTTTTTTCTTCTGATTTCTCAGAAATCTTTCTTGCTTACACCGTCTACCTTCTCTGCCCTTTACATAAATCTCCCATCCTCTCCCTTTTCCTTCCATTTCAATGTAGGTTCAATATGTATTTTAAGAACTTACATATGTGCTTATATTGTCATCTATTATTTAAGTCTTACCTACAAAACGCTAGGCACTGTACAAACCAGAAAATAATTCTTATTAAGAATTAAGAAGACTACAGTCTACAGTTCACAGGCCAAATTCTGTGAAGTATAATACACAGGCTTGGTTTTTACCTGCTTAACATGTTGTTCTCCTTTATGTTTGGAATATATAAATCTTTCTCGCTACCACTGAGAAATTTTCATAAATATGTCAAGAAGACCTGTAAGACCTCAGCATGAAAATAAGATACACAGGAAAAGATGAGTTAAGAAGCCCTGTAACAGTAGCTTGAAGCCTGGAACAGATACTACTGGTGACTATATTCTGAAATTATATCAGAGTTGAATTAATGATCAAATAGGTTCAATTCCAATAATTAAATAAACTGGAGTTTTAAAAAATACCATAGGTGTGATAAGTCAGAAATGTAATGCCAGCCTTACTAAAACATAGAAGAAAATGTCACAAAGTTTGGAAAGTGTACTGAAAAGGGAACTAAATACTAAACTGAAAAAAAAAAAAACAAAACATATGTATAATATTAAGCACAAGCTTATGTGTTTTGCTGGGGAGAAATCTTTATCTGTAGTAACTGTACTAATCAGAAACGTAGATATTTTTCTTATTTTTAATCTAGAAACTAAACCTTTTTATGGCACTTGTAGAAAATAAGTGAATACAAAAATAGGTAGATTACTAAGGAAGATCTGTCTGAACACAAATTAACAGAAAAATAGTAGAGTTTCAATATAGGCAGAGGCTATTACATATGTGTATAAGACTTAGAAGACTTAGGGTAGAGACACATTCAACACGTACATACAAGCACAGGAAATATGTATTGTCAAAGACGGTAGAAATTAATACTTCGTATAGTTACACAGTATGGAAAAAGTCAACATATATTTGTATTATAAGACAGTTCAGAGTTTATTAGAACATATAAAATAATAGTACTGTATGTATGTCAAATTATATTGCAAAATATTGCTTCCCTGTGCCGCTTCTTAGTCACACCATGTGTCTTCAGTAGGCATATTGGAATGGATTTTTCACTATCATATATCTATTTGGGGCAGCAGCTGTAATCTTTTTTTTTCACTGTCTGCATATGGGCTTTTCAGAACAAAAGACTCATATCCCATGAAAAGTCATAGACACTTCGTCTACCCTTTATCACAGGCATATTACTTTGAAGCTTCCAAGTGTTTTTGCATTGCTGGAGGAGGGTGAGATAGGATCCTATATCCAGATGGAAGAAGGTAATGTTAAACCATACAATACAGAAGAAGACAATTGCCTCCTTCAGGAGGAAAGTCAGAGGGAAGGATGCTAGTTGTGAAAGAACCCAAGCAAGCTTTATCCCTGTGTAGGAGTTGAGTAGTTTGCTTTAAAGTGACCGTTTGTGAAAGCACATCCTACCACATTACAGAGCTGTTGTCTAAATAAACATTTAAAGCTTCTATACAAAATGAAATAACATCAGGGCAAGTGACTAAGAATCTTCTCAGAATACTCCATAAGTTTGAACACTTCATCTGACTTGTCAGAGATCTCTCCCTTACCAGATTTGAAGTGAGTATCTGCAGTTTCTTAAAAAATGCCATCACAACTGGTGAAGTTTCCATAAGATATTGGTATTCACCTGACTAGAGAAGGAAAGAAAAAGTGAAGACTTGATTCCATAACCCAAAGATGATGATTAGTGTCTAGTATAAAACAAATCACACATTTTATTTATCTGATAGTATCATTATTTAGAAATAATTTATTATTTATAATAAATACTATAAAATATTTATATATTTATTTATAAATCATTTATTTATGTAATAACATACATTTTAATATAACCCTTCTGACCATTAGCATTTAGTGCAAAAGTGAAATTGTTCCAGGAACCAGGTATCTTTCTAAGAATGTCTTTCATACTTAGGGAATTTTGATCTGAATTTACATCACTATTTTTTTGCTTAACTGCCTTCAGTGGACTTTTATTCCATTAATTTATTTGGTCACTTTTTAAACGTATTTATATGTTAGACATCAATAGTATCTTGTAGTATTGAATTTTACAGTCTTATGTTTGGTACAAAAGTATTTCCTTATGATGTTTTTAATATTTCTGCTCAATATGTTCATGCAAAGTCATCTAGTTATCATTTTATGAATTTGAGGAATATTTTTATGGTTTTACAAAATAGAAGCCATTCTTTTTGCCACTGTTCTCACCTAGTATTACAATATTATGTCTCAATTCAGGTTGGACCACGACTTCATGTAGTTTTTAAGATACAGATATATCACACTTTTTGTTCTCTACTCTTTTCTTAAAATTTCAGTCATTCTGTTTGCTGTTTTGAAAGCTCTTGAGCAATGAGACAACACTTTGACAGAGATACTCACAATGAAAGCAATATTTTTCTTTCCTGAGCAGTTGTAAGTAAGTCAGAAGTCACCACCATGCATTTTTAGTTAAGGCTCCTGTTTTTCATGTGCATTAGATAGCATTTATTGACATTGAATTTCATCTGTCATTTTGTCATCCAGTCACTCAGCTATTGAAACACTCTCACATCATTTTACCGTCACAGTTATTCAGAGCAGAAAAAACAATTAGGAGACCTTGTCACATCACTGTTCATCACCTTTTCTAGGTCATTTACACTGAACAGGTATCTCAGCTGATAACAACCTCCATTGTGAGAACTAATAATTTATTCCTACCTTTTATTTTCTGTTAACCATGTATCACCCTACAAAAGGACTTTCTCTCTTATGACAAGAAAAATTATTCTTTCTAGGACAAGAACAACAAAAGCTTTAGTAGTTTAAATACATTATATCTGCTGAGTTTCTTTGCCCTGTACAGGATGTCTACAAAAATTGCAACAGATTTCTGAGACCTGGCCTCCGCCTCCCACAAAATCCTGATTGAACTTTCTCCATCTGGTCATTTATCTGCCTGTTTACTGATTTCAGGTTTTATTTTATGTTTTTCAAATTTGTGCTGGGATAACTGACCAACAGTTTTATGAAACTGACCTTTGTGTTCAAATTAATCAGAGAAAGAATTCAAACCCAGGTTTTCCACCTTCTCTTGGTGCTTTCCGTCACTGGACTGAAGCAGAATACCTCTAACTCTAGAGATGGGGATTTTGAGATGGGAAATCTTGTTTATGCTTAACTCCAAGCATGCATCTCATTGTTTCGGATTTCAAACACAGATAAGACCCAGATTTAACCATATAGATGTTTAATAAAAACTTAAATCACACACCATTTTCTAGCATTGACTAATAGCTAGCTCAGGCAACTTTCCACACTGAGCTTCTTTGGGCAATTGGTCCCTTTATTGTTGGAGGCCCAAAGTTATACCTCTCTGAGAAAACTGCACGTGCCCAGGAGCATTCCCTGGCAAAGGCCAGCCAGCAAGCTAGCACAGAGTCCTTGTGTCTGTCTCCAGCACAGAAGACTGCATGCAGACTGCCTGTGGGAACAAATCCCAGAGCAGTCACTCTTCCAAACCAAGTGATTCTTTAGGAGGTTTCTAGCTGGCATATGCTAAAAGCATGCAAGGACTGTATAAACAACTCAGGTTAGCACAAAGCAGTATCTCTCCCCACAGTTACAGTCTCAAAACTAAGGACCTGTGCTGTTGTATGGAGGTAGCTCTTTGTTCCCCCTCTGAGTATGACTTCACAACAAAGATCAATTTGAATCAACTTATTTGAGAAAAACATTCAGCACTTCTGTTCTCCAACACGTCAAAGAAATTCACTGTCATAATAATAAAAGAGATTTCTCTAGTATGACATTCCATTTCCTTAATCCTAAGACTTTTTTTTTTTAAATCCTTTTCATTTATTGTATAATATCAAGTGCTCCCACAAGGGAGTCAAGTTTCCTTCACTAAATATTGTCAAGCTGCTACGTGAGCTTCAGCTCCATGTGGGTGTGGGGCCAGGAATGGCAGGGACTCCTCAGGTTGACGGCTGGACAGAACCTGGCAGCTAGGGCCTGTCACAGACCTCATCCAGGATCAGGGCAGGCAGGGGGCACCAGGGCAGCCCCTTCACTGCACATCAGACACATCCCTGGGGAAGACGACTGGCCAAGGCCAGTCTGGGAGATGGGCTTGATGGTGGGTTAGCTCAGTGGGGCCCTTGGCAGGGTGGGCAGGGCTGTAGGGAGCTGGAGGCCAGCCCTGACTGCAGTCACTGGGGCAGGGGCTGATGTTCCCAGGGGCTTTTTGTACATAGTCTCAATAAAATAACAATAGGTTATCCAGATGACTCAAACATCAATAGAACTATAACAGTATTGCATAATACTTAGAATGGTTATAATACATAGAAAATTCTGAGAATTAAAATATTACAAATAATGACTTCCTGTTTGGGAAGCTTACACATGTACTGAGAGCAAGTAAAGAGCTAAGAAGTACTGATAACACTTTTTTTCTAAAACTGAAGGTATTAACAAAATGACATTGATATCATACTTCAGTTTGCAGTTACAAATTGCAGATATGAATGGACAAACTTCTAGATTTGTTTTTTTTAAACTCTACAATTAACTCGATTAACTTTTCTGGACCTTTGCAAAACTCTACAACCACTGGCTCATTGAAAAACCTCTAAGTTTTCTGGGGTAGAGTTTGCTTATAGCACTCTTCTTACCTGTTTAAAAGAATATATATACGCATAACAAATAGGATTTATACAACTAATAACACATACCAAAATTAGGCAGGCACACAGAATGCCTCAGCATAAAATAAGTTCTGTGGATACTTGACTATTATTTTCTGACACCTGTCTCTTATAGGAACAACTGACAGTCTCATACTTGCACTTGCTTTCCATCTCAGGTGCCTTGAGTTACAATCACAGTCATAGTAATTGAGGTGATAGACTCAGGGATCACTTGACCATGTCTTTCTCTAGAAAAACAGTAAGAGCTTTTAGAAATCTGAGTGTGATAAAACACATTTATTTCTCATTTATGAGTGATGATAATGTAAAGTATTTATATCATTTGCATTAATCAGTTACTTATAAGACTAGTTAAATGATCCTCTTACTCTACATATCGGAATGATTGCTTTTACTATTTTTTTTTCATTTAGGATCAATGTCATGTCACCACGATGACTATTGACAATGACTGTACAACTACTGACTGTACTTTACTGCTGAAAGTAGTGGAGATGTTATTGCCTGAAGTTCCTACAGCCTCTCAGACTTTTGACCACTATTATTAATGTTAATCCACAAAAGTTAAAGGACAATTTTACTAAGCTGTGATCAGTATCCTTTTACCATTTTCTTTCTCCCTGTTTTGTCTCCTTGAGATTACCAAATGGATAGTGATCTGTAATCAGCTGTATTGGCTTTACTGTATGAACTACCAATAAATGCTGAAAAAAAAATACTATAAGAAAAATACATCAAGCACAACCAGTGAAAAGGAAAAAAAAATACTGCAGGAGAATGTATCCATCACAATCAGTGAAAAGGAAAATAATAAAAGATTTCTATATAGCACACTAAATGATTAGGATAATTAGTGTGAAATGCAATTTGTATTCTGCAGTCCAGAAACAAAAAGAGTCCCAAAGGAATACGACATATTCATTTTTGTTATATAGCTACTACTACCACAAAATAAACAAACAAAACCCCAAAACTAACAACAACAAAACCTAACAGAATAAAACAAAACAAAACAAAACAACCTACTGTAACTTCTGTTGTTGCTTATGGCATGGACATGTATGACAGAAAAGTGAGTGCATAGAAAAGTATACATGCAAATGCATTCATGGCTTTAAAAATTTTCAGTGTTATTTGACATTTCAGACAGTATCCTTTAAAATTTATTTTATTTCAACCATTTTTCATGTCTCAAGTTCATGTAATGAAATATGCTAATGTTTTTTTTATGCAATTATTTTCCTTCTTTAACTGTCCTCAAAGTTTGTTAATCTTTTTCTCCTATCATAGACTGCCTGCATCTCCTTTGGGCAGCAAGGTATTTTGATGTAGTTTTTGTTTGTTTGTTTCTTTGTTTCTTTGTTGTTTTGTTTTTGTTTTTTTATTTTTCCCTGCAATTCCTTATTTTCCACAGAGAAATTGATTATGTTTTTATTTTTATCATTCAATGAAATAATTGTTTTTCTCTGGAGACAGATTTTTTTGCTTTTTACTTGATTTTATTTTTATTGCTATGGCATATTTTTGAGCTGGAATTTGACTAAGATGCTTTTTGTGTTGAGTCTTAAACGACCAGCAAAAATATATTGAAGTGTAAGAAGAAAAAGAAGAATAGTAGCATTGAAAAAAATAGTAAATAAAATGAGTAATCTATCCGTATATTAAATTAGCCCTACAGGACATATAATCCAGTGCCATATTTACTTGCAAGAATTTTATTCCTATTTCTATGATAATCATGGCAGAGTTGCTTCAGCATGATTTCTTTGAAGAAAACAGAAGACTTCAGTTCTAGACATGTAATTGGCTTCAGCCTTTCCTCCACTTGTTCCTAAAGCCAAAGTTAATATTTCATCTACCACAGAATGTCACAGAAATAGTTATATTTTTACCTGAACCTCAGATCATAGATATGACATAGCGTCACTACTGTAAATATAAAAATACCCAGTCTCTTTGGACAATTTTGCAAGACAGTGGTGCAAAATGAGACACAACCTAGTTCCTAGTTTGCCTTTTTTTTTTTTTTTTTTTTTTCACTCATACATTTAAAATAGTATTCTACTGCACTCCTGATATTTTTCCTGAAATCACTGAATTAAACCGAAGAGGTTGCTGGTGATAAGCATACAGAAGGTAAAGCCATATAATATGACTCAGTGTAACAACAGTGGTTAAACTGCTTGCTAGAACAAGCAGGAATACTCTCACTGTAACTATCAAGATGTACTCTTTCCAGGCCTGAAGAGTAAACTGAACCAATGGATGATCCCGGATTGACAGAGGAAGGAGCAGGCTGGGTGAAAAGCTGTGAATGGCTCTCTGCCAGGGAACACAGCATCAACACATAAATTAAGAAGAACAAAGCTAATAATGCACCAGACAAGGGTGTGGTAAGGGAAAGCTTGTGTTAATACTTGAGACATGGGTGGAGTGGTGGAAACATATACGGCTTGCTGTGCTGGTGTTATTTTCCAGATCAATGGCATGTTCCCTTTTTCTGCAATGTTTTCCATCAGGAGATGAAATGGCATGAAAGGAGAGGTGGTGACAGCTCTGGTGAAGAGACCATCATCTGGGCTTTTCAGTCCTTGCAACAGAGAAGATTATATGTCATGGTCATCTCTGCTGCATGCAACAAGAGAAAGTGGAGAAAAGGAGGAAACTGACAGCAAAATCCGTTTATCTCAGTGAGTCTTTTACTCCTAATAGAGATCAAAACTTGGGCGTCTTGGGCTTTTGTTTGCATGACTGACTGTAATCCTGAACACCATTTGCATTTCCCTGTTCAAAATAATATTGTTGGAAAAGTCATCATAAATGAGAGAAAGAAAAGACATAGTGTTAAACGGGCATTAAACTTCATTTTCAACAGCCACTGAAGTAGTTTCAAGGATGCTCAGGTGGACTGCAGTGGTCAAAAGATTAGACTGTAGTCCATTTTTGTCTGAGGCTGTCCTGACAAGGGTCTGTGCAGATTTGGTTCACCTAACAGCTTTCTGGGCACTTGGGACACTGGGAAAAAAAATTAAAAAAAAATAAAAAAGTGAAGATAGATCAGTCCTGAAACCGTTTCATGTCTTTATCCACACCCAAGGTCAAATACCTCTTGTTTTGCTGTTAGCATTGCTTATTAGGACCATGAGAAGACAGGGATAAATTAGAGTAATGATGAAAGACATGGTCTGGGATGGTTGGGAAATAAACCCCTGGAGAAATAAAGTATCATAGTCCTCTGATGCAGGCAGCATCTTTCTTGTAGCACTTTTTGTTTCTAGCAAGTCAGAAATAGAAGGTTAGTAAATTACATGATTGGAACATTTAAAGAAACATAATGGAACCTAATCTTTATTTTAGCAACCGACTGGAAATATGTTCTCTCTTTTCAGTAGGGATTTCTTTGAATATTACTCGTAACCAGATTGCCTCCAAAGTGTGCAAGGCCTACTGGTCCTAGAGACTCTCTTCATTTGAGTTAGCTTCTTTAGTTATATCTCCATCTGTCCTCCAAGAACAAATGAAATAAACAAAACAGTGATTTCACTCCTGAGGTCTCTGTAAGACACCTTTAAGAGAAAACTATACAGGTAGCCTCAGTTCTTAATGCTTTGTTTGTGCATACTGCCCCAACTTGAGTAGCAAAGTGTCTTGCGCACAACTATACTAATCAGGGATGATTTTGGTAAGGGCTAAAGAAAGTTTCTTCTGTAATCATGAGTGAAATATTACAGTCTTTGTACATAGTTTCCAAAGAATTAACATAAGTATGCATCATAATGTGAAAAGCTAACTGCATACCTGCTTGTCTATTTAAAAACCTTTGGAGGTGATGAGATTTCTCTCAAAAAGTCTTTTGTCATTGTGCTTGAAGAAATCTTTAAGGAATTTTTTTGAAAGCACATTCTAGCTCAGTAACTACAGTTTTATATAATCTGCAGTGAATGGAGTTGCAATTAAGATCAATATTATGTAAAGACAGTTTTTATAAACTGCATTTTTTTGTTAAGACTGTGACTGGAAAAAAAAAAAAAAGAAAAAAGTAATAAGAAAGGATAAATATATATGTAAAATTCCAGTTTTCTGCATGTGTTTAGCCAGAAGAAAACAAGTGAATGTCAAACAAGGTAAAAACAACTTAACTATTTTTCATGTTTCTCTGACTGGGTAGGAACTTGTGTATGTTATGTGATTTGCAAAAAACTGCTTTACTGATTGCATGTGTGCAAAGTGGCTGTGCAGACTCAGAACTTCAGATTTATAAAGAAAAAGGCACAATGAAAAGGGGAAAAAAGTATTTCTTTTAATAGTGAATTTTAACACTGGAGAATATAATTTTCCATCTTGACAAATGCCTATCCTTCTTAATTCAGAAAACTGAAATTAGAGGAGCAGAATATTTTGGGGGTAGTATTTGGTTGTAGAAGATGGCTCCGCAATTGAATGAATGTTTGAAACATAGACTGAAGTTCTCCATTTCAACAGATATTTAGATTAATCCATTCCAAGCAAATACTACAATCACTATAATATTATGAAGTTTACACTCCTCTTACATATTCCACTGAAGGATGATTTGATGTGGGCTTTTGATTACTACTTTTTAACATTAAACAATTTCACAAAACAAACACTAGGTTCTACTTACAAGCAGTCAGAAGGCATAAGAAGGAGTTGTACTACTCAGCGTTCTATACTGCTGAAAATAATGTAGTTTTCAGAGTAGTGTTTGGAAAAAATAAATAGATTAAGAAGCAAACACTCTATCCACACCCTCTGAGACAAACACAGAATCAAGGAACTTGTCTGAGCACAATCAGGTCTTAATCTTCTGAGCCTTGACAATGCAGTTACAGACCTAGAAAAAGTGATAGGAAAACAAGTTGGGTTACAAAGTATGCAAACTTCCATTTGTTGTTTGGTGAGTGTATCAAATTTTGTACTTAATTTAATTTCACAACAGACAGAAGTAAAAGCTACTTGTCCGTCCTCTTTTTGGTTTATGGCAAACTGAAAAGCAAAGCTCCATTGGTGCAAGTCTTACAAGTATCCTTCATTATTTATCAAACTATGATCAAAGCTGTAAATTTCTTTACACCTTTCAATTTTCAAAACAGAGCTAAAAGGCCCATATCTTTCTCAGTGATTAAATAAAGAGAAGACTTGTACATAGTTTTTGATTTCTGTCAATTTATTGACAGCATCCCTTGTATCACTTGAAGCAGTAGTATTGCCCTCTAGGAGAAAGTATTCTATTAACAGTGTAACAACTTTCTCTTTTTGAACAAGAGATTGCTCCATTCACTCTTTACTACTGTTTTAATCCTAGAAAAGGTCTACTTCTTCCATGATGCAATTTTTCATCCAAGTAACAAGTAATGAGCCCTTCTTGATTGCCAGCCACCTACAGAATTTCACATCAACATATATGAAGTCCCAAACAAATATTTTTTTGTCCTACTGTAGGCTGTGTCTGTCACATGGGCTCTTATTTCTGGGTAAAAACACAAAACAAATGAAAGTAAGTTTCTGTTCACTGTACAATATGAACTTCTAGCACTTTCTGAAAATACGTCCTGGTTAACTGATTCATCTGACAGGGACACACCACAAGGACTCTCTCCACCCCGAAGTTATCATGGCCAAAAGCCACTCTTCCTTAATTTGATTATGTTCTCGCAGTCTGCAGCTGTATCAACACACTGAGCTCAAACTGAGCTTGCTAGCTCATATTAACTCTTTCTGTACTATCACTCAGTGAAGGTGGTATTACACATCCTAGAGGAGTCCTACACATGTTCTCTTGCAGTTGCCTATCTAGATAACAGAAATGTTCCATGCACTCCACACTTACCATGGAGCTATCTAACATGAATATAGAAAACATACATCTGCTGCTTGCTAGAGATGATGACTCTAATCAATTAGAATGGAAATAAAATGGAAAGCAATCCAAATGTATTAATAACAGAGAAAAGAGTTTTTCGATTTCCAGCTGAATGACTTTCAATTGTAGCCTTGCTTAACTGAGATATGTTTGTATTCACATTTCCACTCTTCTGAAGTTCTGGGGTGTTGAAATCCAGGGATTTTGGGGATGCAAATAATTTGATTTTTATGTTTTTCTTCTTTCTTCTCTGTTTTCACCATCTTCTTAGAAACATGCCTTTTTTTTCCAGATTAGTTATTTCTATTCCAATAAACATAGTTTTCTTCCTGTTTCTTCCTGATTTCCAGCCAATGAGGCTTACTTGTTTATGACTGTAATTTTTATTTGTCAAAAGCATCTGTGATTACATCATCAGTGATGTTTAGTATAGTTCTGGGAACAGACTTTCTGAGTTAACCATTCTGGCTGGAAGACTAAATCTCTGTACACAAATTAAAAGTACTAGAGAAGTATGGTACTTTTTAAAAAGCTAAATTTTTCCAGAGAGTAATGGATCCAGAAAAGCATAAGTTCATTTTAAAATCTGGAAGATATTTTGTCCCTAGTCCCTAAATTTGCTTAGGTCAAAATTGGGTCTAAACTCATTATAAAAACAAACGAACAAACAAACAAACAAAAACAAACAACAACAACAACAACAAACAACCCAAAAACCTGAAAAATTTTCACAAGTAGGGAGGTCTTTGCGTCACTGCATAAAAGGTGCCAGATTGTTACATTCTGTGTCATGTCTTTCTTAGAATTGGTAGCTTCACATTGTTAAGAGCTGCAATTGTTATTTTTCCAAGCAGCAGCTGCACAGTGAGACAAATGCTGCTTGCAGGAGGGAGGCAAAAGAGAGCAATAGCATTTATTTCCCCCAGGAAATATTTAAAAAATAAAATTATTTTGGTGAATCTCTTGCACTTCATTAAATTTAAATTAGAAAAAAAAAAAGAAAAAAGGAAGTTTCAACAACTGCAGTGACTGGCCATCTGTCCAAATAATGGCGAGGAATAAAAATACACCGACCCTTTCCCATCTGCATTGGCCAATGGTTTGAGAGAAATGCATAATGCTGTCTCTCTGATCATCACTGAATGCTCAATCCATTTTCATTTACATAAGATGTGAGGGCAAATTCCTTCTGATAAGTAATTATTTGGCTGTGGAGTCCATTATTTAATTCTTTTTTGTGACTTAGTTTTCTATAATACTCTTTTTAATAATTTGACTAAAAAAAACTCATACAAAATAGAGTAAATGAGTGTTTGTATCTACCGTATATATTTATCCAACAAATAAGAATAAAGGTTCACACAATGCGCTCTTTGATGTGACTTTGCAAGGAATAAAATAGACAAATCAGTCATCTAAACTCTATATCCCACTTATGCAATGAATCTTCCTCATATAGCTGTGATACAGACTCAAGTCCATTATAAGTGTAAGTGGTGGTACAAACTACCGCTTGCCAGTTTCCAAGAAATTAGCAATACATTTCTATGTCCAAGACACACAAAAGCTAAGGCATCACTAACATTAAAGACACTGTAAACAAAATATGTGGGTGCTGGGGTATTGGAAGATCCCCAAATATCTTTTACAGTCATGGTGTGAAAAGAGTGAAAAGAGTGAAAAGAGTGAAAAGAATGAAAAGAGTGAAAAGAGCTTTAGCAATCACTGTAATAGTTCCTTCAGAGCTCAACATCATGTTGCTGTGTAGCTCAGAGTTAGATTGTCCCCTTGCAAACACAGGCTGGATGCTGTTTCATTGCCAGGAACTGCGTATACTTCTGAGTGTTTAAAGAACACTAATTCATGGTTGTCTGAAAGCAATCAAAGTCAGCTTGCCAGTGTTGGCACAGAATTAGAATCTTGGTGAAAACGATAAACGTCTTTGGAAAAACTGGAAAAAAAAAAAAAAGATTATTTTTATGGAAGAAATTCTTGTGGAAATGTCATCTGCTTGAGAAAGCACAGCAGGGTTTTTTTGACAGATTTTTATTATTATTTATTTATTTCCTTGTTCAGTCTAGACCATATATGGAATTTGTATGAAAACAAAGGGGTGGGACAGAGGGAAATAATAGGAAGTTATTGTAACCAGATTAAATAAAACATGAGAGGTAAGATATGTACTTCAATTTTTGACCAATTCTGCAAAACAAGTAAAGTAGTACCTGAAAAATTCTGTTAACAATATATACAAATGGTTGATGGATAAAATCATAAATGTGTACCATTGGAGATTTGATCTATAATTCTCAAGTGTATGCTGAAATACAAGAAGGATAGGGCATTCTATGGTAGAAACAAAGGCTGAGAAAGAAAACACCGAGGCTTCAGATATTATCAATTGAACTGATTAAAATTTGTACCTGCTGAAATTTTAATGTCTGATAAGAATTCCGATTTTCTGCTAGTTAATATTGTTTGAATCTGGATTTTAATTTCACACTTAACTCTTAACTAGAATCAGAAACTGCAAAGATATTTATTTCAGATTGTACTGGTTTGACTGAAAATGAGTAAATTTTCTTCATGCAGTTAGAAGCCTTTCTGTTTCATAGCTTACACAGTCATTATTTGGACTTAGTTTGAGAACAAGAAGATAACACCCAAGGACAGAATTAATGTTTTTAATCGCTTTGGTCTGAGAGCAAAGGGCATTCTGAGAATTATGCCTACAGGAGTGAGGCATCGAGAAAGGTGGGCACAGATGGGGCAGAGCTTGACTGACATCCAGACTGATCAATAAGAGTGTTCCATCCCATTAGTGTCATGCTGCATATTTAAGAAGAATCGGGATCTTGTAATCTTCTCTCTTCTCTTCACTCTTGGAGACCTGTTTGGGGCAGTTCTGTTCAGGACTTTCTCTAGTTCAGCCTTTTGCCATCCTGCTGTTTTGCAGAGGTCTCTGGGATTTTCTGCATTTTTTCTTCTATTCTCTCTCCAGCATCAGCTTTGGGACCAGGTGCTGTTTCCTAGGACTGACTGCTTGGTGTGGACAAAGTTCATGAGGAATTGTATTAAGTATCTTTTATTTTATATTCTATTTCTATTTCATATATATATTTGCTAGTAGTGTATTAATATTTTGTTATTTTGTTAAACTGTGTTTGTCTCAATCCAAGCTTCTCCTTCCCTTTTGATTCTCTCCCTTATTTGAGGGGTGGGGAGAGGGAGAGAACAAGCAGCTGTTGTGGTTATATTGCTAGCTCAGGTTGAAACACGACGCAGGTATCGCAGGTATTTTGTAGCCCAATGAAATAAGCTCTGGTTATGTATTTTCTTTTTTTTTTTTTTTTTTTTTTCATATTCTGTCCCATTATTAGCAGATAAAACTGCACTGATTAAGACAGAGATTGAAAAGGTTGTACTCACTGGAATCTTCTACTGAGCCAAAGCAACCATAGGCTTGACTAGGGTGCATGGCAATGTCAAGTTGATGGCTATGACTATAGGTAGCTGATTAATGTAATTCAGTGTCTTTATATAGGTAACACAAGTGGTCACTCTGAGTGTCAAAATAAAATAAAACCTAAATGAATATGAAAATGATGGAAAAAAAGATACTTTCATTTTTTTAACTTCCTCTGAGAGGCAGAACCAGTTCTCTGAGCAGCTTCAGAATTATTTTCCTGTTGACAAAAACAAACAAACAAACAAACAAAAAACGAACATGAACAACAACAAAAACCTGTATGTTGCAGCTATTCAGGTGACTGCCAAAAGAAACAGGATCACTGCACTAAACTATAGTCTTCTGTTAAGGGTAATTTTCTTGACTTGGAGTAGGAAGATTTGGAGGGATTTGTTTAGGTTTTGGGTTTTGTTTTTGTTTTTTGTTTGTTTGTTTATACGTTTGTTTTTCCTTAACAAAGAATAAGGCAGCTATTTTTTCAATCATTGTATACTATTTGTTAGTATTTTTAGTATGTATCACTCTTGCTGCCAGCTAATCAGTCCTGTAATTTTTTTTGTTTTTAATTACTTTAGATTGTATTCAGGACATCTAATTTTTTCTTCAAAGATTCACATTAACTTCTAATGTGTTCAGTACTTGAACGTTCTACAGGAAACCACAGAGAGATGGGAAAAATTAATTATTCATTTACAGTAAAACAGAAATACCTGGGTATCCATAAGTTAAGCTGAATGTAATAATACCTGTTTGTACAGGGTATTATTTATACTAGTGATTAGTAATGTCATTATCCTGCATTTTGAAGCTCCAATATGTTAGTAAGAGGTTGCAATAAGATGTATTATGGCATTTTGCTTCATTGTATTAACTCCTTTATTACATATGTAAAATGTATTAAATTTTAAAATGCAGAAGTTCTCCCTAATCAGTGTTTATTTAACAAGATTTTTCCACAGTTCCTGGTTACTTCTGCTTCAGACCAGTAGAATGTAAATAGATAAGCCTTTATAATTTTAAAAAGACATGACCTCTTAACATAATTTTATACCAGCTTTATAAAATCAGCGTGGGTTAATCTAACTTCCAACTGCCCACAAAAGAACTAGAAAGAAAGAAAATTTTATTTAGGACACACTTCATGGGGAAATCCTGTTATGAGTTCACTGGTAAAACTTCCATTTACTTAACTGAGTCCAGGATTTCAACATCTGTGTAGATAAAAAAAAAAAAATCAATCATCTCTTTAAGAGTTTAAGAGCTAAAACTTCCTTTAGTTTCCACATAAAGGGAAACTAATGAAAGGATCTTTTAAGGACAATCAAATTATTTGTGAAAATTGTGTATGATTGTAGAACTTGAATGATCCCAATGGTCTGCAGTTTTATAATAAAGTTTTATACTATGAGATCAGTTGATGTTACATTTATCTGGCTAAAATTACTGTGACATAAATACTTTTACAACTTACAATCTATGTTCATTCAACAGAGCTTTGTGTAATTAATTAATTACACAGTAATTAATTTACAGGGGAGCTTCTTCCCACTCAGAATCATTCCTTGATTTATTCAAGGTTCACAGGGACAAAGGTAGGCCATGAGTGTTGAAAAATATTTGCTAACTCTCCATACCTAGTCTAAATATTTTTTAACTTTAAAACTGTAAACATTCATTAAGTCTTTAAAAAACATAGTTATGCCTTCAGGAAAGTAATTACCTGTTTCACTAAATCTGACACAATCAAATGAAATTCAGTGCAGTACAGAAAGCCCTTGAGGTACCTGTACTACAAACATCACTCTGTGTGCAACTGGGAAAGAATTTTTCAGTTGGTATCAAAGTTACTTAAAAGGACTTTGCTCCTTACTAAAATAAATCAGATGCATGTTGATTTTATCTTTGGCATTGCAAAACTGGAATATGAATTACACAAAAGAGCAAAAGAAAATGTTTCCGTGAGTGAATGAATATTAGGACAGAAAATTATGTTGGGAGTACATTTATATGATGCCATGGTATCACTTTTACAAAGTGACTTCTGCTGCAGGGGCATTTTCAGATAAAGTATATAAATTAGGATGCCCCCAAGGCATAGTTTTGCATTCTATGTGAAACCAAAAAAGCTTTATATGTCTAAAAGGACACTGTAGGGACAAACAGGCTCATGCTTAGTTAAGGGGAACGCTGCCACAGGGAGAAACGTTAGATACATGATCTTGATACCCAGCAGGGAAGCTAGGCTGATATCACTAGTAACAAAAACCCATCAAACTCAGCATGCAGTTCAGCTCCTGGTTGGAAATGCTAAGTGACACTGACAAAAAAATGTTCCAAGTATCATCTGCAGAATTGTCCAACGTCAGATGTGACCTCTTTTAACTTCATGTATCAAAGTGAAATAAAGTAATGCAAAGAACACTAATTATTTGCCACACACACACACACACACAAATTTAAGAAGCAAATCTATCTATAAATGAGAGCATTAGTGTGTTCTCAGTTATAGTTAACTGAGTAAAGGTAACTTAGCCAAAGAGCAGACTCTGACCTCTGTACCCAAGCTTCAGGGGGAAATCCACTCAAAGGTACAGGATTTGGAGGGGATGGGGGAAATTTGAAAAATAATCTCATTTTAATTAGATGACTTCAAGCTATCTGAAACAGAAAACCCAGTGAGGTTATTGCAACCACTCCTGAAGAATTTGCATTCTTTTTTAACACAGTCTTTAGTGTTTCTGTGAAGCAGATTCATTTGGAATATTTCCAGAGTTTATTTGGTTTTAAAATCAATTAATATCACTCTTCCTTTCTTTTCTTTTTGTCTACTTTTCTGTCTCCATTTTGTTCTTTCTATTCTCCATTCATGTTTAGCCAGAAGACTGTAAGCCCAAAATATGTACTTTTGCGTTTTCTTTGCCACACATCAAGTGGCATGTATTAAAAGAACTATTTTTACTACCATTTCTTTATTTCTCCAGATAAAAGGTTAAGTAGCTGTAGAGTAATTTAATATGCCTAAACTGTTTGAACTCAAGGATTTATTCCAGTGTTTCATTTTATCACCATAAGCACTACTGATTTTGAAAACTCATTTTTAAGAAGTGAAAGAATAACAGATGTCTTGCAGCCCTCACCACCAGCAGCTAACTTGGCTAGCAAATTTGGCTAGCAGAGTCAACACTGTAAAATCCCTCTGTTTCCATAATTATCTCATTGATGTGATTACTGGCATGGTCTGGCCAACCTTACCAAAGTCAATCATAAAAGCTGGGCACAACCTGATAGAAATGCTAACGAAAAGTCAGCCTCTTCTAATGTAACTTTTGTCAGCCTCCAGATATAACTTGAGGGTTTTTGACTGTAAAAGCTGGGGAACTTGAACAGCCTCTGTGATACATGAGCAGGGCTGAATTGAAAAGTGCTAGCTTTTTTGGAATTATATAGATATTGCTCATAGGTCTTCATGGTTGTCAGAGGTGTGACTATGTAAATGTATCTGAATTAGGGTGTAGAAAACTATATGGACAGCTGAAATACCAGCATCAGATCCTGGGGTAAATACTTGTATTTCTGGATTCACTATTGCAATGACTAAAACAGCATTAGAATCTGACAGTCTAATGCCAGCTTAGATTGGTTTATCTGAGCTGTAGTCATACTTTTGCTGGCAATATTGTCTTCTGCTATTTTCCAGTCATGGAAAGGTTAGAAACACCCGTGTGCTTGGCCACCCTGTGTAAATATTCGTCTCACACAGGCAACTACATCCAGAATGGTATGGGTACCTTGAAGCAGACAGGAGCTTGTTCTCCAAAGTTTCTTTTGGCAGGTGATTTTTCAGTCCTAGATTCACAAACATGTTATGATCAATCTCAGTGCCCAAAATTTTGAAGTAAACTCCCATACAGCGAAACTTCATTACTTGCCAGTCTTGCCATTCCTCCTAATCTCCTTTTGTAGGCAGTTCACATATGGTCAGTTGAGTATTGGGGAAAGGTAGCTATATCAGATAAAAGGCTGTCTGCTCCTTGTGTACAATGAAGCTTTGCACCAATGCATAAAGTCCTGGTCTACTGGAGAAAGCTAAATGTAGTCTGAGATTCAGGCTTCCCCTACAATGCCTGGCACTACTTTCCAGTGTAAATGCAAAATGACTTTTGTACGCAGTCTCTTGTTGCACCTGTAGCCATTTCCTCCATCCCACACTTTGAAATGATATGGCCTGCACAAAGAATCTTCTATGCCTTGTGAATGGCAATGACCATACTGCTTTGTGCAATGTTGTGTTACTGCATCCCCACCACATCCCACTTTCAGATTGCCTATGTGCTTCAAGAGAAAAAATAAGTTTGATTTTGTCTGTTTGTTTGTTTGTTTGTTTTCAGTTGTCTGGTTTTGCTCTTTCTCATCAGATCAGTTTAGTCTGTACCGTTCAAGGTTTTCTCCTCTTGAATCTTTTTTCTGTTGCTTATGGATGGCCTCAGCAGTTATGTTTTTCTTTCTCGTGTTTACTGACAATGACCTGAAATGGAAGGTGCTGAGTTGTCAAGGTAAAATAATTCTGGAGGTGAAAGATCCCTCAATATAATTCAGTCCATGTTATGTTTCTCCTTTGCTTTCATAGTGTTTGAAATCAATAGGTACAAAGACAAAGCATTTATAGAACACTATGAGTAAGTAGAAGTAATTGGGGATTTTTGGAGAGAAAGAAGCAACAGAGTACCTTTGTCTGAAATACATAATGACTTACTTAATTTCTGTCTTTTTTTTTGAGAGAGTTTTTCAGGAAAACAAGGGAACAGACATCCCCAATATGACTTAATAGATGGAGCCTGTGTGCCAAATAACTGCTCGATGATCATGCTAATTTCACTGTTTTCTGGTGTTAGTTTTGTAAATTAGAAAATACACATAAAACTATGAGAGAAAATAAGTTGTTTTATTGATTTATTTTTTTACAAATGTTTTGATATGTTTTTCTGGAGATCAAGACTGGTATCCTAGGAATTAATCTTGTGAAGTGTGTTTGGTAGAATCAGGTGCTAACAAAAGTGTTTCAAAAAAAGCATTAAGGAAAATTAGGAGCCTGAGTTGTGTTGAGCTGTTCTTTCAGGCCTGAAACAGTTATACGTTTTTTACATCTGGCTTTTGCCTCTCGGCTGTCCAAATCATCACTGAAATGTGAGTTGGAACATTGTGGAATAGCACTGAGAAAACTGAACAGTAACTTTAGAGCTACTACAGCTACTATACAGTGTTACCTGGTGTATGGTGACAATGCAGTGGTGCACAGCTGACACCTCAGTGTAGGACAAGGTACTGAAATTTGCTTTGGGCAAATTCCCTTAGTATGTTGAGGTGATCTTTGAGCAATACTGCAGGCACTGTTGGGTGTTATGTAACCATGAACACAATAAAAGGGTGTTGTGATGCAGGCTAGTATTGGTATAGATAAAGTTTACACTGATTCACATCATCTGTTTAATCCCATTGTATGTAAATACAGCAATACACATAAAGGCAGCTCTCTCATTGGTACCTGTTCAATATCGACATTCGTGTGGGGAACAGTGATACACTATCAATATGCTGCTTTATTCAACAGCATTCAACTTGCCTGGTGCATCACTTATCGACATGATTTACCTTTCAGAATCTTAGAACCTTATTAAAAGGCAAAGTGTAAGGGAGTGATGCATAGCTGAGGAGGTAAATGAGGAAGAGGAAACAGATCTTTTATGGGGCCATACACAGGGTTGTTTGTGTGCTATGATAATTCAAAAGCTGTTATTGTCAAGAGCAAATAAATAAATATGTATGCACATCTGCCTAGGTGTTTTGGTTTCAGCATTCTTGAAGTCCCATCAATGTAAAATTAACATGAGAAAAACCACATTTATCTCCCTCTCCATTTCATAATTTTTAAATCTCTATACAGGTCACCTCAGCATTTCCTTTTACACTGTGCTATTGTCTAGAAAATATTATGGAAACAACATAATGTTAAAACAAGAACAATAATCACTGTTATTCCTGGAGCACTAAGAATAACAGTGTTTATTGTCTTTGTGCCGACATTCTTCCTCTGTTACTGTTATGACTTGATGCTTTGTGCTTTTGCTGCTCCCACCCCAGCGAGCTTTCAGGGCACGTTTAGTTACTAACCCTTTAAGGTCCAGAAGCCGTGATTTGTTGTTGCAAAATCTAATGCAATGTAAAACGAGGTAAAACACAAATGCTTTTTAGAACCCACTGATAAAGAGGTCTTCAGGAGGTGCTGTACAGTGTACAAACTACGGACAGATGGAAATTGGATGTAATGACAGTTACTCCAGGGAAGAGTGTGTCAAAAATTGGCATAAGAAGAAGGAAACACATTTGAGAGAAGGAAGTTTCCAGACTGTGCAATAGGCTTTGTATGGATAAACAGGTAGAAGTGAGACTGTCTTAGCTTAGAAACGAAGTTCATGGAAACCTGCAGTCGGAGATAAATTCACTCTTAGACATAGTACACAGGAGAAAAGAATGCTAGAAAAATAGGTGATTTTGGTTTTTTCCCATCAGCTTCTCTAATAAGCATAAGAGTAACAATCCAATCACATATATAGAACAATATAAATGAGTGATTGCCACAAAAAATGTTACTGCCTTGCTTTTCATCTCCTGGTTTCAGCTAGTGCACAACACTGAACCCCTTTTCCCCCCTTTTCCTTTTAACAGCCTTTCTGCCTTGGCTGTTCAGGCAGTAAGGCTTCTAGAGAAGAAACTCTCACTGTATATTATTACTACAGGTGGCAAATTGAGGCCTTTTGGCACTCCTTTAACAGATATGTTCCAGTAGACTGGTTATAGTATGTTTCTATAAAATACAATTAAAAAACACAGGACAGAAGTACTTCTAAATACTTCCATCAGTTCAGGCCCAATGAATCAGAGGTTGCAATATTCCATATGTCCTGTTTATTTACTTTTACGAAAACTCTTTTTTGTTTTGTTTCCTGCCAGCTGTGCAAAAAAGCTACCTTATTAAGCTCCATGTATTTTTGTGGATCAAAATTTATAGGTCAAGCTCATACAGATTCTCATGTAGAGCTGTGAGATGCTTGTTATTTTGTATGTTTAAAAGTTTTGATTTTTCATACTGTTTAGAGATCAGCTTTGTCAGAGGGAAGGGGTTGTAGATCATAGGCTATTGGTGCCTATGTACCACGGTGGGTAGCAATGTCAGACTAACTTAAAAGTATGTGATCAGGTTGTCCTCTAGTGGCTGCCCAAGAGAAGATCTAACCACCAATTTCACAACAAATATTGCTGCAATGAAAATTAGTGTAAATCCTTGCCACATTATTTTTTCTTCCAGGATCTGATAACAAGAGCTCAAAAGTATCAATCTGTGTGATTTCCATTCTAGTGTCAGATCCTGCAAGATTTTTCTTATCTCTTCCTAAATTGTGCCTTGCAACAACATCCTAAATTGTGTTTCTGAAGTGTCTTTATGGGTAGAAAAATCAATTCCACATCTCTAGGCTCTTTTTGTAGGAATGAAAAGACCCTCTTCTGATATTTGGTTTTCCTATTATACTTGTAACCTCTGTGCCACTGGATTCAGTGCTTTGAACACAGTAAAAATATGTCTTCTTAGGAGAGAGTAAGTGTCGTGGGAGATGGGAGACAATTTCTCCCTCTGATTTCAAAAAAGAGCATTCTGTCCTCCGTCCTTCAGCCTCACTGGGTGTGCTGCAGATACCTTATCTATGGTAGTGAATGAGGGACTTGTATCCACTGAGGAGCTGTCTGGCAGGGCTTTTGACTCTTCTACTGACCTCCATAGAAGCCTTAAACTTTGAGACTTCTTTGGAACGATGAGTTTTCTGAATACACTGACATTGCTATCCAGATCACTGTAATAATTTATACTAAATTATGTAATAAAGTCCTTTTACTCTGTTATTTTAAAATGTAAGCTCCACATATAAGACAAATATTAAAAGAAAACACACATTCCTGAAAATAAAATATTGATTCATAAGTGCATGTCCAAACTGTGCATCAATACACCCACAAGACTGAGATTTCTGAAAGCAGCTGAGAAGACTTTCTCAGTGCGATTCACAGAGATTATGAGGCATCCACTGGCCATTTAGTCATGCCTGTCATCAGAAGAATGGAAGATGAATCAGCATTAGACAGGCTGCAAGGCCTAGATTTTCTAGGTTTTTCCAGTATGTGAATCTGCCTGTTATTCAAGCCACAGATAATACTTCTCATTGTTAAATGAAGGCAAGAATTAAAGTATTTTATCAGTGTTCTCTAAAGAAAGTTAGGATGCCTAGTTTCTCATCCAACCATGTACTTATTATCTCTGTTTCACAAATGGTGAGTACTGAGGCAGAGAGCAGTTAAGTGAGTTGCACAAGGTCACACCTTAAACCCCACAGAGAAACAAATGCTCTGCTCAGTCCAGTGTCCTCTGGACCACTGATTGACCTTGCCCAGACAAGGAAAGCGTATGTGTTGGTGTAAATTTATAAACAGAATAAAAGTAACAATACAACAACCAGTGGTTACTGTACAAACACATTCTGTGTGACACTGCAAGATTAATGCTGATAATAGTTGGAGTATGGATCTGTGAAGCCATCATGTAGTGTGAAGCAGAGAAAAACTATCAAGTTCAATTGCAAAACAAATTCAAGGCTCCTCTGAGCCCATGAGAGAGCAAAAGTTATACATTTGCATTTAAGCAGCACTGGGCCCACCGAGAAGACAGCATTAGCTGGAAGCAGAAAGTGTATAGCAATGAAGAATATCCTCTAGTTCTTCAACTTTGTTCCTTAAATAAGCCAAAAGTACTGGAAATCTAGCTATCTATTCCTTTTTCCAGAATCAGCGGAGTCATAATACAAGAGTACATATAACAGTAATATCAGGTTTTAATCTTTTCTGTTGTAATGAGAGGCTGTAGTTATTGCTTTTACTAAGGTATGTTGCTTTTTTAGAAGATTACTTCCAAATTCCCCAAAAGTATCCACAAAAAAGATCTACACTCACGTATGTTTCTAGGATGCTACAGGAGGCAGATTGGTTCTTTTGAGGTCAGCAGGAAGCATAGTTTAACTTTAGTAGCCCCACAGCACTTCCTAACTGTTGCTTATTCATCATTCTGTTCCTGCCAGTTACGTCTTTCTTGCACTTTGCTTTCTCTCAACTTCAGCAGCTGGGCCTGTGTTAGAATCCAGGCCTAAGGGAGCACAAAGATTGTTTGAACATTTAGTAATAGTGTGCTTTGAGAATTCCTACAGATAAAAATCTTCCGTTCTCCAGCTCATGATCTGGGGTGTTAGATAGTGGTTTACGCCCTGTACATAACATTGCTTCCAGCTGGCACTTTCACATGTGATCATCTCTCTCCTGAGAGCTGAGGATCTGCAGGATAACAAAAATAGTAATGGATTTCAAGCCATTACCCTCCTACTAAACAATCTAAAAAAACAGCCTAGAAGAAGGTGGTATTTTTTTCTGTTCCCTGCCCCCATCCCCCAGATATATTTTGCTGCAATTGTGAGAAAAAGTTTGTCTCACTGAAAGCAAAGAACAAATAAAAATTACTGGATATCTTCTCTTAATTTAGAAGTCCACAAACTGATAGACAAAAGGTTATGGAAAATCATCATAGAGGTGGTATAAAGTTTAGTGCAATTCCATATCAGTTGAGAAATAGAACACAGGAAAATGAAGCTCTTAAAAATCCATAGTATTCTGAGATCTGTCCAATCTTTAAATTTACGGACACACACACAAAAAAAGAACTGCACTGAAAAAGATGTATTATGAAGGTGCACAAAAGCTAAAATATTTAACAGTATAAGGCTCAAAATTTAAGATTAAGAAGCCTGGTTGGAACACTTCTATCTATACTGGTTTTATATTTTAAAAAAACTACGTTTAAATGAAATTAAGTTTATTTTTTAAAAATACCTGTTTTTGTGAGAAAAGACTTCTTTCCATCAAAGTAAACTGTATGAATACTGAAAAGCTGATAGACATAGATTAATAGATTACATATCATAAAATTATACCTTTAGAAAAGTGGCAGGCTTTGTGTCTTACTGTCACCAGCCTATGTGGACCAATGTCTTAGCTGGACTTCAGTTCTAGTGTGGCATTATGGCCAGAGATTCTCACGATATCAGACAATAGCTTGACAAGACAAGAAATCATCGTGACATGGCTTTAAAATGAAAGAGGGTAGATTTAGATTAGATATAAGGAAGAAATTCTTCACCATGAGAGTGGTGAGGCACTGGAACAGGCTGCCCAGAGAAGCTATGGATGCCTCATTCATGGAAGTGTTCAAGGCCAGGTTGAATGAGGCTTTGAGTAACCTGGTTTAGTGGAAGGTGTCCCTGCCCATGGTAGGGGAGTTGGAACTAAGTGATCTGTAATGTCCCTTCCAATCCAAACCATTTTATGGTTTTATAATTCTATGATATACAGTTAATATTGTCTGACAAGGGAAACGGGTCCATAGGTGAGAACAGGGGCAATGAAGCATTTATTTTAACATCTTATGTTTGGGTCAGTTATAAGAATTGCAATTTAGGCTGTCTAGTTTTTGAAATGAGGTACTGTGTTATATAAACTTGTTTTATTAGTGCAACAAAACTACTCCTCTGTTACAGAAAATAAAATCTCTAGGGTAGCTGCTGAAAAATTTAAGTTTTGCTGAACTGGCAGAAACCAAAAGTTGGATAGCCTAGTCCAAAAAACTTAAAGAATAAACTTGTCATTGCACATGAAAAAAATCAATGTTCTGTTGAAAGGCATAATGTAGCTATTAGTGAGTCACTTAGTGACTGCTACTTGGGAAAAGTAACCAGAGGGAATGAAAACATACTTATGTCAGTTCATTCTTGCAAAAAAATTTATTAATTTCTTGTAAGGCTGTACTCTTCCAAATCTTTTTTCTTAAACTTAAACTGACTTTTCCTAATAACCTAGGATTGTTGGTGGCAAAAGGAAAAAAAAAACCAGATAATAGAGAATATTTTATATCAGAAGCTTCACATTTTAAATACAGTTTTAACAATCTTCAGAAGCAGATGACAAAATATCTAATATTTAAACTCACAAAATTCATCACCTATGTTTTCATACCCAGGTGATGTGAATTACTAGCTTCCATATTTGAACATACAATTTTGTTAAAGAAATGGGATATCTTCTGTTGTTATGTTTTGGGTTGTTTTTTTACTTTGTATTTGTGTTCAAAAACATTCTACAGTGTCATAGTAAAGGGGCTTTTGGATGGTAACAGCAGATTGTTCAGAAAATTTAAAGGGAGTATGCTTTCATTAAAGACAGAATAAACTGTTCAAAATATCAGTATTGGCCAGATATTCACAGAAATCAAAATTTTACAGTTGTTGGAATCTAAAAAGGATAAAGAAATGTTAGTGTAATTAATCAGCTTTTTGCCAGGGGTCTACTAAGTTATGAGGCACACAAGGAAGATGTATAGGAAATACTTATTTACTCTTTCTAATTATAAAACATCCCAAGGAACATCAAATGAAAATTATCTCAAGTGGTACAGTCGAGATAGTCAAAATCAGATTTTTTTCGTTAGATGTGTAAACTGGAGCAAGACACTGTATTGTGAATACTAAAACATGAATTCAAGAAATTATATCAATTCAAGAGAAAAAAAGTCAATCTAGCCCTAGTAAGCTATGATCAGTCATGCAGGAAGTGCCTCAAATGCAGATTGATGAAGGTTAGAAAGTTGTTTCACTGAAGCACTATTATCCTATACTTCACTGTTCTTATAGTGTTTCCATAAGTATCTGCTCCTGGTCCCTGTCAGATTGAGGCTGTTGGACATGATGGACTTTGGGTCTGTCTTATGAACAATGTCCTTACAACTCTGCTCCCTATATGTTCTATTTAAACAGCAGCTTCCAGGTCTGGAATTTGAATCATAGCCTGCTAGCTGAGGAAAGCTATTGGTTTATCCTTTATAATATGCTACATATTGTTTCAAAATATTATTTATAACAGCTAGTAATAAGTTATTTTCTAATAATATTTTAATTAAGGAATCAAAAAGCCACATCTTAAGTGCCTTTGTTGCAATTCAGTCCCTGCAAAACAACTTCAAGACTATCTTTCAAATAATGGTGTCTTGTGACAGAAACTTCAGCAGTGTGCCTTACCCTGGCATATCAATTCAATTGCAGCTACTCAAGAACACTGTTTCTTTTTTTCGTCAGCTAAGAATTAATTCAAAAGTGAGGGAAGTCACAAGTTTTCAATGACACGCTAAAGACATATTTTTCTAAAATCATATTTATTCAATGTATTATTAATTAATGATGTAAAAGTGTCACTAAAACTAAAGGGAGTGCTTTAAAGTCACCAAAAAAATAGGAAATACAGTGTTAGAAATTAATTTTCTCCTGACCTATTTCAGCCTACTGAGATAAGGCCAATTCTGAAACTTTTCTGGGAGTCATTGAAAAGACAGAAGATAATAATTGCTTCAGTCACTATGGTTTACCTGATAAATCCAGGTACATCTGATATAGTAGACAGTAAAGTTTTATTCATCACTGTTTGAAGTGATTATGTTAATCAAAGAAGTGTCAAAGCAGCATGTCCAAGAACCAGTAAAAAAGTGTCTGATTTTTTTTTTTTAAATTAAATTAATGTAAGGAAAGACCTGATGCTTGCCTATTCTTCTTCACAATTGTGAAGCAATAACTACTGAGGTTTTTGGGAGGAGGGTAATTAATTTCAAATGTAGCTGAAATTAGGATTCAATAACAGCTCCTTTCTCAGTGTGGTTTTGCATTTTTAAGATTCTATAATCCTGAGCTGATCCTACAGCTTGATAAGTCTTTAACAATTAAGAAATGTTGTTCCTGTGCTTCACCATCTCTTCTTGGTATGTGTCCTGGAACCTGTACAAACCAAATCTCATTTTCAGGTGAAGAAACCTGGAAGCAACTTGGATATCAAAATGAGCAATACACAGATGACAGGTCATTCAGGTAGTGAGTTTAAGTGTGGAACACTAAAATGCTGCTATATTCATCTGCTGTGTAATCTCCTTGACAGTGAAGATATTCAGAAATGGACAGTTCTGAAGTTAAAATAAGAGAAGAAAGCAGATATTTTTTCTGTTATTTTTAATTTTGAAAATAAAGTCTCCTACATGGCACAATATTTTAAAGAAGGATATTTACTTACTTGATAGGTTAACTCAGATATGTCATTGTTTATCCTGAGATTTGGCTTAGTTTTTCATTGTACAAGCCCAACTAAATAAAAGTTTGACTAGGATACTTTTATTCAGGACAATATATAAAAAGTACATAATTCTACTCTATAAGCTATATAGCAAGTTTTAAAATAAAATACAAAAACCTGTCTGGAACTTAAGTTTAATCCAGTGCTTAAATGTTACGTTATATTTGTATGATTAAATGCTAGTAAATATGATCACCTATAGAAAACATGGCTACTTTTGATTCAGGTATCATCAGACTGTATTGTTTTACTCTGTTAATATCTGCTTACAGGTTTTTAATTGTTTTCAGCCTAGAAAGCTTATCTCTGTGTTGGAGTGACTGAAAACCAGTCAAGTATTCTATTAATTTTATACCAAGAGAATATCATAAGTTTGCTCCAGTTCATTTTTAGAAACAAGTGAAACCATTTGGCATGTATTTTGAAAATAAATATTTGTATTATCCAGTGCACTGTAAGATTGTATTAACCAGAATTAACTTGATAAGCCAAAAATAAATGATATCTGAAACAGAGTGGTTTAAGTAGGATCCAGAGGAGAGAAACACCCTTGGCTTTTCCTTCATTTAATTTAAGCACTGTGTATGATTTACAATTTTTTTTCCTCTGATTTTACACTGTATTCTTTTTCCATAAGAAGTGATTTATTTCACTCTATAATTGCCCATGAAATTTCATTTTCATTTAAAACCTCAGATCTGTAGCAGTACAATGAAATACCTTAAAATATTCTGTTGGTTAATCTTTCATTTTCATATTTCAAATAAAACAGCACATTTTTTTTGTTGCTGTTGTTTTCCTTGTCTTTCAGATATAATAAGATCTGTTCTTTGAGGGGAAGTGGGGATGGTCAAGAGGGAATGAAACTTAACATGCTATGTCTTATCCTGTTAAAAAAAAGTCAGTCAAGAAAACTAAGGGGTTATAATAGATAAGCCTGAAGATCTTTAACTATAGTTATAATATATGGCATATCAAGCAGAGAGATCATGATCTCTGCAAAAACCTCTCCAGCAATAACTTGAAGCTAAAGAGGAACAAGAGCAACTGATTGGCATTTTGTTACTTGAGTGATGGCCCCACTGATGAGGCAGAAAGGCCATTAAGGATGATCTTTTATGCTGTCTAAAATCTGCCAGATGTCAAACTTAAACCTGTGAAAGTTATAATGCATTAAATATATATATGTGTATATATATATATATATATATAAATGCCCAGACTCAGAAACCAATACCTTTCCTAGGCAACTGAGATTTACATATATTTCTTCCTTTTTACTACTTGCCTGACATATTCTTCATCATATTGTCTCCTTTATTCTCCTACAAATCAAAGAATCATATTCATTTATATGTAATATAAGCTTACTGCCACAATACAAATGTGTTGCATTAAAAATTAAAAATATTATTTTTTACACTCCATCAAGATGAAAAGTGAGCCTTCATTTTCTTTTGCAGTTTTGTTTCTACACTATCATCCTTCTTGTATTGTACCGCAGGACATGATCACTAATAGACAGCCAAATTTTGACGGTCCTTAAAGTACGTCAGCTATGCTCTGTACTTGAATCCACTTGACAGCAAATACAAAAGAATTTTCAAAGGTGAGTTAAGTCGGGCACTGTGCTTCACTGGGAATAAATTTCTTTGATCTGATATCAGAACAATAGAGAAAAGGAATGTATGGAATGGTTTATCTTTCTGTACAAGGCTCTTAAAAACTGAAGGAACCATTGTTTGGTTTTAAAGCTAAGAAATCCAAAACTGACTCTTTCCATGCAGTCTAGCAATCTTTAAAAAGTAAAATAAAATGGCTGCTAGATGCATATCTTTTGGATCCTTCTTCTGCTTAGTTGTTTGATTTCTTTTTTTCTTTTGCTAGGGCAACACTGAAGTCCACATTTGTGTTTGTGGAGAAGTAAGGTTAGCTTTCAAGTTGGCTGAAGTCCTGACTCTGTGAGCACTCAGTTTTGTAATATGAAGGTTAAATTATTCTCAGAGAGCCTTGCTGGAGTTCGTGTTCTCACTCCCAATAACTGCAGGAGCTGCCTGACCTTTGGAAGTACAAGTCAATGCTCACACTGTCAGAAGGAGCATGGTGGAGAGTAATCTTCACAATCATGAGGAAAGGTGCTTTGCCACAGGCCGATCATGACCAATGAAGAGCAATCAGTGAACAGTCAGATAAAACTGTTTTAACTGGATTCAAAGAGTATCTTTTATAAAGTGCCAGGTTCTATACAAAAGTCTGCAGACCTGCAGTATCCACAGTTCTCCTCCAAATTTCAACAAGATCAATGGAAATATAATAATCAAAAGGGGAATTAGGAGGGAAACACTCTAAATGTTTTGACCTCTAGGTCATCTTCAACAACACTACTCTCTGGCAAATTTAGACACATGTAACTGAAAAAGATATAAAATAGTTGCCTATTGCTTTTGTCCTTTACCCCATATAATTCTCAAAGCAGGTTTAATATGAAAATAATTTGGTGAAAAACACTGTATGAACATATAGTACCTTTAAAACGTCACTGCACCTTTTTTCCACTTTTCCAATAGAAACACTCTTGAAGCAATATCAGCTTTTCTGTGAACTGAAAAGGTGCCTGCAAAAGCAGAATATTCCTTCTTGAGATATTTCTTATGTTAGGCAAATATCCTCAAGCTTCCATTACACTTACAACTAGATGTATGCAAGCCAGGGAAAAGGGTGACTAAGGGAATGAACCAAGAAAGAATGACTCAAGATACAGTACATAAGTGACAGTTGGTTATTTTTATTAAAAAAAAAAAAAAAAAAAAAAAAAGTATGCGCATTTGAGAGCAAAATCCACTTGGGAAATTCAGTTTGTCCCTCTCCTTTAGACATCTCAGGTTACTAGAAATTCCAAAATTTAGCAGAACCCCTTGTTCTAAAACAAATGTTTTGGACCATACTTTCTCTCCTCTACATTTTCAGTAAATGAAAAGTCTGTTTAGAATTTAATGACAAACAATAAATGACATCTGAAACTTGGCAGAATAATGTAAACTGGGGCTTGCCTGACTCAGACAAAGTTTCTGGCTCTGTTTAAAACATCAGAGAAAGGACAAGCCAAGCCAGTGGAAATTTTGCAACTGAGATAGCATAATAAACTATGATAGTATTTAATATATATTTTTTTAAGCTGTTTATTCAGCTCTGTAGCTCATGACCTGGCTTATGTTTTGAAACATCTGTTACTGGCTGCAACCAAGGTAACCAGCAAATATTGGAAATTGCATAACACTTAAGGAATGTTAAAATATCTTTTATGGGAACACCCTACAAGTCAAAAGGATTTTAACTAAAAACTGGTTAATTTCAGGCCCACCGTCTGCAAAGATATATACACACATAATTTTTTCAGTTATGTAAGACAATATCTTCACGTATAGAGATGAAATCTTCCATCATGTATACATTTTTAATATGATTGATATTTAAAAAAAAAATCTTGCAGAAAATGCATATGTTTCAGTTTTTGCTTTCATATCAAATAAACAACTTTTGCAAAAAAGTTTCCATTCCATAACATCCATTCCATTCCTGTCAAAAATTTCATTCAGAAAGTTTTGGTTAAAATGAAAATGTTTTGATTTTTACAGTTCATGATATTTTGATTTTTCTTGATTGTCCTGAAGAAATCTTCGTTTTTACTTACTACAGCACTAATTTCTATATACCTGTGTTTCCATTGTTTCTTCTGTGACTTGTATTAGAGGTTTTGTTTTTTTCTGGGATTAAGTCTTCTTTCTAAAATACATCTCTGCTGAGAAAAGATGCACAGAGATCATAAAATTTTTGTCTTGATCTGTGTCTGTTCAGTTTCTGGAGATATAATGATGTGCAGTACGGGCATTGCAGTCCAGTCTTTCTTTTATATTGGTCAACTGGTGTGAAATTGATTGAGAAAAGAATGATCAAACAGTGAGAAAGGTCAAATAATTAAACTCAGAATCATTCAGAAAATATAGATACAGTTCTATATAATAGCTTGAAAATGTTAATTACATAGAAAGATTCATTTTGCCTAAACCAAATTAATAATCATAAAAGTGAACTCTGTGTAGCAGTTACTGAAGAGGCACTGTTCATTTAATTTATTTGACTTTTTAAACAGGTTTCAAACAGCAATTGGTCGAAGAATCTTTACGGTTGAAAACAAAATATAGTAATAGTAATCATCATCACCATTGTCCAGTTGTAGTTTCCTGACAATGTTTTTGTTACTTCATTTTAAGCTTTTTATCCTCTTTCAATTCTCCAGTAGGAAGGAAAAAAAAAGAAATTAGTGGTGCAGAGCTGCCTGGGGCAACAGATAATCTTCTTCAGGTTTTCTATTTTCTTCACAGAAGGAGATATAGTGGAATACCAAAAGAATCACTTATATTTTCCATGCTTGAGTAACATTTATTACAGAATTTTATAATGCCTGATATTTTTCTGTTTCTGGTCAGTCTTTTAATGTCAAGAGTTGTGCTCATTATTCCTAGAGCATAGTGAAAAGTTATGTGTAATATTGTCTTATAGAGCAGATATAAGCTACTGTCTCAATATCATATCGTGGTTTTAACAGTAACTTGTGGGTTAATTGGTAATGTCGTTCAGAATTTGAGGTGATTTAGAGCAACTTCATTTGTTTCTTTATGCAATGAATCTCAGGAAAGGACTGTTCCAGTTATTCCTTCTATCTTGTATCTTTATGTGAACTACTTAGTAGGGTGTGATCTTGTTCCCATTTATACTGATTACTCATGGTGGCATTTAACACCCACAGATTTCTGAATTAAGCAAAATACATTCTACATCCAGAAGTTAAATGCATTTGTAATGGGAAGCAAAATGTGAAATACTTAAAAGAGAGAAGACAGCTACAAGAAAATAGTATGTATGGTAACGGTGTATATGAGACTATTACAAAGAGTTTTGATGACACAGTTGGCTGGTCTTCTTCTAGTTTACCTTGAATTTGAAGGAGTACAACAGGCAGGGAGGTATACCAACTTGATAACTGAGAGAAAGCTGACCCCCTCTGCCCTTCCACCAAAAAGCCCAGACCAAGCTAAACAAAACTATTAAAACAAAACAAAACAAAGGAAAAAAAAAATCAACGTCAGAATTTTCTTAAAAAGTTTGGATATCTAAAGGTCACAACTGTCAGCAAAGCTGGCAAATTGTTTCCATTACAAGGCATTGCTTGTCAACCATTTACAATGCTGCCTACCCCTACCCAGTGTTAGTCTCTGGATGAAACATTTTTTGAATAAATATTTCTTGAAGCTATTAATTTTATTTTTGGGAATGAAGGAAATATTTGTTTTGCCAATATTAAAAATTCTGGCAACTTTTTCATAAGAAGCTGAAAAATACTTATGTTTCAAAAAAGGAGAAAACTTTAAGCAGGTATGTTACCTATCTATCAAGATATGATTTTTCTGTTTTTCTGGAAACTGTCCCATACGTGTTCTTAAAAGTTTCGGGGTTTTTTAAAAAAAAAAAAAAAAAAAAAAACTTTGAAATGTCTCAATTTTCATTTGCCAAGTTATCATTGATTTTTGTTTGGTTTTGGTTTTGTTTATTTGTGTTGTTTGTTTCAGTTAAGTCCCACAGAGAGTACTGCTGCTGTAACACTAGTTTGTTCTTGTGGCTAAGAATTTTGTTTCTTCCATTTTTTTAGAAACTTAAAGTGAGAGAGAAGTGTCAGAAATGTTGCCAGTTCACTGTGACAACTGAACTGGACAGCTCTGAAGATGTGAGATGTTATTTAAAGAGAAGAATTTCAGAAAATAAGGTTTAAATTATCAAAATGGAACACCCAAATTGTTTATTTAGTGTTCATATAAAGTATGGATATGAAAGAAACAGAGAAAAATAAGCATCATTGGCCAATGTACTGTTAACTGCAACTTCAGCCAAGCACAAATGTATTTTCTTTCCTGTATTGTAGCAAAGTGAACATGCAACGCCCCAGCAGAATGGTCAGAATGAAGTGGCTAGTGAAACTGGAATAAAGATAAAATATTTTTAAGCTTTCTTTTCCCTTTTTCTTCCTCTCTTTTTCTGAAATAAATGTTGCTTTGTATACTTCATGGGCAGAGTGCCCTCTGGCCAGTTGGAACAAAAAAGGAATTTGCTGAGGAACAGAATAGGGAAAATATTTGTGTGTTTCTGAAATGTTTATATGTAAGTAAGTTTGGCTGAATTCCACAGAAATGGGTGAAATAGCATATGAATTCCCATATAGGACTATTTCTGTAACCTCAACTCTCTTTTCCATAGAAAATGTGCTTATTCTGGGAGATACTGATGCAATGAAAGAGGAGTCCAAGGGACTTCATTAAACAATTAGTGAAGCTCTTACAAAAATATTTATAAGAAAATGGAACGTTTGTTTTAGTATAGATCAGACCGGATCAGGCTAGTATCAAGTACCCTAAGGTCTAATTGAAGTAGTTTGCAGATATCTACTTATTGTTTGTAGCTGCTGAGTTCAGAGGTTTTAATTATATGGAAGGCAGATTACTTCTTTTCAAGTAATTTACTATTACTTTGCAAGTAATTTACTATTTTAAACTCTCACATCAATGTTTTTAGTGTCTTCTGAAAAATGTTAGTATCACAGGAGACACAGAGGCTGAAATTATTAGCTATTATAACAGCCACAGAAGAAATTGGTGATTAAAATGTGAAGGAATAAATCATATTTGGCTAAATTCTTGAATAAATTATATGCCCAAATTCAAGTGCAGAAATTTAAACAGTTTTGTTGCTAATAAGTAATCTGGACAATTTTATCACTGAAGAGAACAATAAGACAGAACTTTATAACTGCAAATTGTATTTTTTTTCAGCCTCTATTTGTTGGCATTTATAATTAGGGAGATAGCCTTGTAAAATTCACTTACTAATTGAATGTCAGAGAAAATCTCTAATGCTCACTACTTTAGTGAAGCCACATTATACATGCTTATCTGTGATAACAGATTAAAAAAAAAAAACCAAAAACTTAATTTCTTATGTTTCACATCTTAGGTCCTGTTCTACTGTGAAACAGGATTTTGCACACCCAACTGGCAAAAAAAAACAAAAAAGTAAAAAAAAGCTTCATGATCCTTCAAAATATGCCTCAATGATTTTACTTCACCTCTGTTTTATACCATGTGAGATTTCCAGTAGATTCATTGCCAACTACAGCCACATCCATTCTCTAGGGTTTCCTGTTTACCAAAGACTGACTTCGGACTGTCCCTGTGTGTGTCGTTACCTTGAGGTTGAAACTTTGAAGAAAAATTGTAAGTGGTTGCTCGTACTCATTGAGTTAGTGTATAGTGAGACCAATAAACAACATCCTGATACATAGTCTCAATCATGACCAAGACTCTGGTAATCAAAACTCAGTAGTTCCACAGAGGCAGACATCACAGGAGACTAAAAATAAGGCCAAAACAGGACAGTGTGTTAGAAACTTTTTATAATTCTCTATATATTGTTGTACCTTACATTTTCTTGGGCCAAAGGTTCACTTTGGAATAAAAATAAGCTTTTATAGATATATATTTAATTTTAAGGTAGTTTTCCCCACTGCAAAAATTAAAACAATAAATCTTATTCTGTAAGGCCTCATGTCCCAACTAGCTTTCTTCTGGACAACTATATGGACTGAACACATCCGATTAGTCTGCTGGATTTTATACTTCAAATAAAAATTCTAGTATTTATACTATTTTGGAATGAAAGATGTTTTTGAAAAGTATTAATTAATATTATTTCCAGGTTTTCAGTCTTTTTTTCTATAGCTATTATTACTGATATTTGTTGTTATGCAACAAGGGAAGCACTACCTGTTTTAGTGTCTGTATGGTTAAAATTTGTAACTGATTAACTTTTCTAGTACTCATCATCTATTATTATTTACTCCACAGATTCACTCAAAATGCAACACAGATTTTAAGGGATGTTAACAGCAGTCACTACTTCCAGCAACTCCATGCCCAGGAATTCTTCCTGCCCTGCTGCTGGAGCCCAGCCCAGGACACCAGGAACCATGAGGTGTCTCTCTGTGAGGGACATAACTCCTATTTTTTTTTCAGGTTTACCCAGTAGTGAAGCTCAGCATATGTCCCACATACATGCATAGTCAGGTGCATGGACTACCACAGACAAGGTACTGCATTCAACAGCACCTGTATATGACATTTGTTTAAAACGTAAGTACAGAAAACCAAGTCACTTTCCTCCTCTTTTTCTGGTAGAGACTGAACTTCATGAGTGAAAGCACACATGCACTGTGCTCCAGATTCATAAGATTCACAAGAACATGCACGTTCATGGATCACCCTGAGTACTGGCACACCATGATCCCTCCATCCATCCAATAGCACTACCTGCATCCCATATAAACCACTTCCCAGGTCTCCTATTCTGCAAGTTCAGCCTGATGCTCAACAGCATGTAGAGGTACACACACTTGTCTCATAGGCACCTCATACTCAGGTTTTCCTGCAATACCAGCACACACCCTCTGCCCTGATACTCATTGCTTGATCAAAGACCACCTACTCCCTGGCTAGTCCAGCATGAAACTTACTAGAGAATGAGTCATGTAAACTTCATCACACACCATTTTGTGGCAAATACGAATACTTGCCCACCTCCAGCAGCAGGCGGTAGACACAGGGACTGTGATGTGTGGTTCCTCTCTGGACACTGACATTGAGTCCCTCACTTGCCTTACTCACACCTGTCCCCCCAGCAGCTGTTTTTCAGGACACACACCATTCCCCCCCCCGCCTTCCCCAAAACTGGCAGCAGAGATCACCACCCATTCCAGTAGCTGCCACTGAGACCACCCGTTCTTTCCAGTTGCTGGCACCACAGATCAGAGTCCCCTTTGCCCCCACTCTGCCTTCAGTTGATTGCACTAAATCCACTCATGTCAGTCCACCCAATAGCTGGCATTCTGGAGATGAAATCTGCAAGACCTAACAAGACCACCTGGAGAGCTGTCTTTTGACAATTCTTTTTTGATTTCTGTGCCCTGAACAAAACTGTAATAGTTTTCAATACAGAATATACCCAAATACAACTTCAGTCTTAACATTTTTTCACATTTTAAATACAGAGATCTGCTTTAGGTTGTTTTCATGCCATTATCCAATATCCTAGTACTCGTAGAATTAAGGTTGTAAGAGAGAGGTGCTGTGAAATTTCCACAGAGACAAGACCTGATGGATAATTCCTTTGTAACTAAGACGACAATTTTGCTATGATTCCTGCCAAAAGATCCTTTCATATTTTAGACTCAAGAACTTTGGATTGGGCTGAGAGGTCTGTCTGGAAAAATCAGGGCAAGAAAGCTGCCAAAATTTGAAAGAAGTGTTAAGATCATTTGGCCACCTCAAAAGCTCTACTCCTGACTTTCTTCTCCCACTCCTTTCTGTGAAGAAGAAATCATAGCTGAAGTGCTAAGAGCTGCAATAGGAAAATTGCATCTCTTAAAACATTTTAATCTTTCCACCCCCTAACTGCAAACTGCCAAACAACAGATTGCAAAGCAGCTTTGACTACTGTGCTTACAAGTTCCATACATTTGCCTGTTAAGTTCAGGATGGAAAGGTAGCCTGAAAGCTGACAGTATTTTCTGTTTATTTTTGAGATTCATCTGTTTTAAGAAAGACTGATATAACATGGAAAGAATGAAAACAAAAAAAATGAAAAAAAATGTTGTTAGCCAAGAGCAAACAAATTACATATGCATGCTACACAAATCAGGCACACATCACGAGTCCCTCCTTAAATGAATTCAGTGCTGCCAGACTGATGGAATATATGCACTGCAGAGAGAATTGTCAGACTGCTGGTATCTTAGATCTGCTTATCTCAGCTCTGGACTAGCTATTCAGCTCTGTTTTATGCCTTTTAGTGTATCTTAGCTCTGAACTGAAGAGATTGCTCATGAGATTTCTGTTTGTGCTGCTTGCTTCTTGGATCTCTCTAATAAAATTTTCAACAAAAATGTCAACTAGAGCAGCTTTTCTGAATTACATTTTCAGTCCAAGAAGGAACTAAATGTTGTACATTCTGTTCCAAAATTCTTTTAGTTTTGGATTAAGGAAAACAACAAAGTCAATATTTGTAGGTGGAAAAGTGAGAACAAGACACACATTTTGTCTTTGATAATGTAATAACTGACTGAGATAACTGAAGGAAACTTCCTTTTAGTCCTTCTGCAACTGGTACAGTGATCAAGGAGGTCTAGAAATCTAACTTTCTCTGGAAGCTTCACCTTGGAGATCACCCTTGCAGAACCAGTAGCACAAAGTACATTGAGGGCATATTCCTTACATTTTGATCAGAAGGATTATGCCATGTTATTGTTTATGTATATTGCCTTTTCAGTTCTTGGATTTAGGGAAGAAAGAGACACTAGTGGCAAACTATTAATCAATCTTATTAATCAAGTCAGCAATCCCTAAAGATGAGCATAGAACTTTTTTCTTTTAAGTTTAGTAATAAATTGATACCAATACATATGAAATAAGATTAATTTCCTTTTGATATTCCGCTTGAGTGGCCATGAGTAGAATGAATTTACATTAAGAGGTTTGGTCAAAAATTACGTTAACAACACATGGAGCTGAAGCTGAGCTGAATGACTGACCCAAGCAGGAGTTACATAAACAAGGAAAAGTAGTTCCATAAGCCTAAGGGAATAAAAAAGCCTCACTCTGAATTTAGAACTAGTTGAGAGATAGGAAATAAACTGTGCTAATAAAGTGATTATTGACAAAGATTCTGATAGATTGCTAAAGAATTTCAGTGGGTCAGTTTGGCTATTAATCCAGAGTAGAGGTTAACCTCAAAACACCCTGTTGTTCAGACTGTGTTACCTTATATTGGTCTGCCAAAATGGGGGAGGACTGCAGAATAATTCTTGAAGATCAAATGAAACAAGAGGAAAGAGCTCAGCTGTTGTAATTTATTCATTATAATGCAGTTTATTATAGGTGGTTTCAAACTAATATATGTTTAGATTTCTGGCATAGAAATTAATTCAAAATTCTAGGGAATAGAATATGTTTTATATACAATAAGCTTTGGGATCTACAGTACAGAAAAAATACAATATTTGATTTCCACTCCAATAATAGATAGGTTGCATAATACATAAATATAATCTATTTAATATAAAATATATTGTAAGGATATACAATACTAATGAAATTAAAACCCTGTAGTACACTTCTGTTTCTAACTTTTCATTAAAAACCATAATAACTAATGGCAAATTATGTCAAGTTTATTGTCTTTAAAAAATCATAAATAATAAGACATAATAAATGTAATTCTTAAAAGTATGTTGATAATCTCATACATTCACAAGGTATTCATCACATACTTAGAAGATGTTTTATTATCATCATTTTTATTCATGTTAAGGAAGGACTTTTTCATGACTCTTGCAAATTTGCAGTATGTTTTTATCATCAACTTGCAAAATCTTCTACAGAAGCACCTCTTTTTACTGAGTATATTCAACACATTCAAGGCTTTATGCATAGCAAAAGCTGCTCAGAGTTCTAAAAAATTCTCCCTGTCTTTGTTGCAGTTATCTATCATCATCATTGTCATCACAAGTCATCTGCTAACACTTCACTTCAAGAGGAATTTTACATTTCTCATCTTTAAAGTTCAGAATCCTGTGATCTTATAATGCTCTCATGCTGATAATGCACTTCAGTAATTGTGCTATATAGCAAACATTTCTGTGTGCAAGTTTTAAATACTTATTCAGCTGAATAACATCAAAAATCAGAGGCTCTGTTTAAAATACCAGCATGTTCTTTTTATTAATATCACAGGAATGAGACTGGCATTATTACCAATGCATAATAAATGAGACAGAGTAACTGCAAGGCACATTGCCCTGTGTACAGCTCTGCTATCATAAGTATAAAATTTTATTCACTACATCTTATGACATACATTTTGTAAGATAAGAAAATACAATCTTCTTTTAAATATGATAAGTGGGACCTAAAGACAACATTATGTCAATGTATCTCAGTTGAATAATCAAAGCTCTTAGCAAAAACACTAGGCTGGACAATGGCTTTAAAACCATTCTGTTTTCTGACCAGTTGTCTCCAATATCCACAGGAATGCTCTGCCACATAAGTGAACTGTTTCTGCATTCCACACACTCTCTTTCATTGTCTTCTGCCAAGTTTTGTCAATTTATGGTTGCAAGAGCATTAAAACAGCTCAATGTCTTTATTACCATAGCCATGTCATAAGAAAGACAAGGTACACAGTGCTATATTATTGATTTTGCTTGGCAGTGTTTACACAGTGTAAAGGCCTTTTCTGTTTCTCGCATTGCCTCACCAGCTAACAGTCCGAGTGTGCACAAGAAATGAAAAGGGGACACAGACAGGACAGCTGACCCAAAATGATCAAAGGGATATCTCATGCCATAGAAGATTGTGTTCAGCAATAATAGCTGGGCAAAGAAGGAGGAATGCAGACGTTTGTAGTTACACTGTTTGTCTTCCCAAGTATCCTGCTTTCCAGGAAAGGGGATAAACATCTGCTTACTGATGAGAAGTAACAAATTATTTCCTTATTTTGATTTGCTTACACATGCAGCTTTTGCTTTGCTTATTAAAATGTCTTTATCTCATCCCAAGAGTTCTCCCATCTTTTCTTTTTTTTTTTTTAATTTGTGATTAGGTGACTTCTCAACTAGATGATGTTTTTTCAGGCTTTTGAGAAGGAATAGTAGGTCAAAGACGATGACATATCAGGGACCAAAGCAATGGGCGGTCTAAATAGCAAAGATTCCAGGACAGAAAGTTTAATACGGGATATTAAATGTCTACATTGAAAGAATTTGTTTTAATGTCCTCCTGTAATAGTAACAAATTAAGAAAAAGATTATTCATATGTAATACATTATGTAGTGTTTATTATTAAAATTAATTTGTCTGAAAAAAACAAACAAACAAAAAACACCTGGAGATAGTCTTTGAAGTATAAAGACTTACTTGCTGTTGTAATGTTTATGTCTTGGCTAAGAGTGAAACTCAAGAATAAAAGGCTAGATAGAACTCCTTAATAATCTACAGTCTACCCACTGTATTCAATTTTTATTGTTCAAAGTTATTCTTCTCTTTATCTGATTAAATTATTTGTATTTAATTTGAAAAGTTTGATGGTGCTACACTCCACTGTGTAGTCATAAAAATTACTTCTTTGATAAACTGGTATTTGAAGACATGTCAGAAGCACGTTATTTGTTTAGACTGATTTCTTTTGTGAATGTATGAGTGAATGTAAGAGATCAAAAGCATCCTGGGTCTAACGTGATGCTCCAAATAACTACCACAAAGTTACGGCATAAAAAGACATTACACTGACATTAAACACTGACATTAAAAGACATTATACAAGTACCTTCATCAGTAATCTCATTCGTGGTAACTGAAATAGAGATACATAACTGGCAAGAAATTATCAGTAACCTCAAAAAGTTCTCTTTTCACAATTCATGCAATTAATCAATTGAAAAAATTAACAAATACCTAACCTCTGAAACAATCCTATTATTTTCTCTGTAGTGTTCTTCAGTGGTACTCAGTAAAAAATATGCATGCATTTAAATTGACTTACATTGTTTAAAATAATTTCACTTAAAAGATGATCAAACTGATTTCCAAAGATTTTTGTCTTCATATTTTCTATAAGTTGCTTTTTTTTCAGTAAAGACTTAAAAAAACAAACAAACAAACAAAACAAAACAAAACAAACAAAAAAAATCTTCTTAGGCAATGATACAGTGTCACCTATACTAATTTCACCTTTTACCTCTTATAAGTCAAAGCATTAAGAAAGACTTACTAGCATAAACTCTCAAAGAAAGATGTTCTCAATAATAGGAGTTTGAGGTTTGTTTTGTTTTGTTTTGTTTTCTGAAAAATCCTACTAACTAACAATTCCATTCAAACAGAAAATTATAACCTTAAAATTATATATTTCTTGAATGAACAAACAGGATTACAGGGCAAACAAGTTTTTGAAACTTCAGTCATGATTAAGAGCTGAAAAATGTTTGGACTCTACTTTGGACTCTCCCTTCCTAAATGGCAATATATGCCACTGCTCAATACTCGGTGCTCAAGTCTCTCTAGAGGGCCATCAGCTTCTCCTTTTTCTGTTTTGTGTGCCATTTAAATTACTGCCATTGTTAGAACCTGTTTCAAAATCAACTTTGTCAATCATCCTCAGTTTGTAGAAATACACATAGAGATGAAAATCTTCTTCTCAATAGGATCAAATAAATCTTTAATACTTGGAAGAGAAGCAGGCACATATAAATGTTTATTGCACCTTATTAGCTTATTTTTTGCAAGGTGGGAAAAACAGGATATTTGTTTTTCCATGTTCCTTTGCTGAACATTTGAGCTGTCTTTTTTGTGAGAAAATTTACTTCTGTACATAGGGACAGATTACTGTTACAATAGGACTTGCATCCCACTAACAAATCCAAAATTGCGGAAGAGGTGTTCTGCACATGGGTAAATTTCACCTGAACAAATATCCCCATTCTATTGCATTTCAGTTTTACTCAATAGAGTAAAGCAGAACCAAATATGTAGCCTTCATGTTTTTCTGAAGCTCACAATTTTCTACAATTAATATGGCAATATGCCTTTTTCCTCAGTCTTCCTGAACTGTTTACAGGGTTGTGTTGGTTTTGTTAAAAACAAGGTCAGTTGTCTTTTAGTGATTTTTGCTTTTAGCTAAGTTCTTCTAGGTGGCTGTACTTTTCTGAGTTTTTGCCTGCGTATTTTTCCTTGGATACTGTACTCGGTGCTGATAAAATGACCAACGGAATGCTGAAGAAGCTCATGTTTAGATTTATTACTATGGTAGCCAAGAAAGACTGATAAGATTTCCCACATTCCGTCATGAGAGGGTCATGTTTGAGGAGGGGCAGACAGAACAGGTGACTAAAACTGACCAACTGAGTATTCCATTCCATAATCATCATACCCCCTATATAAGAGGGTGATCACAAGGGTCTGTCTCTCTTTGACCATGGCCGGCATCTAGAGAGGACCTTGTCTGTCTGCCTGAGATCTGGAAGTCCTCAGGCCCTGCATCCCTGAAATCCAGTTTCTGGTTTGCTGTAAAGTCCCGCCCATGACTTCCGGGTGCCTGCCCTACAGCTGCTGGAGCCGCCAGCTCCGCACACCCAGCTCCGCTGCTGCTGGAGTGATGCCAACTCCACATCGAGCACTCAAGATTGGTTTTGTATATTTTGTATATATTCTCTATTTATTAGTAGCATTAGTAAAAGCCTTTAAAACCTTCCAACTTGAAGTTGAAGTCTCTCTTCCTTCCTCCTTATCTTCCTATCATCTTTCCGATCTAAAGGAAGGGGTGGCGGGAGGTAAGGGGGTAACAGAGAGCGTCTGCCACAGCTTATTGTTGCCTTGCCTTAAACTTTGGCAGGTTGTCAGTACAAAGAGCTTCACAATAACACCAAATTTTTAGTGTGACTATATAGTGGTAAAAACTAAAAGATGACACAATCTGGTGCAGTAGTTTACAAGAAAACTTACTCCAAATATAGAATTTCAATTAAAATAGGTGCAAAATAGGAGACACAAGTGACCATGTTGACAAACTCTGGTTAAGTGGTAAAGTGGAGGGAGATGCAGACTGAAAAGCTTAGGAACACCAGTGCTACTGTATGTCGCAAAAATTTATAGCAAGATCTCATCACTACCATCATTAAAGGCTGCTTGAAAGGTCAAGTAGCACTAAAATGGTGTAAGGGCCATGATCAGTAATTAGGAAGAAGCCATCAATATCTTTTGCCTGAAGACTTTTCAGAACCAAATGGGACCAGATGAAATCAGACAAGAATGTATCATACAAAATGGCTTAATTGTAATTAGTAAATAGTCTACAGATGGAATAAGTATTTGCTTGATCTCTCCCTTGCCTCCTAATGTGCTATGAAGAAACAATTAGGACTCAAATGGATAATGGAATAATATTAATCAACAAAATATTTTAAAGCATTTACAATCATCTTTTTTCAGTTGTTTGTTTGTTTGTTTTTTTTTTCGGTTAGTTTTATCTACAGGATAAAATTTAAAAGATACATTTTCTACATGAATCCTGAACAATCAGGACTGGTTAAACAGAGTGGTATCATTTGCATTAAGTGCAACATATATTAGGATGTCAATGTTTTTCTGAGTCAAAAATAATTGTAATCCTTCCTAGGCAAACTCACCGCCATATTATTGACAATATTATATATTCTTTACATATGACCTTGCTATATCATTAGAACTCTCAGTATGCAATTAGGTGTAAATGGGTGTCTGAGAAAGGAGGTATAATTTTTGATGGTACTTTGAGAATAAGACAGAAACACAAATCTCATTTGCAAAAGTGTTTTGGAAATATCTTATTGTAGATAAATACACTTAGTCTTTATGGAGACAGTCAGTGGTAATGGGGTGCTTGAACCTCAAAGGTTCTTGGATCTACATATTAAGATTATTTTTGAAAGAGAACTTGATAGACTAAGATGTATGCATGATTTCTAAAAAAAAAATTTAAAAAGTTGTTATTCTTGCTGTGTACCTGTAGATTACTACTGAAACACTGTCAAATCACTCCATCTGGTCATGACCAACTTCACAGTTCTTTATTCTCATTTCTATGTGTCCCAGTCATGAAAGCTATGTATAAGCAGCTGAAATTGCTGGCAAAATAAAATGATGCAGTGTAGCTTGCAAAGGTCAATCTATGTTGATTCCTGAACACAGACTCTATGTTCCAAACATATGCTCATTTTCTAACTTGATGTGTTCATGTACAAACTCTTCCACACATCTATAGGCAGTCCAGCAAAAGAACACATTTATTCAGAAAACATTTTTTTTAACATTGTATATTACATGTTTTATGGATAGTGATGTTATCTCCTCTCACCATACTAACATGCTCTTTTGCTCCCCAAAACACCACCTTTTTCTTCACAGCAGCTTAAATGACAGCCATAACTGGGTAAAACTCTGATTTATTGTTCTAAGCCTGAAATCAGCTGATCTGTTTCACATCTGAAGGAATTAAGTGTCCCAAATCTCATTTTTAAAATCTATATTATTGAATCTATCTATTTTTAAAAATATATACATACAAACCATGCCTTAAGGACACCCTTAGCTTATGAATTTGACACTAGTACTACTGCTTCCTCTTAGACACAGAGGTGTTTCATGGCGGCTCCTGCACATAGTATAGGTTCCTGAATAACTGAGCTGCCTAAGGATAAAACAACAAATATGATTATAGTTTTGCATTATGTCATTCTTTTAGCAATGAAATAAGATAGAGTATTTATCTTGAAAAATCATTGCATTATCTTGAGTTTTTAGCAGATGTTTAAAGGATTTGCTACTAGAGAACAAAGAAGGGATCTGTAAGTGATACTGAGGAATTTGAGGCAAAGATTAATGACCACTTTTTTTTTTAGTAAATACGTTATTTGTGTTCCTGTACAAAAGGGTAAAAGATGCAAATTATGACCTCCTAGAAAGAAAACAGGTCTATCAGTGACCATCTGAGCTAATCTTCCGTATAAACAGTGATAAAAAATGAAGACCAAAGCCTTAGTTTTATATTATTTTTAAAAAGCCATTGGTTGCCGAGATACTTCTGACACAACTCAGACAAAAACCCCACATGTTGTCTGTTGTATGGAGTCATCTGTAGTTTGTCATTTATAGCCTCAAATTCTTTCCTGATGAAGACAGAGTTAAAAAATTAGGTCATGATTTAGGAAAGATGCTTTGATTTAAAATATCATGCATGATGGAGAAAAACTTGTTTCCTTTGAGAGCAATTACTATCAGAATGATATCTAAGGATGACCTTCCAAAACATGCAGCTGTTATCCATCTGAAACATGTATCAAATTAAACATGTTCCCTTTTCCTGTCTGTAAAACATGTATTATGAAGCATTATATCATTGATATGTAATGAAAAAAAAACTTCTGCCGTCGCTGAACATCTGGAACTGCACTGATGATGAAGTGCAGCTGTTGCCTTTTATGTGAACTGTGATGCACAACTACACAGAGGCATTTGCTTCAAACCCCTTTACTTATGAAATAATGTGGTTCAGGAACGTGAATTTTTACTTCATCCTATACACAGTGTTCAGAATGCTGTCAAACACACTCAAAGATATACAGACAGTATTTCTAAGGTAAGTTTGCAAAGTAAGAAGTCCTATCTCTTTTAAGATTCACTGAGAACAGTTTATCTTAAATTGTTATGAATTATTGAGAAATTCAGTCACAGAATCTTGCAAATCTGGAGCTGAATTCAACATTAATAAATAATTGGCATGGATAATAATAAATAAATAATAAATGGATCAAATACTTGGGTATATTATTTGTACCATTATTAACCCTTGTTACTGTTCTTTAAAGCACCTTTTATTTAACTCTGTCCTTGTCCAATTTTCTTTTCTTGTGACAGAACAGGCTGAAATGCAAAGTGAAAATTTTGTCTATATTTTGTATTGCTTTTCTCTTATGCATAATATTTAAATTAAAATTAAAAAAAAAAAATCTGTAGACAAAAATATTGTTTTAGTAAAGCTCACCTTTTTCTTCAATCTGGTCAATCTTCCAAATGCCACTTGTGTGTAATTTTTATAATGCCTTTGAATAGCAGACAAATAATCACACTCTAGTTTCACAGAGTATGTCCTTATCTAAACAGTTTTCTCTTTCACTTTTGAGCATATCCTTATCAAGCTTCCAGGGAGTTTATTAATGTCTATAGTTTATCCCACCATACACTCTTGGCCTTTAGATGATAAATCAATGAAATTCAGTAATGCTTCCTCAGAGCGCAATCAACATAGTACCTGTTACTTTTCTAAGTAATCTGTAGAAAGATGTATACTTTAAATGAATATCAAAATTCTTCATTCTATTTTTTTTTTTTTTTAAGGAACAACAAAGAGCCCAAGAGAATATTTAATTTCCTGACACAGAGAATAGTTTACGTTTCTTGATTTAAAAGGTGAATTGTTATGTAGTTTGCTCATTTAGAAAAGCAAGTTGTTGCCTCTTGTAGACAGAGAAGTCCAGACAGGCACAGGGTCCTACGACTGGGCAGAGCAGAACTGCACTAGACCATCTCCCCTCCAGTACCATCATCATTAATAACTCTTAGGTATTCTTCCCACATAATTACAGGCATCATACGAGAAGCACAGTTATTCTAACTCCCTATACAGTCAACTGAGAAAGCTAGCAAATTAAAGGAGATAATTCAATCCTTCCATGGCATAAATTGCTCTTTGTCCCTATTTTTTGCGGGTTGTCTTTTGAGTTCAGTTGAATGATTAACAGTAAGTGGGATGAAGATGGTCATGAGGCTTCAGGGCGTAGTGGGCTGACACATTAACAGGGACATTTCCTTAGCTCTTATAATGATTCAACCCTTTTTGCTGCATTACTGGTTTGAAGTATCTGGAACAGACTACAGAATTTGAGTCTACACATCCAAATATCAACAATAAAGAGACTTAATTGAATAATATTTAAAAATAAAAAATCCAAATAATCTTCTGTTGTATTGGCTAATATCAGAGAAGTAAAATATTATAGCAAGATCTTGCTATAATCTCCCAGGAAGTGCAACCTGTGAAGGAGTTATAAATGAAAAGATGTTTTTTAAAACTATGTTTCCCCACAGTATGACATCAGTCTTCCAAAACTGAACCAGGATAGCAAAACATCGGGAGACTTCCACAGATATATTAACCAACCTATGGATTTTCTGTTAAAGCTTGGTTTAACAGCAGTAAGAAAGGAGAAAGGATCAAGCTTATTTTCTGTAAAGAAATGAACTGGAAGGTGACCGCGCTATAATATAAAAAGATTAGCCTCATTTTTCACTGTCTTGAATTTTGTACAGATTTTTACATGTGTAAAATACTAAAAATACTATTAATTCACATAGTGACAATTCTACAGTAACTCTTTGCCCTTTTTCAGTGAAATTGCATAGCCCTATTTGAAAGCCCTGATGGAGTCACTAGGACAGTGTCTTGGATCCTTCCCTCCAATCCTCAACCCACACTTTCAGAGTAATTCTACGTGAGCATAACTGTAAATAGAGTTATCTCAGTCTTTATAGTGAAGTGCCATAGCTGTGTATTACTCCTAATATCCTAAAAGCCAATACATTAGCAATGATAAGTAGATATGGTTATACCAATGGCAAATGATTTTCCAAATTCAATTGGTATTTCAACATAAAAACCTCTAAAAACCCTAAAATCCAGAATTAAATTTTAAAGTACTTAAATTTCTTCTGTACTCTTGGCTTTATTTAGCATTTGGTAATGAGTTGCACAGACCAAGCACTTTATTTCCTTTCTGCCCCTTCAGTAAATCAAAAAATTTGTGTTTGGAGAAGCTTTTAATGTTCTGCATTCATTGATAATAAAAGAAATCTGAGAGGTGAATTTTCTTCATTCTTAATATACTTGCTACTAGAATGCTATGATTATTTTTGCATACTGTCATGGACAGATAATATACAGAGGCATTTTTTAGTCACAGCTTTTCATTTTGTATTTTGAGTCTATCCAGTTTAAAGTTACAAACCTGTGGGACTCCTTGATTTTAATTAGATTGCTGAAGAAATAAATGAAAATTTTAGTGTTCATAAAATATAGGTTTGCTGTGGACTGTTCCCAAAGCTTATAAACAAGGAACATCCTTAAATCAAATTTGGACATACCAACAATGACAGCATTTACACTTCCCAGAATTCTTTTGGCACTTTTGTGATATGAGTCATTATAATCTCTCACTATGCCAGAATACCAACCTTTTAGTCTTTGGGATGAAGGAAAACAATTGCAGCGTGTGTGATAGGCCGTATGAACAGCCATACCTCCAAGACTTTTATCACCCATTTGAAGCCTGAGGAAACTACACTTATCAGAAACCGTATCTATAACATTTCTATAAATATATACAGTATATTTTATAATGACAGTAAAATGAATGAAGGAAAATTTGAAACTGAAGCCAAGAATCCAGTCTAATTTTTTTCTCTAAGCTTCAGGGTAGTGGCACAGGTGACGAGACTGTAGAAGTATAGTGAGTGTACTGTTAAAAGCTGTACTAGAGCCGATGGGATAAATAGCATTTGTATTACTCTTTCAATATGTATGCATTATTTTTCTGTGAGCATTCAGTAGCAGTTTTTTTTTCTTTTTTTTTTAATATAGAAATTCCAAAAACTAACAAAGAGTTCTTAAAAAGGCAAAGACATGTTATTTCTGTTATTTCTCCATCTTTATGGAATGAAATGCATCCTTTACATGTGCTTCTGGAATTTCAGAAACTTCCAGAATATCACCTGTATGCTGGCAAATTGTGGAGATGAGCCCAGTACCACTATTATTAATGTTACCAATAATGAAGAAATGCATGCACACTAACTCCTGGAGAGAGTAAAAATAAACAAACTCTTCTGAAAACATCTATACCTCTGCATCATACCACTTTCTTTACTATGTTTAGAATTATGAGTCATAACTGTCCTAAAATTGATACAAAATTATACAATTGTGATTGTAAAATATTGCATTTCTGTGCGCATCAGAACATAGTGTTTGAACTTATCCTAAATTTTGCCTTCAGCATTTAATCACATATCTTTAGATACATGTGACGAAGTTTGCAGCTAGTATACTTACACAGGCTTGAAAAATATCAAAATTTTCAGTGGCAAAAAGCCCTAGAAAACTGCAAAACAACATTGAAGGGAATTCATTAACTAAATTAAAGATCAAATAGTAGTCTCAATTAGTAGAATCCCCTCTTGCAAATCCACTGTCAGTTGTGCTAGAAGGTTGCTGCCAAGAAGTCCCTCATTATAAAGATAAGATTTTGGGGGTATGAGATCTACAAGTCCTCAGATATGATGTTAAGCACATACACTTATGTGTAGGACAGATTTAAAAGATGTCAGATATTTACAACAGCTGATTGCTGACACTGGTATACTCAATAAACTGTATCTATTGCAATCCATGCCTTTTTGGATGCTTTTTCAGGGGCATGATTGCATAAATTTATGATTGCGTTAATATTTGCCTTTTTTGTTTATGCTGCTAATAGGTTATTCCCAAGAAAAAGATGAGTTGAACATGCAGAAAATAGCCTGGAATTCAGACTTTAATAATACCTGATGTTTGCATGCTGGGGAAGGGTGTTACTCTCTGACTCTCACAACACTGAGTACCCTCAGTGGCCAGTAAGAAATACATGGGTTGAAGCCATCTCAAACCCATCGCTCTCTTCAAAATTATTTTGCTAGTTATCTAGTTTTCATACCCTATCTTTCACTGAATCACAAATTCACTCCCTCCATGCTGGTCTGACTGCCTTTGGGAAATATTCATGCTCTTTCAATGAACTCAGGCAGAAACATTTACTCCACCAGTTGATCCACTCAGCTGTTGATAGGCGTTTAAGGACATGCTCCAGTCCCTTTTGTGATGAAATAAGGTCATCTTCTTTGCAACAGCTGTGATGAGACACCATGCGTTACTCCCTGACTTTCATGGGCACATCATCCTTGTCCATCTCCTCTGAGCTTTCTTCCATTTAAGACATTTATTCAATGAGTCACATTCCACCACCAGGAGTTTAGTTAGTCACAAAGATGGACGGCAATAGTGTTTACATATGCACCTACCAAAAAATTAAATAAACTATCACATTTTTAATCAAAGTTTTGGGGAAATACGAAATTGTGTCTCTAAATAAATACTGCAAATGAAAATCTCATTAATCTGTACCTACAAGGACTAACCAATATGAAATACAAAACCCACTTTAAAATATTTTGGAAGACTTTAAAATAATTCAGTGGGCTCCTAACAATTTCTTCATTGAAGTATTAATAAAGAAAATAAAGCAAAGCCATTGCAAAATGTATGTTGAAAAACAGTTACTGACGAAAGAGAAAACTGTCAGTTCTACAGGTAATAGAAACAATAAGTCTTGAGTTCATGAAAAAACATATATTACATTTGATTTCTGCTACATTGTACATTATAATGGAAACAGTACTTTTTAGGGTGAAGTAGTAAGGATTTTCTCAGTATATTCAAGGTATGCCTTCATATTTTTCAAGGAAATTATTAGAGAAATAGGTCCGTCTCCTCCTGTAATTTGAAAATACACATATATACAAGATTGTGTAAGCACGTAAGCCAATATTTTTAGTTTTAAACAACATTCAAGAATGTAATTATTGTTCTTGAAATTATTAGAACATAAAATATGGATAAAATATTTTCTTTTGCTATGAAATGTCTTTAAGCTTTTGAGCAAATATTATACTTGGCTGATATTTAATAATTTGCCTGGTTCCTTAAGGAATGCAGCAGTGATTACTTTCAATTATTTGAAAACTTTAATTAATATTTTACTTAATGAATGCCTTAAGAGTTGATAGATTAGCTTTCCTACACTTGGTTGCACTTTTGAACACTAAGTCTTTATGCATTGCTCAAAATGAAACTAAACCTCTTCAGAACAAAGTTTGTGTAAAGAGGTATTCAGTTTTCTAATATTTTGCCACATCATCCCTGAAAGTGTAGGACATCATGATCTGCCACTCCCTCTGGTCTATCCAAATGATACCCATCTAACTGTTAGGAAGAGGAAGTGTTTTTTCCCTTCCTCTGAAGAGAAAAAAAAATCACTGTCTTGACTCACAAAAATATTTAGATTAATATTTTCAACAGTGATCTGAATTTCACTAGACTAAAAAACACAAAAGGAATACGCTATCTAAAACTTCAACAAAAATTAAATCCTTATTACCCAAAATTCTGTAGAAACCATGATGGAGATATAAATCCTACACTGCAATACAAATGACCTAATGATAGAACAATTAATTCTCTAGCTGCAGCTAAGTTACTGATAAGCAACAACTGGGATAAAAACCTAACAATAAGGGAATATTAAGTGTCTGCTCCAAGAGATGTAAACATTTATTTTATGAATAATTGTTTGTATCAAATAGTTAAGATTTTTGTCTTGGTTTTACACAGAAACATATTCAGGAGTAGAACAAATAGACAGGGAAAGAGATGAGGGGAAACCTTTCTGCTTTCTTACGAGACAGGGCTGATCAGGTTTAATGGTAGGACTTTTAGATTATTATATATAAGAAGTAAAGTTTCTTGGTGTAGTCCTGAAAATAATGATGCTTATTATAGTTTAAAATAGATGAAGTAGTAAACATCTTAAAAAGGTATAGTAGAAGTAGAATATTAACTGGAGTGCTTACAAATAGATCTAGGAAACTTCCATGGAATGATAGAGGCTGATCAATGACTATAAAAGCAAAATGTATCTTTACAGAAGCAGAAAGAAAGCAACAACAAAAACTAAAGATAGATGTTGGTGATTCTGCTGTTCCAAATGTAGCAATGTTTCTCAGTGAACTACTCTCTCTAAAGTTCAGCAGTGAGAGGAAAGAACAAAACCTCCAATTGTTGTTAGTGGCAGTTCAACATTGGGGACCTTGTTCCAGGGCACAGCAATGTCTGAACTTGAAGCTTGTAAATAGACAGGGGAGACATGAGCTGTTAACAGAAGAGGCCACAGTTCTGGAAGGGAAGTTAGTAAATCAGTGATTAGCTGGATCAGCCACTCGATTCTCTTTTCTTGAAAATCCATCAAGCTCCTGAAAGCAAGAGAATGCAAGTCCTTAGATGCAGAAAAATAGACTGACTGCTCTGGTCCTAGGGAGAAGGATGAAAAAGACAGGTTTTTCTCACAGACTTTTAAAGAAATACGAAGTCTTTACACATTAAGTTAATGTTGGTTGTGCAGCATTTCCTGACTGGGAATAAATCCTACCTGATTCAATATTCATTTGTGGAATAGTGAACCTTCGACTGAGTTGGGAAAAGAGACAAAAATTCCTTCTTGCCCCCTAAGGTATCAGGAGAAGAAGACTTTCTTCACTCCCTAGCTTCTTTTAAGTTGCCATCATTGCTGTGAATGAAAATGTACATTTTGCTCATTATTGTTTTTCTTCATTGTAAAAGCGGGAAAGAGTTCATGCCTCTCTTACTAAACTTTCAGAACAAGTATATAAGCTTCTGTAGGATACTTTTCTTATTTCTTTCTAAACTACATGAAGGGTGGCAAATTGCTTTCAGATTCAAATAAAATCCACTGATTTTAGTTTTCCACTGAGAAAATGCAACTTCGATAGTAATTTCCTTCTATGATGCTGGTAGAAAGAAGAGAAATACACATTATATAGTAGATGGCAGCAAAAGGCCTTATGCTTTGTAGTTACTTAAAGTTTATCCTTTGTAACTTGAAAGGGTAAAAAAGGTGAATATTTATGGGACAGTAAACATATACTCTGAAAATACTAGTCACAAAGTGCACTATGAAAGCATTCATTCAAGAAGATGAGAAACAACCTGTCATAATTAAAGTGTCACAAAATTTGCAGAGGCCAGTATTTCTTTGTGTTAGAGGCTATGAACATAATGATTATGCAGTTATAATGCCGGGATAGCTGCATAAAGTATTTTTATTTCACATGACTGTTTTCAGTCTTCCTGTACTGATTTTGACTTGCCTTCCAAAAGAGCAGTCATTCTCAATCATTTTGAGGGCAGCCAAGTGAACCAAAAGGTCAATCTAATTAAAAAGGAAGAGAACTTCAGCCCATAGGGAAAAGGGTCCAGTAAAATGCCAAAGGAGCTTGTATTAGAGAAGTACCAAGTAAACAGTCCAAAACAATGAAAAAAATCCACATTGGTGTCAAAAATATAGAAACAAAAGACGACTATGTGACCTTTTCCTACATTATAAATGAATGGTGCTGTCTACTTAACAGAGAAATATTGTTTATTAAATATGAGGAACACAACTTTCAGTTAGGAAATTTTACTACCATTTGCTCAGAGACTCAGAAAATATTATATTTCAATAAGCAATTTGAGGGGTGGGGGAATTAAAATGAAAATGGTTTGAAGTTGTTTTTCCTCTGAAAGTCATGCTTAATGAGTTTAATATCAATGTGAGTCATCCATCATTCCGAAAGCCCCAAAGAAATTATACAATTTTTTGTGTCTAACTGCTGTTCAGTTAAACTCACAAAGAGCAGGAGATTTAAACCTCTACGGCTTTCTAACTTCTTTAGCCAAACAAGAATTTCCTAATGAAAATCAAATGTACTTATGGATCAGAAATAAGTAAAAAATAATTTTCAGACTCTGAGTTTTCTATAATAGTTTATAAATTATACAGAAAGGTATACCAGAGAAGCACCTTACAAACTCATCAGAAAAATAATCATTAGCTGTTTCCCACTACAGAGTCTTTGTTCTGCAACATAACCCAGTCCTTCAGCCATTTTAACTACTAACAAAACTTTTGTCTTTGGAAACTCCACCTCCATCTTTCAGTGTCAGCTTTTCATAAAATATGAGTATATTGGGGTCTAACTTCTATACTAGAAGCCTGTACATAATGCAGACATGATGTAATACAATGTGACTGGAGGTGTTTCTCTTTAGTTGGTCAGCGATCTTGTCTCAAAGTCACAGTGCATTAACAAGTTGCCACATGGTCTAAGTGGACATTGGTGGCTGAATCTTTAATAGACATGTTTTGTGAATTATCTATATCTTTCTCAAGATCCAGTAGAATCCATTAGTCACAACTAAACCCTTTTTAGGTTTCTGAATAATGATTGTATGAAGACGGTATTGAGGGACTTCACTGGTCAATGTCTCAGTTCTTTCAAATTGAATACTCATTAAAAAATGGAACTTGCACTCATACACCATGTGTGAAAAAAAAAGATGTTTGTTTTCAATGAACTTCTGAACTTATCAATCTTGGAGTTTAAAAGAGAAACTTCAGCACATTTGTTTTCACATCAGTAATAAATAAGCTCTCTCCATGTATATATGTGTGAAAGGCACTATCTTTAATGAATAAGTGTAACAAGAATAATTTTGGGCCCTGCAGTTAAGTCTTCTTTAATGATGGCATTGATGATATTCACACCTGAATCAAATTTCTTTCATTTTTTTTTTTTTTTTTCTCTGTAAGCTAAAAGGGGACTAACAAAAACAACTGTTATTGAAAAAGGAGGTAACATTTTGAATCCAGGGAAAACAAGTCCTGCTGAACAAAAAAAAAATATTGGTTTACCTTTGTTAGTCTTTGGAATACAAGTTCTTGGACCCATTTTGCTATGTCATGGTTGAACAAACATTCATTTTCCAATTGCAGAAAATTGTACTGTTATTAAAACAACTTTTAGAAATTAGGGTTTGTTGTTGTTGTTGTTGTTTTTTACTTTAGTAATTTCCCCATTATTCTTCTGGAGTTTTATTGTTTGGAGATCAAACAGACCAACATTCATATATTTATTGTTATTAGACAGTAATATTTCTAGTATAACACAATGTCTGTAATTCAGTATATTGAAATTCAGTATATTATAAAGAATAATATTATATGCATTTTTTAATGTTTAAAAATAGTTATTTTTTCTTTGAGCAAAACACAAAAGCCAAAGACTTAACTATTTTTGGAAATTCAGTTGTCAGTGGGTATCTCATATTTTCCATATACTGAAATTCATGCAGCAAAGCAGAATTACTGTATTTTGTTAGCCTAAAATTTATTCTGAGGTTGCTAGTAAGTTGTATCCATCTCTTCATTTTATATAATAAGTGAGAAACATTATCCAAAACTGTTGAACATCTGTTATATTGGATCCCAGAGATGTCTGCATTTCCATAGTGGTTGATAGTGGTTCTTATATACCATACAGTATGAAGTATCATTATATACCCTCAGGTTAAATGTATTAAGCTCCCACTGAAAGTGTAGGAATTTATGCTTGCTTTTCTTAGTGACAGAATTTAGTATATGAACAAAAGAAGCACCTCATAAGCCTAACAGGTGAAAATCACTGTTGTAAACACAGGCAATCCCATTCTAACTATGTGACATCTGCCGTTGTTCCCTCCCAGTATTTGCACTACAATAGTAACAGAAAGGAACCTCAAAGGGAGAGGTGACTCAGTTCCACTTCTGCATCTACAACTATGTTAAGCATCTGCGGAACCCTTTTCTAATACAAAGGCTTACAGTGTGAGCTGCAGCTAAGCAAAGCAGGCACAGAAGTTACTTTCATGTAGATTTGAAATGCTGCACACGTAAATGCTTTTTCACCGTTGCTAGATCTCTTAGGATAAAACTCATCTCCTTGCAATATAATAAAGAATTCAGAAACATCAGGTATCTCCATAACAATAAGACTGCTTCTTAATGCTTCTATACTACATCAGCTATGCCTTCTTTCTGCATCAGTGAAGAGACCCTTAAATCTAATCTAAGGAAGTACCCAATCAGTTATTTTGAATTCTGTATTGCATATGTGTATATATATTACTGTAGATTTCCAGCACTTTAAAGAATTTGTGCAATCTATTGCTAAAACACTTGGTAAGTTCTCAAAACATGAAGTGAATACTAATGATGTTGATCTAATTCTTCCTTGGGTGCATAGGTGTTTAACACTGCTCTTCAGAATTTCATAAGGTACCATAAACACACACTAAATGAGATTTATATTCAGTAAGATTTCAAACTAAAAGCATTTTATTAATCTACCAGAATAACAAAACAAAAAGAATAAATAATCATTAAATTTTGAGATGCTAAAACACATTATTCAAAGTTTAATAACTAAAAGCTATCAGAGTTTCTTAATGCTTGTTTCAGGCGTTATGTTATTTTGCAGCTTGGGTTGGAGGAAATAAATGTATAGGTTTTGAGCAGAAAATGCCACAAGCTGTAATTGAACTCTGTTCTTGAAAATCACCACTGGCTGCAGTATGAACTTTACATTATATGATGGAAAAATCTGAATCAGATTTTAATTATATCAATGGAAAAACAGTTCAGATATGTCTATACAAGTTTGAGAGTGACGAAGCTCTCTAGGTACGGCTAGATGGAAGAATGTCATACTTTTCAGAGGTACTTGAGCTACTTCCAAACGAACTACTTCCGGAACTGGAAATTGTAGAACCATGGGATTATACCTCAATTAATAAATTCTGCTGAGAAGCTGTATATGTTAGGTACTGGCGATGCACTATAGTAATTCAGCCCATTGCATCCAAGTCCAAAGGAGTACTACTGTATGGGGCTGTTGTATTGCATTCAGCCACACAGATATAACTCAAGATATGGTTACTATCTGTCAGCTTTCCTGGTCTTCCAGTCACAGCTGATAACTGAAACACTGTTTCAGCTTTCTTATTCCTTTTTTTTTTTATTGCAAGAATGTGTGCACACTGGAGGCAGAGACTTCACATCCTTCTTCACATTCCTGTGGCAAGGAACATCTCAGTAACAGGGAGAGTGAGGAACAACATAGTATTAGGCAGTATAGTGAGCATGATTTCTACAGAAAAGCCCACAGTTGTTTGTTGCAGATCCACAATGAATTATATGATCATCTTCACTACAAATGAATTCAGTCACCATTAGTATTATTTGGACATTTCTAAAACAGCATCACAAAGTAAAAGTATTATCAATCCATGCTACTTTTAGCACTTCAGAGCAGACAAATCCCATATATTTTTTTGTGTTTTCATAATTTCACACAGGAGGAAAATGAAGCAATACATCATTGAAAGCATCTCAGTAATTTCTGTAAAAGTTGCCCCATTTTCACCTGAATCCAGATCAGCCACTTTGCCCTAGTTTCATACCTTTTCATTATATCAGCTAGTGCTGAACTCCAGTTACTCTCAGTTACTTTCTGTCTCCTGCTCAAAACCATAATTTCCCCTGAAGGGAGCAAGGGATGGGCAGAATCTGCCAGAAACCTGAGGGTTGATTCTTTTTCTTTTGTAACCTCTGAGTAGTTCAGAGAAAATCTGCTGCACAGACCAGAAGCAAATATTTGTTGATATGTGATATAGCTGGTTGATTCAAGCAGATTAATAGCTTAAGCTATGCATAGCAGTCACAGTTCAGTTACCAAACTGAAATATGACTTGACTCAAATCTTTCCTTGAAAAATAAGTATTCTGTTTCTAATAGTCTTATGAGGTATTTCTAAGCAATTTAGTTTTTATATTTTTAAAAGTCTAATTCCAGTGCTTAATTTCTTTTACAGTAAGTTGTTGTTTTGTTTTGTTTTTCTTTTTTAATATCTAGACTAAATCTTTTAATCTGCAAATTAAGCTGATTATGTTTATCCTCAGTGGATGTTTAAAAAAAATACATCACTGTCCTATTTAATTTTTTTCCATATGAACAAACAAGCTAGGCTTGGAGCATCAACCAGCACTTTAGATGCTTGTTCCAGTGTTTGACCACTCTCTTGGAAAAGAACTGTTTCATAATGTCAAGTCTGACTTTGAACCCTTCCCAGGAATGGTAAACTCCAGAAAGAAGGAAAGTCATCTGTGCTTTAGCTCTAGACCAAAGAAATCTCAATTCTACTCTGTAACCATTTATTCTACCTTATTATTATCCTAGAAAAAATTCTTCCAAAGTTATTTTATTTTTCCCTCCCCAGAGGTAGAGTCTGAGGCAAACAACTGCAGAAATTAAATGGATAAAGTTCAGGCAAAATAATTTTCAGCCACTTAAAAGTTGGTAATGAATGTGAAATCTTAAATGAAGAGGACTTGGAAAATGTGCTTAACAATCTATATAAAATCCTGGCTCAGAGCAAGAAACGCATTTTTTGCAAAAGAGAACTCTGAGACTGGAGAAATGGAGTCTGAGGACATTCGTTTATTCTTAATTGTGTCTGCTATGCAGTACCTTAGAAAAGCTGATGCAGTGGTATCAGAGCAATGAAATTTTATATATTATGGCAGACTGAACAACCAGTAGGATGCTCAGCAAAATATTGTAGAATCAATTTTGCTTTTAGACTATTACATGAGCTATAAAAATCACTTTTTAAAAAGCATTTTTCTGTCTGTATCTACTTTCTGCTATGAAACAATATTTTCTGTATGTTGATTCTATGTTGCTAACATCTCATCTGATAAAGTAAGACAACATAAGATGCTTACCAAAGCACACCATTGATTCTATATTTTTGCTTCCACAAAAAGTAGTGGCCACAGATACTTACAGTAATACTTGTCTAAATATGTATGTGCAGTCACTCATTCACAGAAATATAATTTATATCAGGTCATTTATTAAAGGCATTGATTCTGAAATATCTTGCTTCGGGTTATTTTGCAGATCCACATGCCATCACATTACTTAGTGCCCTGTTTCCCCCTCTACAGACCATCTAGACTGCCTAATTTTCCACATTTTTTTAATAACAAAATCATTAAAACTTTTGGAAGAAAGGGTTTTGCTATGGATTTTCCTTTAATGTGAAAACAGAGGAGACCAAATATATTACACTGAAAAAAATGGAAGTAATACTTCTTGATCTCTGAGTAGGATTCCAGTGAAATCATAAAATTAGTTTCTCACTACTTCCAGAAGTCTGTGGAAGAAACCTAGTAAATAAGTTTTCGTGATCAAACTTATAGGACTACAGTGTTCAAATTTTACTGCAGATGTGGCATCAACAAGAAGAAATGCCATTATATGCTAATGAGAGTTAGATAGCATTCAGCACACGCAGAAAATCCCCACTCCCTGAAATGAACCAATTAATTAAATGAAGCATTATATAACATGAAACATCAAAGTCTAGTATACAGACTTTGTAATAACATCATGTTTTTCAGGATTCTTGTGTTTTTTTATTGTATGATCTGCGGATATCAGAGAAGATACATTGACCTGTATTAGCAGTAGATTTAAATCCATAAAAATTAAGGAACTCATGCCATTTTGCTTTTCCTTTGTTGTCTTCATGTAAGAGTTTCTGCAGCAGAAATAACAATTGGAGAATTTTTTAATGTGTTGAAAATATAAAATGTCCTAAGAGAGCTAATTTCTTCTACAGAAGAGCAGAGAGAGCCCATAAACTAATAATTTTCTAGTAAACTTATACTTTTTTGTTTTATCAGCAAGATGCCTTTGTTGTACAGCTCTTGGCATCTTTTCTGTCATGAATAACCCTACACTCATTTCTATCCTATTTAATTATCCACTCTGGCTTAAAACATAATCAGCATTAAACCAGCTGTGCAACCTTGAAAGAACACCAGTTCAATAATACATTGATAAAAAAAAAAAGCAAGCAGGCTATTAATTTTAATAGGAGCCCTCCCTTCTGACTATAGCTTGGACACTGTTTCGGAAGTTGTATCCATTTACTGTCAAGCAGTAGCATCCCTGGTGCACTCATTATAGCAATAGATTCCATTCACAGCCTGACACTGTGGCCAGTAAGGTCACCTTTGAGGTGTTGTCTTCCCTGCTAATACAGTGGAATGACTTGTAGAAACACTGATCAGTTGCAGAAGGAAAAGTATGTGGGAAATAATGAAGAAGCTTAATATAATTTTAAAATGTTTTGTCAACTAAAAATGTGGAATGAGAAAATTATCATTTAATGCTTTAAGAGTCTTAATTACTCCATCCTGTCAGTTATGAGTTCTGTCCAGAAGCCTTAACTGCAAAGAAGTCAGAAATTAGTAAAAGCATATATCCCCTGACCCCTTAAGCTGCCAGGATATAAAGTAGAAGTCTTAAATGAAAGACCTGGATTTGGGCTCGAATTCTTCTACGATACTTTAAAACACTATCTATAGGTGCTGTTATTCACTGGGTCAAACCTGTCCTAGTGAAGGTGCACTAAGGATAAGCAAAGTTTTCGAAAATTGTAACATTTTCCTATCCAGTGTATTTGCTGCACACTAATTGTCCTGGTTTCAGCAAGGGTAGTCAATTTTTTTCCTAAGTAACGGCTGCATTTTTTATTTCAGTGTCAGAATAGTGTTGATAATGTCTATTATTTAGAGTTGTCACTTAGGAAATATTTATGCTTAGCTGGGACTCCTCCTCTTGCTCCCAGTGCCTGATCCCTGTTATTTGTTTCCCTATGCCCGCTGTGATTCTCACATTTTCCTGGGCTCACTGGGCTCTCAGTGCCCACTGTCTGGTGTCCATTCCTGGGCATTGATCAGTATTATTGTATAGCTTTGTACATTTTATTATATTATCAGTATTATTCACTCTTCTTTTATAATTGTTATATTAAATCTGTTTCCGTTTCAACCCAAGAGTCTTTCTTCCTTTTCCCTTCCTTCCTCCTTTAGCTACCTGCTGAGGTTTAAACAGTAATACTAATACAGGCCATTCGGGTGGAAACTACAGATCTCAAGTTCATGTTCCTTACAAGAATGACCTACCAGGAATGTGCACAAATAACTGATATTAAAGGTACCAAAGCAATCAAGATTTCTCTCACTATTGCATGTAGTCGCAATATCGGTGTCTTGAACAGTATGCATTGTGAATTCTCTCAAGCTTAGTAACCTGCCAGGCCTGCTATACATCACTGCAGAGCTTATGCACAGCGGTGATCATGACATTTTACTCTTCACTCTGGTGAGCAGTGAACTTACAGAAAGCAATTCTGATGATTTATACCATCCCTACTCTGTTCATTTTTTATGGCGGAAATACTGCAGTCTACTTATTTAGGGATAAAGACCCTTAATTCTGAATTATCAGCAGACATATATTATAAAGCATGAACATACAAACACTTATTATTACTGTATTATATAAAAACTTAGCATGATTTATAGGTCAGTGCGGACATGAAGTACCTTTACTCCTACATGTATATATGTTTATTTAATATAGAGTCAAACATATATAAATTAGCCCAGGTGCCAGAAATATTAATGAATTTCATGTTAAAATAATATAGGAACTACTTACATGAGCTCAAAAAAATCTTTCTCAGTCAGATATTTTCAAGCAATCTGTGTATTTTATAAACATGTTTTTCATTGATCATAACCTCTGTGGTTAAATCCCATAGCATGCTTTGAAAAGAAGCTTGAAAATAATGTTTCTGTTACAGTCATAACATAACACGGAGAATACAAAACTCTAAATTATATGGGAATAGAAATTTTATTTTGTCAGTATTGTGAAAATCTACTCATAAACACCCATTTCTAATGGAAAAATGAGAAGAAACTTTACTGGTCCTTCAAAGATTTTGTAATTTTAGACATATATTAAAGGCTCTTTATTTACAGCTTAGCTAAAAAGAAATTGATCCTCCCACAGAGGTTGTGGCAGTTACACTTCCCCCCTCTGAGAAGTAGTATGGCAGTTGCACACCCGCCTCTCCTTCAATGAGGCAGTTAATGGCTCCTTTGTGGGACCTGGAGTTGGTTGGACAGGGTCATTTAGCAGAAGAGAGGAGAGCAGAGAAGCTGAGAAGCTTCTGGAATGCCCACAGCCAGATCAGATCAGACTATAAAATGGGATTCCCGATGAAGATTCCCTTTGTGTGATCTTCTCAGAGCAGAGGGTCTGTGTGCTGGAGCCCTCCCTTTAGACTGGGATGCCACCTAAGGAAACTTCCCGGGATTTGGAGCACTTCACCTCCTCGTTTGGGTGGGTGATAATTTAAGTCCTTGCTGATCAGGCAAGTGTAGTCCTAGCCTAGCCAGGCAAGTTCAAGTCCTTGCCTGATACGGGCAAGTGTCATATCCTGGAGTCAGAGGGCTCTGGCTTTGTTTCTTGTGAGAGCATGCATGCACACTGTGGATCCTCATTATTCTCATTTGCTGCACCTCAATAATCTCCTCAACTGATATCCAAACCTTTATCTTGTCTTATCAGAGTGCTAACTAATTGTATAAACGCTGTTTTGGTCAGTTCATTGGCTGTACTTTTCTGGACAGAATAAAGTCTGTTCTGGAACTTGTTTTGTTGCCTAAAACTGACTTTGGAGTCCCTCCATGACAGAGGTAACCAAAATTAAAATTCTGACCCTTAAAAGTATCCTGTAAACTGCTGTCTAAATAAGCAGCACATTTTCACTTTGAACTTCTCAGGTACTTGAATTCTGGCTGTCTGTGTAACCAGAGAAGCTGCAGAAAAAAGTTCAGAACACTCTGACAAAAACTAAGAAGGATCTATAAACTAAGTAGTTTTGAATATATTAAGGAGTTTGATGCCATAACTGTTCTCTGAATCAAACTATGTGCAAAATTCAACAGTGAACATTTCTTTTATAAAACCCGTGAACATTAAATAGATACTTTTCCCCCTCTATTTTGATACAGCTGATCTTTCCTGGCTATTTCCCCACTTCATAAACAACATTACTCTTCCTAAGGCTGTGTAATTGACCTTATAGATGACTTAAATGCATTTCTGATCCTTAAAGCATTTTGGAATAGCTCATTTTCAAATCACAGGAGGTACTGTTGGTCTCAGCTAGGCTAGCATACAAATACAGTGGTTTCTTATGACTAGTTTTGATGTGGTCTGTTTATGAAATGCAATGAATGAAATAGCTGCTAACATAAACGATGTCCTCAGGCAGAAAACTGTAAGTAACTAGAGCAATTGTGTCCCTAACCAAACACCAGTGCATATTTTCTGATGGCCTATACTTTATTATGTTCCTATTTTCACAGTAGATTGCAACATTATAGGAAATGTGACAATAAAATACATAAAATTCATTTTTCTGGGCATAGTCTTGGACTGATGTTCTCCACAGTATCTCTTTATTTTTCTAAGTTGCCTCTATATAAATATGTTTCCTTTTTTCACTTGTAGTTAGTTATCCAGAGTATTTGTAGATCTTGTCATTCATTTTTTTTTTTGTTTTTGTGCTAGAATTACCCCAAAATATTTTATATGAAAGAAAAAAAAAAGTTACATCAGTTTTATCAGGCACAAGTTTTTTGTCTCTGTCCCTGAGTGAGACAAGAACATTTTGTCGTATTTTGAAAAACTAATATGACATTACTAGGGGGAATAAAAGGAATTGCTGACAAAGGAAAGAAAGTCAGCACTCCTCAACTGCCGTGTTCTGGTATGTGTTCTGGTGGATATTTGCACATCTTGGTGGCTGGAGACACTTCAGTTTGCCATACATACGACTATATCCTCAAACGATGCTGATGGCTATTCCAGCACTACTTACTTGTTATGTTTTATTGCTTAAAAGCATCTCAATACATCTACACCAGCAAAGCAATAGATTATATTAACTTAATCACATTTTTTACCATGCCTATTTGCATTTCTGCCTTTCTTAAATGTGTTCTAGAATTTAGTAAACCATAGCAATACGTTTAGAGATGGGTAAAATCCACAGGTTGCTGGGTTGTTTTTTTTTAAGCCTAATGGAAACTTATTCTAAAGTTTTGCTCACAGTTATATTATTTTTCTTTTTTCTTTTTTCTGTTTTTTTTCTTTAAGAATACAAAGTAGACAAATAAATAGTGAAAAATGTTGTGCGTTATGTTGGTCACCATCTTTGACAGCCAAGTTTACTACATTTTCTGTAGTTTAAATAAATATATTGGTTACTTTAATTCATTCCAATCGTGATGCATTCTCTCTAAACTGCATTGAAATTGCTGAAAAATATTTATTTTTTCAGCTTGCAGTAAAATAGATAGTGCATGCAGATGCCTGAAAAGCAGCACTGCAGAAATATAACAGCTTAATGTCAAACTATCCTTAATGTCACACATCTACATTATGTAACATCACAGTAAAACTTCAGAGTTTGTTTGGGTTGGTAAAATGTTTTCATCTTCTTAGATGCACTCAATTATTGCTGGGTTTTTCTCAGCTATGGAAGTGCCTGCTTTGTTTTTGTGTCTTGAAAATAAAATGCAAAGCAAATAGAGTGAAAAGCTACAGGGACCTATCAAAAATAAAGACTGCAAAAATGTGAAATGTTGGTTAAAGATCAAATAGGAGGCAAAATAATTATCTAGAAGCTGTATTATCACTTCTAAATTTCATCCATTAAAAACAAAAAAAAAAGTAAAAAAGTTTCTAAACTTACTTTTAATTGATTTTATTTACAATTTTTTAATAAAGACAGAAAATAAAGAGGAAAGAGATTTTTACATTTCCAATAGGAGTTTTGCACTTTCCACATTAGACTTTTTCTAAGGAAAACATGACATTCCTAATCAATTTTGCTCTCTTAAAATTAGAAGACAATCAAATTTAGTTAGTAGAAAGGTGATTACAGATGTAAAAGAGATATGAATTATATTTAAGGAATATGTATCAGCATTGGTTTCAACACGGAAAGTGCCAACTGAAACAGTACTATCATTCAAAAACAAGGTATTGTCATAAAGGTAAAATTACTGGACTAAAAAACAGTATGAACAAGAATATTGTAGGGACTACTGGAATAAAACTTAACTTTATAAATAGTTAGAGGGAAATAATCTAAATTAATTTTAGTTATTTTCATCCTCATTTTTTTGGAGCAGATAAGAATGCATTTCTAAGAGGGAAACCACTCTAAACATATATTTTGATAAATGTAAACTTTATATGATGAGTACTTGTTAATTCACTGCCCATTAAAAGTCTAACTCTTCCTTAGTAAATCTAAGTCTTAGGAAGAATCCCATTTGCTCTTTGCTCTTTAGGAATTTCATCATTTCATAGGATATGGATAAAGTAATTCAAGCCATTGATTGTTCTTCTACAGCATTGGAAGTAGTAAAAAAAGTTTGAAAGTCAATCCTAAATTTTTAATTGTACTGCTTTTTGATGCAATTTGGGTTACACTTTTAACTCCTTGGGGAAGATCAAAACTTGTGAGAGATCTGCAGTCTTTCTAACCAGAGATTATTTAACGCAATTTTATAGTAAAAGATCAGTAAGATCTTGCAACTGTTAAGCCAATGTTTGGCACTAAATAAAAAGCTCTAGCATGAGCTACTCCTTTCCATCCATAATTGAAGAAGTTGCTATCAAGTTTTCTTTTGCCACTCTTATATTTTTACCCAATATCATCCCTTTCTGTGTTGATATTTTGTAGGAATAATGTATCTACTTTTTTTTCAATGGATTACTTTGCCCAAACTACTCTATATCAGTTAGTGCAATACATCCCCTGACTCACATCATACTGAGGTCAGAAGAAATTATTGCCAGTACTAGTAGAGCACTAATTTATATTTTAATCCATAATATTTACATTTTTTTAGTTCAATTAAGAATTACGGTTCATCTGCATTAGTATTTGTCAGTACTATTTATCAGGAATTACTCAATAAAAGAAATGAATCCTTACCTAAATCCTTACCATCCAAGAAAATTCGTATTTTAAAATGATGTAGCATTTCACAGCCATTGAATGTCAAGATGAGCAAGATTAATGAACAAGGGAGAATGAAAATGCTGATAAAACCTCACTACAGGTAGAAATCTGTTAGAATTCTTAGTGTTGTAGTTATTTAAATTTATGACAAATTCTCCTGAAAGAATCATTGACATGGATGCAGTGGAATATTTTAAGCAGTCAACAGTGTTTCCTCCTTAGCAACCACACACAGTTATACAGAAGGTAACATTGCATCAGGTTGCTGGAAAAATTATTTCTGGCAATTCATCAAAATATAATAGTACTTAAGAGATTTAGCTATGCACATGTGTCTTACGAAGAAGAGAAAACAATTCACTCTGTGTTGATCATGCATACCATCTTCTGACAGGTAAATGGTACTTGCTGCTGAAATAGTAATCTATGTCTGTATATAAGGTCCAGTGACTCAATATAGGTTTCTTTTTAAAATTGAACACCCCATCAGTCAAATCAAGTATCACTTGAATGTTTCCCACTGTTCTTTCATCAAAAGAATATTTTCATAGCAACACAGAGGGATATTTGACTAGCTGAAAGAGACTTATATTATTGCAAAGATCCTGGTTGAAGTTCTGGCCCTACTGAAATCAGTGAGAGTTTTTCCACTGATTCAAGTGTGGCAATTATTTCATCATAGTCCAGGATGTTAAGCTTCAGAAAAATGCAGATTAGAATAGCAAAGTTATAAAAACAGACTTTGTAAAATAAATGGTAAGTCACCCTTAACTACCTGTAATGCAATGAATGTGAGACCACGATGATAGATCTTTGCTCTCTGTTCTGCATTGTGATATAGCAAACAAGAAAATAGCTAATCATTGCACTTACCAGCAGAGCCAGACGACTTCAACATGTATTTGATTTTCCCTTATGTCATGCTATTCCTATTCCTGCATTTTCTTTAGCCTCTACCATGTTTTTAATTGTAAAGTGAAATAGATTTTGCTTTAATTTTAAATTAGGATTTTATGCATTTATGAGGTGGCACAGATAGTTTCAGGATGATTCCTGTGTATATTAGCTATTTTGTGCAGGTGAAGAAAAAGGCCAAACTCAAATTCACTTCTAATGAGCCATGTGCTAATGTCAGGGTCTCTGCTGTCCACTCAAATGCCATAGAACACATCTGACTCTATAATGAGCCAAACAGTTGTCTCTTCATAATTGCAAGTTGGCCTTCTGTTAGGTATCCGTTTCCAAATTTTACACCACTATAGTAGAGGTTGTGTGTTTTCATGGCTAAAATCCAGTTAAAGATGTATTTGTTCTAAAATCTCTCACATTTTGTCAAAATTATTAGCAAAAAGTTGTCTTCGTATCCTTTGCAGTGAAAACGTTTGACCTTACAGAGTCCAAGTGGCTTATTGCCTAGTTTTGATATACTTTGTACACTAATGGGGAAGAGATCAAAACCAGATGACAGACATCAAGGCAAACAGCCAGTGGCAGAATGATTGGCTTGTAGGCAGAAAACTGAAATAAACCTGCCAAGTATTATTTATCTCAAGGGAAAACTACCTCCAGCTGACCACTTTTATGATTAACTCCTAAATGGTTACTGAGAACCAACAACATTTATTTTGAAATTTGACATCTTGACCCTTTTTTCCTCTTCTAAAATATATTTGCTTGCATTGGTTTTAGAAAGAAATGCACAAGAACCATGGTTTGATAGCTGCACATAAAGGCAGATGTATCTTGAGGAAATAGAAATGTCAGTGTAGGAAGGACATGGTAATAAAAAATAAGTAGCTTCTCCATATTTTTCTTAGGGTGAGGACAGTGTTAAACCATTTCAGTTTCATGGAGCTTTGATAAGTAGGTTGGTAGTGTGTTTGCTGTTTTATTCTCTCTAAAATAACCTTAAGCAAAAGGATTTAGCTACATACATAGCAAAAGGAAAAGTATTAAAAAATGAACTCAATAAATCTTCTTTTTCTTAATGAAAGTAAATTAAATTGGACTATGTTTCTGCTCTATGATTGTTTATCCCCTCCAGTGGCAAACAAATTTTATACTCAAAATAATTAATAATAGAAGGGCTGTTTACAATTAATAGCTTAGTAAACAAACAGTATTGTCATAATTAAAAGTCACCATTTAAGCTCCACAAATTACACTTTTTCTTTAAGTATGATAGCTTGTATTTCCTAACTCTTCAATATCCCTGAACATATTCACACTTAGACGCCGAAGACTAGAGCACAGCAGGCTGCAGTAAAAGAAATGTCAACAAACCATTACTGTATTATTCTCTTAGTAACAGAAACAAGGAGTAAAGCGTAATGCACAAAACACCACCACAATACGCTGAGCCAGACATCCAAAAAAAAAAGAAAATAAAAGAATAAAAGTCAGGTGGATTAAAACGAAATATCTTAACTATTTTTTCCAACTTTTTGCCCATGATTAAGTATACAAATCTACAATTAGATATTAACTTATTATAATGCATTACCATAGGCAAATCCATAGTTGGCAGCCATCAAAATCCTTGGGTCATTTAGGCATCCTGCAGGGTAAGGAGGAAGAGAAGTACTTCACAAGGATTCAGACATCTCAGCCCCTACCCCAGAGTTCAAGGTCCCTGAGCCTTTAAAATGCTGTCTCTAATCAGAGTCTACAGTGCCCAAAACTGCTCTAAGATCTTGTTTTTGTGAAGACTGACCCTTGGCAATCCATCTGTATGTTTTACTGACCAAAGCAAAACTAATTCCCAGCAAACATTAACATCAACACTTATTAACTTATAGACTCTGCAAAAGCAGCTTGCAGAAGTAGAATGGTAAGGAAACAGTAATCTTTACAGTATGCTTTGGGTGTCTAATTCTCTGCAGAAGCACTACTGGAGTTCTTGATATTTCATAGTTTTAATTACATTTAAAATATTGCTGTGGGATTTCACAATAATCTCCTGCATAAGATAGTGATAATGTTGGTGTCATGCTATCCTCAAAATGTGATAATGCTGTGGTGGAATTTCTTTGCACTACAGATCATTTGGTAAGTGGCAAAAGAAGATTATCACAATAAAATTAATGCATAATAAGCATTAACACTTTCTTCTCCATTTTTGTTGGTAATTTTAAGTTTTAGCTACTGAAATGGCAAAATATGCAGCATTGTTTACTTCTTAATGAAGAAACTTGTTCTGTTTCTAACAACTTTGTGGCTGTTAGATGTCTTTCAGTCTCCTTCTGTATTTTCTATCCTTTTCAGTTCATTTAGAAACAATAAAATATGTAGCTCAGGTACATCTGAGCTTGTCCTAAATGACAGTCGTGTAACAGTAGTCACAGTGAAGTGATAAATTGAGACTGTTGTCAAAACCGTACAAAATTAATTCAGTTATTTTTTAATGGCTCTGCATTGTGACATATAGACCGGCTCTTGAAGAATTACTGTAAACCTATTTAAAGGCGTAGTGAGAACACAGTAACTAAACTAAGATAAACTACTGAAAGGAAAATTAATCATGTATCAATTCTTCTGATTCAGTTTAGCTTTACTGTGGTGGTGAAACAGGAAGTGTTACACTTACGAATTTGAGGATGCACAAACCATTTGGCTACAAAGCATTGACCACAAAACATGCCATTGGCCCTTTAGATGGTAAGACGGCCTGACTAGGATTGGATTTATTTCCCGTCTAATACTTTCACAGAGATGTACAGTTTTGCTTGATTAAAATGAATTGTGACAAGGTGGTTGGAAATAACTCTTACCTCCTTAAACAAATTAATTTAGAGACTGTTAAACAAAATATTTCTATCTTTAAATGTACTATGGTGTTTTACTTTGAAAATTGCTACATAGTTTACTTATGAACCACTGAAAATCCTTTAAAAATAATATGATTCTGGTATCCATAGAGCTTTTGTTTTTCCCAATAAAATGAAAAGTTATACACACATTTTTAATCCAAATTTGATGTAAGCTCACCCTGTGCATTTTGTTCCTCCATGCTCTAGCCTGTGTGAAGAGAGTTAGTTATTGGGTCACATAACATTCCACATTATATCTGATCTCACAGAAGACAAAATATTTACCATTAATATTTTGGAATACAGTAGCTGTCTTCAATTGAGGCAGTTTTGACACCTGTGTCCAGCATACAACATGTTGTAACTTTCCATTAAAGAAGTGCAAACATATCCCTTTTCCAAGACACCTTTTTACACTGTTCTTCAATACACTGGTTACACTGATTCTTCTGATATTTAATGATGTGCATTCTGATATTTAATGAGGTGCAAGGTAGGTTTAAGAAATGAAAAATCAGTAAAAAATGTAAAATATTTTATTTAATTTTGTTAACTAGATTTTATACATACTGGACTTTCAATCAAAATGACATTACTTTTCTTTTCAGAAAGAATATTTGTGTGTGGATAAAGACTTTATTTAATTAAAATAAAACATTCTGCTTTTGTCAAAAATCTATTTAATCTAAATTTAAATCAGATACAAAGTTGCATCTGAATGGAAAACAGAATATTCAGTTCCAAAATAATCCTATTAAACATTTTTGTCTCATAATTAAAAACAGATTTATATAAAATTTATTGAGATTAACAAATTGTCTGAACTGGAGTTTCCCAATCAAAGGCATTTCTTTAGAGGAACTGCTGACATTTCTGTGTTTTACTGTTGTTCACTTTTGCAGCAATCCTTTTATGATTGTAAATATTATTTCTCTTACAGCTGTAAATCTTAGGGTATTCTGCAGCAATTATGGTACTCTAAATAATGCTGTAAGCATTTTTTCATTGAAAAATGAGCCTTCTTCAGCAACCAAGATAATATTTATTCTATACATACATAACACTGTGGATAGTGTAACTATTGATTTCTAACGTACATAGATTTCCAAGTTGGTTATTTTTCATGGTCCATGAACAAATTTAGGTTCTTGGGTAACTGTCATGTCAAGTTAGGAATTCTGAATTGCATTACTTTTTTATAATTCCAGAATATTCTGCTGGTGTTTTTGTTTCTTAGTTGTTGTTGTTGTTGGCTTTTTTCTCCAAAGCTTTAAAAAGACTACTTTATGGAAAAACAAAATATAATTTCCAGTTCATTTTTCTTATTTATAAAAGAAACAAATTGGAAGTATGACATTATTCTTGAGAGTAAAGACAGTCTATTCAGGATTCTTAATTCTTCCTATGGGGTTCAATTGAAGAGAATGCATTAATGACTGAAAAATCTATCCTCTTCCCTTAAAATGGAATGACATCTTCAGAGTTATGCCTGGAAAAGAGACATTGTTAAGGGCTGCCATGTGTGAAACACGGAATTACATTGCAGTATGTTTTGTCATCTTGTTTCAGTACTATATGTATATAATATATGTATATATTGACTGGTGTTGCCAGCAGGTCAAGGGAGGTGATTGTTCCTCTCGGCATTGGATGAGGCTGAATATGAATCTCTGTGTCCAGTTCTGGGCTCCTGGATACAAGAGCAATATGGAGCTACTCTAGAAAGTCCAGCAAAGGGACTGGAGAATCTGTTATATAAGGAGAAACTGAGAGCGTTGGGACTGTTCGGCAAACAGAAGAGAAGTCTTGAAGGGAGATTTTAACTATATGCACAAATACCTGATGGGAAGAAATGAAGGCACAGGAGTCAGACTCTTCTCAGTAGTGCCCACAGACAGAGCAAGAAGCAATGAGCACAAATAAAAATACTGAAAATTCTATCTGAACACAAGAAAACACATTTTTACTGTGAGTGCCCAAAAGATTGTGGGGTCTCCTTCTGTGGGAATCCATCTACATCAGATGAATCAGATAGATCAGATCCCCATCTGGACACAGTCCTAGACAACCTGCTCTAGCTGACCCTGCTTGAGCAAAGAGGTTAGACTGAATAATCTCCGGAGGTCCCAGTTCTGTGATTTCCAGAATTCCCTGATTACTTTTCCCGAGAGGAACAGATTAGAAAGGACTATTCTCAAAAGAAGTATCACTGCTGTCAAAAGATACAACAAAACAGAAGCGTTTATTATTTTTTATAAGGCACGTACAACATAAAGGATGATGAAAAATTGATACAACACAAAGTCATTTTTTTACAGTATGGGGAATTAGAAGATAGCTTATAGTACAAACCATTATAGTGTACATCTATAAATCTGGGTAAATTCAAGTACTGGAGACTGGAAAACAATTTTCTATGTTTCTTAAAATTATCTGAATTTTTAAGACTTTTAAGGAAATATCACTCAATTTCCAACACAAAAAGCTATTCTTCTGGATAATAAATTTCCAAGATGAAAATTCTAGATTTTGATAGTCTGGATTGTCTTAATTTTTTTAAAATGCCAGTTCAATGAGAACTAAGATATACCATAAACAATAAGATTGCTCGGACTCAATGTCGACTTCAAGACAGAAAATCTGACTCTTGTTCATGGGGAAAGTATAAAAATGTAAAATGAACCCCAGAACAAAAATATATACTATTTTGTTTCTAATTTTGAAATATATGATGTTTTATGTAATACCCCTGTCACTGTAAAGGCCCCAATAAGATGTCACAGATGAAAGAACCTCAATGACCAGAATTCAGCCCATTGTGTCCAAGTCCTACAATAGAAGATTTTTGGATTGAGCAACAGTACGGCTGATTAATTAAAGTGTAACTTTCATTTACTTGTTACAAAATGGTGAATTTTTAAAAATGCTAAAATCTGGTAAGCTTAATCAGTGTTGGCTTGTGTTTTTTAAACTTATGTATTGTAAATTTTACCCTAATTTTGAATGAAACATTTTCTTGTTCATTTTAACCTTCAATAAGTCAATAAGTGCCATTATTTTCCCTTAAACTTAGTGTTGCTTCCGTGTTACTTCTTTTTCCCGTATTTTTTTGTTTCATTGTTTCAGTGCCTTACATCAGGTTTCTGAATAAACAGTTTGCTGAAACATCTGTTATTGTATTAACCAGAACAACAAAAAGAACCAAAATCTCAAAACCAAAATATTTTGAAATATGTACTATACTCCCATATTTGTACTAAATCCATTGCCTCTCAGAACATTAAAAAATATTCATTCTTCCACTTAATCCAAATTTTAGAAATGGGGAACAGTGTATTATCTTACTAGGTAATAGGAAAACATAAGCTGCACAGCTTCTTCATAATACCCTTCACAAGATGCTTCTAGCATTTTTGCATTTCCTGAAACATTCATTTAGAGTTTTATGGTCTTTGATATTCTCCTGCTGTTGAAAGAGGTGATTTGTCCTCCAAATCTTTTGTGTTTGATGTTTAAGCATAATCTGAAAATACACATTCCTCCCTCCTCAGTCATAAAAAGTTGGCTGAATTATATGATACATTAAAGTGAGGGGACATGCCAAAATGTCAGAAAATATTATAGACTCTTTTATGGACAAGCTGGTTTCTCTAATGAAGACACTCATGCCATCAGTTCAGTTAGACAGTATAGTCCTGGATCCTTGAAATTTCTCCTGGCCAGCATAGAAGAATGTTTTTCTTCACATTTCATTTGTAATTGGTGCATAATTGTCACTGACATGTGAATTTACTTTGATTCAAGGATTAGGTAAGAGAAAATCCAAAGGGAAAATTTTTAAGAATGTATTTTACAGTAACTGGGTATATTCCTCAGTACGTATATACAGAATAGTGCACTAACAATTCCTAGTACTTTGCACATACTGACAATATATTTTTACGTAATTTGTGAATCAGTAAATATAATACATAAAGTCATATTACTATAAAAAGTACTGTAAAATTTTGCATAATATTTTTCAAGAAACGTTCCTGAAATACTTTAATTTTCCTCAACTGTTAGAAATCTGGCTTCCATTTTTCCTGCCATCTCTTCTATGTCTCCTCATTTCTAAGCAACAGCATATCATAGTACACTATTAAAGTAGATGAAACTTCTCTAATACAGAAAATATACCATATTAGTTTAATGCTACTTAAATAAACATTATCATGCAATTTCCTAGGAAATCTCTTTCTACTGAAAAATGAAACCAGTCTGATTTCTTTTTTTGTCCTCATCAGAGATACCAAATTTCTGTGTAGCTGTAGACTCTCTGTGAAAAGAATAAGCATTTATAAAAAGAACAGGAAAGTAGATGGTACTAAGCATGTTGTACAAACTTGGATTTGTTTGTCTATAACAAAAGTGGGATAATCAGAAGACAGCTCAAGGCTTGCCAGAGGTGAAAGAGAAAGTGCATTTTGCTTCCCTAAGAATGGGGTATAGTCCCCATTTTGAGCAGGGTAAGAATAAAACTGAAAAGGAGTTGCACATGACAGAGAGTTCTGAAGACTTAATTTCCTGTGTTGTCACTCCTGAATGGAGTGAAGGAGGAGAGAAATATGGGAAATCTTGGAGTAGGAATGGAGGTGATAAGTGCTGTTGCTGGAAAATGTCTCAGAAGTAGATTCTGCTCCGCTCTTAGCAATCAGTCGGTCTTTCTAGAACTCTACCACAAGTCTTACATTTCATCATCTCTAGTAGTTTAATGGTGTCTGTGACTCTTTTTTTGTCTATATGTACATCCCTTCTCGCTCAGTGCCTTTGAAACTCCATGAGAAAATTAAAAAGCAAGTCAAACTTAACCTCATTTTCTCATATGCTACTCCTTTGCAAGCTACACAAAAGACAGACGGCAAAAGACCAAGCTCTGAAAATTTTAAGCAAAGGAATTTAGTAATGAGTAACAGTCAGCTTATGAGCTGAGCAGAACTGCCTCACTGGAAAGGTCAGATATCAGAACACTGCACTTAAAAGAAGTAGCCTATAATGTTCAGCCTCAACTCCAGGGCTGCCTGCACAAGACAGTATGTAGACAAAACCTTGTCATACTTAACCTGATACACTCAGCTTGTAATAGCTAATTAAACGAAAACCCATTTTCAATAAAACTTTTTGCCTTTTTTTTTTTTGTTTTGTTTTGTTACTTGATCATACATGCCAAAAGAGACTGGAGAGTTGGGTGGGGAACAGGCTGGACAGTTGGGCGGGGAATAACCTAATGAAATTTAACAAGGGAAAGTGTAGAGTCCTGCATCTGGGCAGGAACAACCCCAGGTTCCAGTATAGGAAATTACATATTAGAGAGCAGTGTAGGGGAAAGGGACCTAGCGGTCCTGGTGGACAACAGGATGACCATGAGCCAGCACTGTGCCCTTGTGGCCAGGAAGGCCAATGGCATCCTGGGGTGTATTAGAAGGGGGGTGGTTAGTAGATCGAGAGAGGTTCTCCTTCCACTCTGCTCTGTCCTGGTGAGACCACATCTAGAATATTGTGTCCAGTTCTGGGCCCCTCAGTTCCAGAAGGACAGGGAACTGCTGGAGAGGGTCCAGCGTAGGGCAACGAAGATGATTAAGGGAGTGGAGCACCTCCCTTATGAAGAAAGGCTGAGGGAGCTGGGTCTCTTTAGTTTGGAGAAGAGGAGACTAAGGGGGGACATCATTAATGTTTATAAATATATAAAGGGTGAGTGCCATGAGGATGGAGCCAGGCTCTTCTCGGTGGCAAACAATGATAGGACAAGGGGTAATGGGATCAAGCTGGAACACAAGAGGTTCCGCTTAAATTTGAGAAAAAACTTCTTCTCAGTGAGGGTGACAGAGCACTGGAACAGGCTGCCCAAGGAGGTTGTGGAGTCTCCTTCTCTGGAGGCATTCAAAACCCGCCTGGACATGTTCCTGTGCGACCTCACCTAGGCGTTCTTGCTCCACCAGGGGGATTGGACTAGATGATCTTTTGAGGTCCCTTCCAATCCCTAACATACTGTGATACTGTGATACTGTGAGACTTCAGAGCAAATATAAAATCTGCGAGGGTTGAAGAGCATATCAAAACTTAAAATGTGGAGGTTATTCTGTGTCATTTTGGTTTAAAAACTGGGAAAACAGACTATATCACCCAGACAGTTTAGGTGTGCCATTTCTAAAATGATCCAGTAAATATCAAGAGAGCTCCTAAGTACATTCACCCCTGAACTATTACAACTGCAAATTATTAGAGTACCTAAGTCTATACTTCTTTATTTCTGACAGTGGATGTCCTTGCCTCTTTCTACTATCTTTTTGGTTGGAAGTAGTCCTATGAACTCAAAGAGATTGCTAATATAGCAACAAGCTTGGAGAACATGTTTAGAGATAGTAAATAGATCTTATTTTGTTTCTAGGACTTGGACATCGCTAAAAAAAAAACAAAAACAAAAACAAAAAAAAAAAAAACAAACAAAAAAAAAACCCACCAAACAAAAGCAACAAAAAAAAACACCTGTCTCTAGAATGATAAACTAATAACATTAATAATTCTTTTCTAGAGTTATCAGCTTACTTTTTTTCCTTTGCACACTGATGAATGTAATAAAAGTTCAGAATATTTAAACTTGTCTTACAGACCTTGAATAACTTTTATATTCATGGTTACCTTTTGGTTCTAGAAATTGTTCTAAATCTATTCAAGTGTTATGTAGCCTTCTCTTTGAGACTTTCATGTTTAAAACGTCCATTCTAAGAATGTTAGCTGCATCATCTTAAATTATTCACTCTCATAATTCTTCTTTTGCATATCTCTTAATATTGCATCAATACCACTATTGCTGAATTTAATTCCTGTACTTAAATTTCTGAGAAATGTAAGCATCCAAAGGGACATATTTAAATAAAGCAAATTATTGACATTGAGAGCTACATTGACTGTGCCAAATAAAGCATTAAAATATATAATTTATTGTATATACACAAACATTAAAAGGCCCTCTCTCCACTGTATATGCTTTATGTAATAATTTAAAGTTATCTTCTTTTCCTTGTACATTTGTTCTAGCTTCATTTGTGAGTTCTTTTTATATTACTATGAAGAAAACAATTTCTAATCAAAACTAGTGAATGTACTTCAGAGTTGTAGGATTTTCATATTTGTAGAGATGTTTAGTATCTCTCTTAATTTTGAGATTAAATCTTGAAAAAATGAGAAATGCTTTTAAAATATGTACTAATGTAAATATTACTCATATAACAATCAGAATATAGTGAGAAGGCAGATCAATGTGAAAATAGGACTGTATGGCAGGAAATTTGTGGTACAAATATATAGTTACATCTGGTAGCTACTTTAAATGGGCTTTAAGAAAATACTAGGCATGCCATTACAATGTAGCAGGTGGGCCATTTATACCAGTACATTGTTTATTGTGAAATACATTGCAAAAAATATTTCCAAAGAGAACTAGATTACAAGGAAAACTGGATTCAACTACAGTACATTACACTCCAAAAGTTAAATCAAAATGATGAAAACTAATCCTTCCCAAAAGCTCCTACCTCCCAGAATTCCATGTTAAAAACATATCTTCTCTCCTTTTTTGAACATCTGTGTGACCTATTTTCATATTATTAACTACATTTTATTCTGAGGACTGGTAGTTATACAGCACAGGAACTTTCTGCTCTATTTCAGAGAAAAATGTACTGTTTAATTCGATGTCACAGCAGAGTTTTATAGCAGTGAGGAATTGCCTTGATAAATGGTCCTGACATTAGCATTTTCATGACTCTAACTTCAATGTCATCACATCATAGTGCAGAGTACTAAAGTAAGACCACTGTTACCTTCCAACAACATATTAAGTTCAAGCTCACTCTATCTTTGGATCCCATAGGCACAATAAATGGAGAAAATAACACATTTACAAACTGATAAAACCCAGTAAAGCTAATAAAATCAGACGCTTTATAGCTTGGCTAATAGTGTCCTTTGAAGGGCATCAAATAACACATCATGTACTGCTCTGGGGAAATCAAATTAGGTACAGCAATGTTTCCTCTGAACTATTCATTCGAATAAGCAGGAGATACTAAAGCTAATCAGCTCATAATGATAGAAATTTTACAATTAATGGCCTGCTTTTGTTAACGTGGATGTATGCTGTTTTGATAGGAGCAGCAACAACCTATCAAATTGCTGCAATTTCAACAAGAAAGTTATTTCAAAATTTTACAAATATTTCAGCTATTATACTGTCTTTCTTAACATTGTGGGTGAGAGTCTATTGGAAGGACATCATCACATATTACCTCAGCAAAGACCTTTTTTTTTATTGTTGCACACCTGCAAAAATTGCTACATTATTCATTTGTTATGGTTAAAAAAAATGAATACTTTTTTTTTAAAATTTTCTGATCACAGATTCTATACAACCATAAATAAACAAACCAAAAAAATAAGAAAAGGATTGTCTTTGTTCTCGTGTTGCAGTTAGAAATAATACTTCAGCTCCACCTTTCTTCTACTGTGTCACAGCTGGATTTCACTGTGTTGATCTTAAGTACCAAACATCAGATCTAATCTGTGTTGAAGCTCAGTTACCTGTTCTAGCTCACTTGATCTCCGACCAATTCCATCATTTCAACAACGTATAGTCTGCAGGAGTTTAAAACCAAACTTGTTTAGTATCAAAATGTGGTGCAGTGTTCCTTAAAAGACAGCAGCACTCATTTGTTCTCTGATTCTACCAGATCTGACAAACTAATCAACATTAAGACTGGATAGTAATAATGGAGAATATTTCAAAGGATGAGCTAGACTAAGAAAGAGAGGTAGTATTCTTCCATTTTTGTTGTTAGCTGAAAGATTAGGAAAATAATTTCAGTTTAGAGCAGAGAGACTGCTCTTTTTTTTCTTTTTTTTTCTTTTTTGTCTGTGTGTCTCTCTCTCTCTGTATATCACATAAGTCTAAAAACTGAGACCTGGAGACCTCTTTGCTGTCATTGCTAAAATATACCACGATATATCAAATCTTTAAAACAGATAGTATGTGTTCTTGACCCAATGAACTTGCAATAGAAAGGCACAGCAGCTACTACCGTAAAGTACGGTAAATAATTTTTAAAAAGCAAAACCACAAAATTGTGTTTGTGAATAATGTAACTGAAAATCATAGAGAGCAGGTGGTACTTCACACGGAGAACCCACTGCCATTACTAGTATTCAAATAACATGAGAGGATGTTGCTCATGTAAATTCCTGCAGTGCCAAGGAAGTTTTTAGTATTGTATAGAATTAACCAAATTTCAGTACTGGAAGTCAGTGGTAGGTTGACTCAGTGATAAGTCAGATAAGTTCTTGCCATAACATTAAAAAGCTATCTTTAGTAATTGTGAATGGACACATCTGAATTGTCACTTTTCAATATAACTGTGCTTTCATATTTCCAACAGATATATTGGAAGATTTAAAGAAACATTTCTTGACTAGTTGGAGCTCTTTTGAGAATCAAAACAGCCCTGTTACAATCACAATGTATCACGGGTCTTTTTAATTAAAAAAAGAAAAAAAGGAGAGATAAAAAATATGCCAAACAGTTTCTTAATTGTGAGGTCTTTTCACTTTTTTTAACCTTTTGAACTCTTACGAATTCTTCCTCTATATAAGGAACTGGCACGTCTACCATAAGTAAGCAGTTGGATTTGTCACATTAATTAAATGGTTCTGGCATGTTTTTATGAGAACACAGGGTATCTTGTTTTACCAGAAAGATTGCTTCATGCTCTATGGTTGCATACTTTTTAGCTCAATGTAGTTCTTATACAGCTGTTCAAAGACTGACTGACATGCCTTGTGAGATAAGAATAAGCATTTCAGGAATTGTTATTTATCCCATCTAAGCATATATTTGTTACAGTCTCAGTTATTGTAATTAAATGTTCATGTATGCTGTATTAATGTATGATACTGATGTAACATATTCGGTCATTCATATTCACTGTGGTTTCTATGTCCTTTAATTACAGACAGAAAATACGTTTGTGCAAAATAGAAGATAAGAACTGGATTTTCTACTCTGTACTGAGGCGATTGGCCATTTAAAAATGTTGTGATTTTGAATGTAAATATGACTGTGTCATCTTAAAACATTGGATTTAATGAAGAGCCAGGAAAACTAGACCTAATCTCAATTCTGCAAGATGGCAAACATCTTAAGAACAGGTTTATTAACCTAGTAAATTAGCATATTAACATCAACTTCCTTTTCCCAGTCTGTGAAATGATAAGAGTAGCCATATTATCTAATAAGTTTCTGTTGTGGCTCTTTTTTAACAGTTACAGTATACCTCAATATTTGAGCAAAGTAATAATACATAAGAACATATGTTACCTTCATCTGTCCTTCCTGCAATAGCCATTGCCTTATTTTCTTCCACTCCTTTTTTAAACTCGCTTTTGTTCTGTGGGCACCAGCCAACTTTCTGAGATGATCTAAACAATGCAGATCTTTTTTACATAGATGTATTAGATAAACAGACAAATAATAAATACATGATACATCCCTAAGTACCCATAGATATAATCAATAATAAACTCTAAATGATAGTTAGCTGAATATTTTTTTCTAATTTGTGTTTAACTATTTTTCACCAACAAAGACAGGAATGGCTGAAGGTATAAATGTAAAACAAAAATAATTTCTTACCAAAGTCCTTATGCCATCAGAGTGCCAACAATATGATGACTAATTAAAAACTAAGCACATAGGACACTTCTTTTCAAAACTATCCAGCAGTGCTTCCTAAAGTTAAGATAAATAGTTCCCTTGTCTGTTTTACAATTGTTATCATTCCTTCAGCAGTTAATGCTACCAAATATCTCTTCCTATGCCTCTGTGGGTAGGCAGGGGAAGATCTAATACTCAGACTTCCTCTTGGTTCTGACTTTTTTAATTCCTCAACAGTATGCAGAATAAAGTAGACAAAAAGTTTATTGTCTGTTAAGGATGTGATATATATGACATGATTTTAAATTGCTTTTGCCTTTTAGGTTCTTGCCTGAATTTCTGTCCTGGTTTTGCTAAAAACAAGTTTCTCTTTCAGTGAATTTGCCTGTCAGCTAAAGCCTTCATATTAACTGCATTTTCCTGGAGAACTAGACACATGTTTTGGTAAACCTAGCAATGGAATGCAAACTTATTGATAAGCACGGATGGACATCTCGCGAGAGGGGCGACGAGAAGCAAGAGACCAAGAAACTGACCAACTCTGTATAACATTCCATTCACGTGAATACTTCATATAAAAGTGGGAGATCATGAGGATCTCGTTCCCTTTTTGTCCCTTTTCCCTTTTCCCTTCTGCTTATGGCCGACATTAGGAGAGGACCTTGCTAGTCGTCCCTGCGAACCGAAGCCTAGTGAGAGACTGAATCCAGCTCCAATTGGCTGCAGAATCTAATCCAGGACTTTGGTTGCCCGCTCTGCAGTTGCTGAGACTTTCAAGATTGGTTTTGTATATTTTGTATTATTTTCTCTATTCTTATTAGTAGCATTAGTAAAACATCTTTAATTTTTTCCAACTCTCTTCACTCTGTGCTTCTTTTCCTTCCAATCGCCTCTCCTTAGTGAAAAGGAGGGAGAGGGAGGGGAAGTGTTGGGGGGGAGAGGGGGTTAACAATACATCTGCCAGGGTTTTATTGTCACCCCGCAATCTTAACACTCGACAATGTCCTCCAGAAATTCTAACTTCCAGAAATCATTAACAAGGGGAGTAGATTTGTAATATTTTCTGGTTCTGGTTGTTATTTCTTGTGTCCCTAAACTCCCTTGTTGATAATTGTACATTTTTGCATTCCCAGCTTATATTCCATTATGAAGACTTTTTTTACCAAGCATTGGCATCTGTACAGAAGTCATTTCTTTTAGTGCATCCCTGACACAGTTCTATTTTCAAGTATGGAAAATATATTTTTATTTTAGGATTCCTTTTCTGTCACTGAAATCTGGTTTATACATCATCTCTCACCAGGTGTAAGTAGTAATATCATTTAATAGTTCTCCTTCACTTGAGATAAACTTCAGAGACTCATTGTTTTTTTGTAGCAGGTTGTCTTTGTTAGTGTTTTGTCAGACTGAGCTGATCTTCACCTTAGAAATATATGTATTACATTCCTTTTTGAGGTCCTTTGAGTAAAATTCATGCCGCATTGTAGAAAGCTGAATGTAACTTAAGGCTTTTGAATGTAGCTTTAAGCCTTTCATGTCATTATGACAGTATATTAGGCTAGCACCTCTTGGAGAAACTGGCTGCTCATGGTATGGATTGATGTGTAAAAAAATCTTCTGGATGGCCAGGCCCTAAAAGTTGTAGTGAATGGGGCTAAATCCAGTTGGCAACCTGTCACAAGTATTCTTCCCCAGGGCTCAGTATTGGGGCCAGTTCTGTTTAGTGATCTGGATGAGGGAACTGAGTGCATCCTCAGTAAGTTTGCAGATGACACCAAGTTGTGTGGGGGTGTTGATCTGCTTGAAGATAAGAAGGCTCTACAGAGGGATCTGGACCAGCTGGATCATTGGGCTAAGGCCAATTGTATGAGGTTCAACAATGTCAAGCACCAGGTCCTGCACTTGGGTCATAACAACCCCATGCAACACTACAAGCTTGGGGAAAAGTGGCTGGAAAGCTGCCCTGCAGAAAAGGACCTGGGGTTGTTGGTCAACAGCTGGCTGAATATGAGCCAGCAGTTTGCCGAAGTGGCCAAAAAGGCCAACAGCATCCTGGCTTGTATCAGAAATAGTGTGGCCATCAGAACTAAGGAAGTGGTCATCCCCCTGTACTCAGCTCTGGTGAGGCTGCATCTCAAATACTCTGTTCAGTTTTGGGCCCCTCACTACAAGAAAGGCATTGAGGTGTTGGAGAGACTTCAGAAAAGGGCAACAAAGCCGGCAAAGGATCTGGACCACAAGTCATATGAGGAGCAGGTGAGGGAACAGGATTTGTTTATCCTGGAGAAAAGGAGTCTCAGAGGAGATCTTATCACTCTCTACAACTACCTGAAAGTAGGCTGTAGCGAGGTGGATACTAGGAAAAAATTCTTCATAGAAAGGGTTGTCAAGCATTGGAACAGGCTGCCCAAGGGAGTGGTTGAGTCACCACCCCTGGAGATATTTGAAAAACATGTACATGTAGTGCTTAGGGACATGGTTTAGAGTCAGACTTCTCAGTGTTAGGTTAATGGTTGGACTCAATGATCTTAAAGGTCTTTTCCAACCTAAATGATTCTATGGTTCTATAACTTTGTCTCCTTCATTTGTTTTCAGCTAACATAGTATGAGCATCTAACTTTTATTCTTTCCTATCATCACAAAGGAGAATGGATATATAAATACATAAAAAATATAATAAAATCTATGGTATGGAGAGAGTAAATCCATTTATTAATCTGTTAACAGCAGTGTTACAAGAGTTACAGGTAGCAAATAGTATTTTTTTACTGCAAAGTATTTTGCACACTTATCCTCTTCACATTGGACAGTTCACTTGTACCAAATGATTTGTTCTTCCGTTCATTTTATATCAGTTGAGCAAGATGTCTTTTTTTTTTTTTTTCAATCCCCTCTAAGGTACTGAAAACAAACACCAATGTGGTGACTTATCTAGGTTTGCTGTCAGACCTCCACCCAGTAACTCTCTCTCTATCCTCAACAGAGACAAAATAAAATGGAAAAGGAAAAGTTAGTGCATCCAGGTAAAAATGGGGAGATCACTTACCAGTTACTGCCTCAAGAAAAACAGACTCAGCTTGAGGAACAGAGCTCCCTCCCAACCCAAACCACTCTGTGATTCTGTGAATATTTATTTAATTTATTGACAATTAAAAATACAGTAGAATGGTTAGAAACAAGAGCAGACTACAAACACCTTCCTACCACCCCCCTTTTCTTCCCAAACTCAACTTCAATCCTTCATTCCCAACACTTCTACCTCTTCTCCACCTTGAGCTTTGCAGGGAGATGGGAAATGGGGTTTGCAGTCAGTTCATTATACCACATCTCTGTTGCTCCTTAGTGCTCACATTTTTCCCCTGTTCCAGCACGGGCCCCATGCATGGGATACAGTCCTTCATGAATTGCTCCAAAAGGAGTCCTTCCCAGAGACTGCAGTTTTTCAAGAATGGCTCCATCATGGATCCTTTACATGGGGCGCAGTCCTTCAGGAACAGATTGCTCCAGCTTGGGTCCTCCAGAGGTCCTGCACAGACTTCTCTCCAAGGGCTGCAGCTTCTGCCAGGATCCTCTTTCAGAGTGAGCTCACCGTGGTCTGCGGCTTCCATTAGGTCACTTCCACCTGCTGTGGCATTAGGTCCTCCATGGGCTGCAGTGTGGGTATCTGTCCTGACACGGTCCTCCATGGGCTGCAGGTGGACAGTCTACTTCACCATAGTCATGTCCACAGGCTTCAGAGTAATTTCTGCTCTAGCACCTGAAACACCTCCTCCTCACCCCTGCAACCCTCCCTGCTACCAAAACCTTGCCATGTAACCCCAATACAACTAGTTTCCAAAAATTTAAAGGAAGTCAAGGAACTTCTTTTACAAAGAAGAAGTCATTCTTGAAGTTCCTCTTAATAAAATATCTTTACAAAAATTAATTTCTCAATAAAATATTAATTTCTTATTCAGCCTGAGGTTTTAATTTGTGAACACAACACACATCTAGTTCTTGAAGGGTCACATAGTGTGATCTAATATTTCAGTGAACTGGGTAAAGGAAAAGTGGATATCAAGACTCTTATGCTATTTTTCTGTAGTTGGTCAGTTATCCAGAGAATGATACCACTTTGTCAGGCAGTGACCTTTGATATACTAGGACCAAAGTATTGGAGGGATGAAATTTTTCTCCTGAAATTAATTTATAAAATTTACTACCACTGGCTTTGAGAACAACCCACCAACATTCAACAAGCCTGTTTACACTTGCCTTTCTTCTTTTAGACTGCGATGTCATTAACATTTTCCTTGAGATCAGTGCTTTATTCTACTTTCATAGTTTTAGATTTCTTAGATTTCTTTTGGCTTTCCTACCATCATGCTTCCAAATTATAATTCACAGATCTGACTTATTTTTATTCATATTTCTTCCTAAGCTCTGAATGCGAGAAGGTCTTGATGTACATGTAAATACGATTTAAGCCCATACCAAAATCTCGGTGATAACATTCAAATAAATCTGTTATGAAAACTGGTCTCTGCCACAGATCCAGATTTGAGTTCCTTATATGTGTTTATCATTTAATAAAGAGACATTTTTCTTCTATTATTTCTCCACCTCTCTTTCTTTACCCTCCCACACTGAGTTTTGACCTGATCTACCAGCTGTTCCTAAAAACACCTAGTTATTGCAGTTTCCAATCATCGAACCTCCAGTAGCTGCTGAAAAGGTTACAGGATAATATTTTTACAAATGTTTCAATATTACCAGTGGGGATCTAAAGAGGTCTGTTTTTCAAATGATGCCCATATCTGCTCCTGGTCTCCTATAGAAAATGACAGTAAGGCATCACTTGCAATTCTCTTTTTTGGATGTAATCTGCAATACAACTAATGCATCTTCATTAGAGTGACAGCTCTCATCAGATATTTTGTGTTTTAGAATCTAACAGCAAGCGAAGCAATGATGAGGCTTGGAGCACTCCCAAATCTGTGAGGAACACATATATTTCACTACTTGTTCAGTTGGCAACAGTGTCTGTGAAGTCATTTGAACATTCACTTTAAATTATAAGGTTCTGCCAAATGAAACAGTACCTAGTTAAGTTCTTAGGAAATTTATTTTAGAATTGTTCTGGGCTGTTGTGGACAGCTACCTGGTTCATAAAACTAGAATAACCTCTTTGCCAAATGCCTCATATTTTCTTGGATCAATAATAGAAATACATCTTACAACAGGGACTTTGGACCCTGTCCTCAAAGATCCTTATATGCTTCAGTTCCAATACTGCAAACTAAGTTTAGCTTTTGGTTAAGTAAGGTATATTTGCCTTGTCTTTTGGGTTGGTTTTTTTTGTGTGTTTTGGTTTGGTTTGTTTTGTTTTTTGGCAGACTCAAAGGAAAAAACAAGAACCAGATATGTGAAAAGTGATGTATTGCTTTGCTTCTGGTCTCTCCCACCTAGCACACTAATAGAATTGTGGTAGTTTGGAGAAACTTACACTCCCACTGAGTTCATTGTGTTTGGTCATTAAAATTTTATTTAGTGAATAGAATGTAAAACTGATTTGAACTTTTGAATCCAAGAAATCAGGCATTATTAACCAACAGGAAGTAAATTGTGATGTCCCTAATTTCATTTCCTTAAATTCTGGTCTACACTTTCTGAAAATGTATAAAATAAAATAAACCATGTGTAATATTCATTCTATGTTAATGAAATAATATATCAGGCATAGCTACTGTCATTTCCTTCAATGTTATGTGATATTCAGCAGCAGGACATCTTCTTGCAAAAAGTAAGAAAAAAAAAAAGCATTAAAGTCTAGCAAAGGTGCCCTCAGGTTGACTTGGTAGCCTGAACGTTCATACTGCTAAACAGTGTGATAAAGTTTATGTTCCATCAATGTGTGAACGTGCTCTTTCAAAGTGTTTTTTGCTTCATGCCTCAACAACCAACAATAAAGAGAAGAGGCTCAGCATGTGAAGCAGATCCCATCCAGATGCACTCTGATGTCCTTCCTCTGCACTCTGTCAGATTGTGGACAGGATTTTTACCGATGTTGCATTCAGTTTTGTGTTCAGTGAAAATGAAATTAAAGCACCAGACAGATTTAAATCTCCCCTCTCTTATTTTAGAGGACTTTTTTTTTTTTTTTTCCTAAGAAGCTAGTAGGCAAACATGTTAGAGACAGAAGCACTGTCAAGCAGCACCAGAAAATATGACACAAAACAAAGTGACTGAGCATGAACTGTGCTTAGTGAAAATTCACAGATTATTTGAATACTGGATGCTAGCTGCCATGGCTACCAAAGCAGTTTTAAAGCTATCAGGATATGATTTTAATGTTTAAATAGCAACTTCAAATGTATGACAGAGTGATACACTAAGCCCTTAGCTTCTTGGTTCAGTGTGTACTTCCAGCAAGTTCAAAAGCCACAGGTATTCATTAATCAGAACAAATAAAATCAGTTGAATTCCTCTCCCATTACTTCACAACTGGTCTATGGTCACAAGTCCTTTCTGGATGCAGTTAAAGACAGAGAAGGGACCTGTCCAAATAGCTTACCTTGCTTGCAGTTGCTCAATGTAAATATCTGATATTTTCTTCGGTGTTTGTGTTCCACATTCACATTACCAAACTCTGAACATCACTTCCTCCATTCCCATACCCCCCCCCCCAAAATTGAAAAATCATTATGTTCTTCTTGAAAGTGATACAGTGTGACCTCTGTCAAACCGAAAGAACTACTCATGACATTGGGGTTATTCTGTTGCTAAGAAAAGGATCTTTCTGGCTGAGTCGCATGTGATAGCCAAGTAGTTCTGAAATAACTTCTCTGCCTTTTCTGTGTGAAAATCTATGGCCCGGATTTCTTCTGGCTAGCCCTCATTACCCTTGAATCTAAGCAGACACTTGAGGGAAGAGTATTATAGGGAATGCTGCTGAATTAAATGAAATTTTATGTCCTCTTTCTCAAAATGTCTCTCCTGGAATGGAATCCAGTAGAGCTTCTTGGTTTTAGAGGATTTTCCCCTAATTATGATGATAAATAAATATATTAACCTTTTTCCCCCTCACTTTTAACAATAATTAATGATTTGTCTGTAATCATAACAACGAAATTTTACGTAGAAATTTGGGGTTTAGTCCAGAAAGAGCAAGATGCATCTAATTCATCCTAGCTAGCTGTTTATTTTTGAAGTAACCAATTTTCAGGATCTGAGAGGTTTTAGGAAACATTTTGAGTGTTTGTTTTCATGGTCATTTTTGTGAAGCCTAAGAACAGAAGCCCTAGAGATTTTGTCACGTTTCAAACTTTATTTGTAAGCTGGAAATGTTAGAATAGTTCAAGTAGTTTGTGTAAGTAAGTGAACATTTGAGAGTTTAAGCAAAGGAAAACCTGTGCTCTAGGAAGACAGGTAGGCCTTGAAAAATTAAAAATAATAGTAAAGAAGCAAATGCAGCAGCTTTGCATACACAAGTAAGAAAATATTCTGGGAATGGGGTAATTGCAACAGATGACATGCTGAATTGTCTTAGTCTTTTGATTTTCCTTCTTACTCAGCCATAGTGTCTTAAAAAAACCATCCAGCTTTAACTAGAGTCATATGTAGATTCCTTTTCTCTAACAACCATCATACATATTCATAAGGACCAATTCCTCTGAGAAGCATGATTTCTGCTAGAACCCAACGACTCTGCACATTTCACTCTCACAAGTACAGTATCACATAACCTTAACTGATATAATGACACTGTGCTGTTTTATTCATCTCATGCTACCACAAAAGTTGGCTTATTGTCTAGTTTAAATAATCTAAGCTTGTCAAAAGAATGAGGTGGAAGTGGCTTTCTGGAAGAGTGATTTGTTAAGTGCCTATCTGGCAGATTCTGGTTCCCAAAGTCATGTATTACATAGGAGATGGAGGATAGCATTCTAACTTTTTGTTCCAGCCCTGTAAATGCACTGAGACTGGATTAAAACAGCCATTAGAACAATTTATCACTGAAAAAGTAAAAGGGTTTTCACCTAGTAAATTGTGTGGAATGGTAATGTAAACCAGCATTTTTTTACACAGAGGACTTTTTAAGGTGGTTTGGTTTTGTTTTTGGTTTTTTTGTGTGTGTGTTTGTTTGTTTGTTTTTTGTTTTGTTTTGTTTTGTTTTGTTTTGTTGTTGTTGTTTTGGTTTGGTTTTTTTTAGTCAGTCTTCAATACTATTTTGAACCTGTTCTGGGGCAATCACAGTGTTGTACTTGCAATTCTTAATTCTGCCAATCCTGTAGCCCTGTCACTTTCTTATATTGATGGAATAATTTTCTCCAAATCCCTTAGAGATCAATGTTTTTATTCAAAACTCACAGTTAGAATAGGGATTTGAAATTTATCAAAACACATACCCTGAGTGGCAGGGTTATGACCTATACTTTTCTAACCATTGGAGACATATCACTAAGACTTTGGTGACTCCTATTTGTATATTCCTTGTAGCAATCTATTAGAGTTTAGCAGTGAAATTCACCTAAGACTTCATTTCTACTGAACGTGCTCTGATGTTAGAACACTTTTTGGTGTTCTTAGTTCTGCTACATCAGGTAGAATGGGGGATAATGTTGCCTGACTTGCAACGACAATGTTTGGATGCACAGCTAAGGCTAGTGGAGAGTGTAAGTTTAAAAAGACATGTATAAAAAGTGAAAATACATGCTGGCTTGTAATTTGGAGAAACTAACCTGCAGAAAAAGAACCTCTGGCAACCCTGATGACTGATGTCACTGGAAGAGACGGACATTTTCCCAATTCATTGATTTCTGGAACAACCTTAGCAAAACTAAATGATTACAAGCCTCTACACAATTGCACAAACCTCACCAACCTACAATTTTAAAATGACAATGTCAAAATTATATTATTTAATTATATTTAAACTATGCCCTTAACTAATTCTTTGTTTTAATCTTTACATAAAAGACTTACATAAGACAGGAGAAATACTGAATATGTGATAAATCTTATATAAAATGTGAGAAAAAAACAATGTGTTAAAAACCCTCTAATTAGAATACTTCTGTCTATAACAAATCTTTACCAACTCAAATGGTGTTTTTCAGTGAGTCATTATTCTCATGCTTTTCTCCTGCACCACTGAGTTTAGATACATTGTTTTTACAGAAGAAAATTACTAACAGTAGCAAGATAGACATCATTCCTCATGTCACTTTTTCATTCTATGCTGAATAGAGAGAAGCTCTACACTTTTCAGTATCAAATGTTTCATTCCTCATCCTCTCCTGTGCTTCCACCATGCATGTTGTACAGCAAATGAAAGGGAAAACAAAAGGCTCTGATGTTATTCACCGTTTCAACAGCCAATACTTACTTCAGCTAATGAAATGGGGCCAATTTAATTTGGGTGCTGTTTGTCCCTCACTTTGATTTGCATAAAATTATCTGATATTGCCATTATTTGTTGTTTGTTTGGTTTGTCCATTTTGGCTTCACTTATTCACCATTCAATTTTCTGTTGCTGTAGATGTAACAAAGTTATGAAATGTCCCCTGCTATTTCCTCTTAGACTGTCATCATGGCAGTATTGCTCAAGTGGTTCATTTACCTTCATGGTTTGGACTAAGAAGTGTTTGGTAAATCATCACAGCTTTACTAAGCTAGTTGTACTGCATTATCTACTGATCTTTAGGCTTTTTTGTAGAATATCCCACAATGTGTCATATAGTCTTGTTTAAATTCTGTGAGTCAGACAGGAAAAAAGACTGATCATGTCGAAGTTAGGTAAACAAAGTGAAATAATATGAATTATCTTTTTTCCTGTGAGACCCATCAAGAAAACAAAACATAACGTAACAAAACAGACAAATAAACAAACAACAAAAAAAAAGCCACCACAGAAATTCCCTTTCAGGGTAGTCAAAGTTGAGAAAAACAATTCAGGTGACATCGTTGATTGACTAAAAATCTCTTTTCATTTTAATTTGTGTTTATACTAACATTTAAAATATACTTGCAGAAAAATTTGAAAAATAAAAAAAAAAAAGGATAAATGAGACGGGGCTTCACATTATAATTTAAACTTTTTCATTAAAATCCTTTTCATTTTCATTAAAATTAGTAATACAAATAAAACATGCAAGAGAAAACTCTGATTCTCAGATATCAAAAACAAATTTGTAAACTGGCAAAAGACACTGTGATATGTGATTGTGATTAGCTTGATGGAGGTGAATACACAGGGGCAGAAAATAACTACTGGTAGTCATTTGGAAATGGTTCATTAGTTACAATAGTTCTATTGTATGGTCTTTGGATTAACACAAAATACACAAGAATAAGAGGTAGAAAACTTGCACTCACAAATTTTCTATAAAATATCGGAATTCTGAATTATTACTGTATGTTTGAGATATATTTAAACTTCTATTTTTCTGTACAATAAATAAATAAATAGTAAGTAATATCAATGCTTTTCCACTCGCTCTCCAGCCCCCTCCGAAGTACAAACTTCTCTTTCACAAATTCAACTAAAAATGTTTGACAGATTATACATTCTAGTTCAGTCACCTTAATTTTCTGTTGGACTGGTCTTCTGCTATTTGAAAGACAGTGGCAGCCTAGGGGCATAGTATAAAAATGGATTTCATACAATTTGCATTTCTTTTCAACTTTTATTATTTTATTGCAAAAGTAATATTGTTTTAAGAAAAAGGAAAATATTTTGTTCTTTTCGTTCTTTGCAGCCCTACCTTTTTCAGGACTTCTTTGAAATAATGGTATTTAAAATTAAATGCAGGGCTGCTTTAATTTTCTAAAGCAAAATCCTTTAAGATTTGGCAGATACATTTTAAGAAGCCCCTTGAGAACCGAGAGATTAAAAAAAATCTACCATCAACTTTTTTTTTTTTTTCTGTCTGAAGCAGTACAGTCTCCATCTTCTACTGCATATGTAAAAACTTGTATAACAATCTATGAATTTTTAAAGGGGTCAGTTACACAGTAATAGAAGTGTATTTTCCCATGAGCACAACATCCCTAATAATCTTCTGAAAACAGGCCTCAGAATAGGCAAAATGTAACTTTCTTTTGGAAGTTTCATTTTCATTGCTATAGCCTAGATCTATGTTGTAGAAAGAGGAAATTAAGATAGTAATCATAAAATGGAAGAAATGGACAGCCTCAATTCATAACAGAAAATTGAGCGATGAATATTAAATGCAGGGTTAGATTCTAAATTATAAAAGTTTTTAAGATTTTCATAAACATAAAATTATCTAGAAAGAGATTACTAAAAATTCTAAGAGTGTCTGTTGTAAAGAAAGGACAGGTGTCGAGAGCAGTTTCATCCTCCTTAATTCAGACTTGTCCCCTGGGAACAGTATGTGAGTCCCAGTTCAATTCATTTAAACACCATTGATGGCACTAGCAACAGCAGAGGTAGAAATATCTCCTTCATGTCTATTGATGTGCCCATAAACACACTGATGACTCTCTTACTTTACAACCCCTGCCATTTTCCCACCTACTATGACATCAAACCCATAATCTTAATTAAGCCACAACCTTACTGAAAACTGCTCTCTACCGAAACTCCTTCACAGCTTCCTCATCTTCTCACATCATACTTTTATCATCTAAATTAAGACTCATTGGCCAGGTCCCACACCATGGTTTCCTTCCAGCTCCATGTATTAAGTTAAGTCTCCTCAAGCTACAGCGTTGTCTCTAAGGCTTCAGCTACACGTTCTCTCCTACTGCAACCCAGCTATGTTCCAGTCATTTGTAGATAATTGGTCTCAATAAGCTTATCTTCTAGTTTGTGTTCCAGGGCAATGTGAAGTCTTGATAGGACTCTTGGAATTTTCTGTACATTATTTTAGAATCACTTAATTGGGAGCTTCAGAACTGTTTTGCTGGATCAGCACACACTAAAGTACATTTTGCTGTTAGGAATTCATTCAATTCATTCTTGAGATTGTCTTCAGTTTAGCTTTGCTCAGTTTGATAGAATTACGCCACGGGCACAATTCTATACTGCAAAGCTAGTTTATGAGGTTTCCAGTCTCTCTGTTTCCTGTCTGCTTGCCTCTCCCCTCCCACAGCAACTGAGTATCCTATCAGTTGTGTTGATACCACTGTTTGAGATGACATGTTATAAATTAGATCAGTGAAATCATCTAGGTGAAATAAAAAATCAAGGAAAGGAATTGTATACAAAAATTTAAATATTTTTTCATAAAGCAAGTATTCTTCCCAACAATCTTTTTGCCTTTCTCTTCTTCAGATTGCCTCTAGCTAATATAGTTTCTTCTGTTACCAAGGTGTTTGGAGGCTGACATAGTTATTTAAATTGTGAAAGGATAGAAAGGTCTATTTTAAAGAACTTATCTGTTTTACACTAGGCTAGTTGTTCAGATCGTCACTTTCTGACTGCTATATTATGCAGCTAGGCAGTATCATAGTTGTTCGTTGGCATTCTTGATTTCTAATAGAGTTGCCATCAGTGCAATACTGCTACAAAATGGACAGGGAATTATGTAGCACAATGGACCTAAAAATACTTAGTCTTCTTAATTGCTACAGGCTAACTACAAAAGAAAATGTATATCTTACTGATGTGTGTAAAGAGAACTGAGCCTGTGCTTCTTGGCAGCTTATATTCTTTTCACCTTGAACTGTTTCATGTATAGCTAAAACATTAAAAAAGTAGTTTTGCTTCTATTTCTTCCAGTATTTTATTTCACCCATATGACTGTTCACACAACTCCTGCTTAGATTTTGTCTTACTCAGCTCATGCTAAGGCCTGATGTGTGCTGGGAGAAACACCATTAGGTCAAAGCAAGAGCACCCTGTAGGCAGGACAGGTGGCCAGGAAGAGCTGAAGGAATGTTACATAACCACGATCAGCCGTAAATTGTCTCCAGCATCCATTATATTTTACTTCACATTTTCCTCAGACTCCATGAATTGATGGAAATGGTATAGACCAAACCTCCAAGCTGAAGGGCATAAAATATCAGTTACCCAAAAAAATTGTTGAAGCAGATCCAACAGCAGTTGCACTGTGGAGGCTTTCATGCTTCCCAGTGTCACTCAGGGGAAACCCACACTGTGATATAGGAGGAAAGATGAGCATAGGTGCATGATATTAAGAGTTATAGGTTGTAAGTTATGCAATCTTATTACTGGAATGGTGAATAAGTGAATTAACACTATAGAATAGTCTGGGCTAAAAGGGGATTGAGCCCCAGTTTGTTGTACTTGTTTATTATGTTTCTTAATGAGATAATAAATTAAAGTTTAAATCACAGAGTACGTTGTCCTGTAAATTTGGAGATCCACACAGACTTTGACAACCCACTAAACTGCTGCAATTTCTAAAGCTTAATTGATTTTAAAACTTTTAAGTGTAATTTATAAGTACTTTCATTCTAGGTGTACAATATACCTATGGTAGGCATAGTGGAACTGAGTAATGATTACCTATTCAAATTCTAAGGTGCAGATAAATTATTTTTTTAATCTCTAGTATTTATGTGAGTACTTTTTATTGGGGTTTCAACTGCTTTGTCTTCACTTGCTCATTTACAAGATTAGGTACACAGTGATTATGTGATGTATACATTGCACATGCTGAAGTTCAATTTAACTGACAGATTATTTTCACATTATTACAATAGCTTTGTTTTTCCAATTGCTGCAGCTAGATTTCAGAGTAATGTTCTATACACCATGCAAATATGGTTAGCTGAATCAGTCTTCTGTTATTTTAAATAAGGCTATGGGAACTTGTTTCAGGTAATATTAAATAGCTTGGACAATGCCAAGTAGTTCCAGCCAGGCTGAGCTTTCCTTTATTTGTGTTTGTTTTTTTTCCCCAGTTTATCCAGCTATGTCCATGATGCCTGAAAATTATATAGACATTCTTAGATTAAATATTTATTAATTTATTTTCATTACTGGTCTTTTCACTTTATCCAGAACATAAAAGATTTTCAGAGCCATGCTATTTCCGGACAAGTTGTTTTAGCAGAGTTCCTGCAGATATCCTTTTTTTTGAGCAGAATGTATATCTGTACATACACACATATACGTACAGAGATGTACACATAACTTTCCCTTTGGAAATGTCTAGTCTAAGTACTTTCATCAGGAAAACATTGTTTGGATGGGATAGATGATACTGTATACACTGAAAATTAACTAATCTGGGAAGATGTACATAAGAACTGTATAGCCAAATACACTCAGCAGGTTTGAAAAGAATCAGAGCTTTTATTTAGCACTAAAGAAAGACAAGTACCAATCTCATATATCTATGGATATAAATAAGAGTAAAGGTTTTGTGTGAGCTTTGCAACTGCTACAATGTCTACCTCAATGAGCAAGGTAGGAAATGTATGACTGACCTGGTTCTTTAATTCTTGTTGGATATTAAATGTTTGGGTCAGGTTTTAGTGATCAGTAGTTTAGTGGCCTACAGCAAAAAATAGGCTTAGACATGCCACTACTGCTCCCTGTGTGTTGGAGGAAAAGAGTGTCAAATGATAAAGTGCCCACTACAAAGGCTTTTGGACTTTCAGCAACATACAGTACTGCTTAGTTAGAGCATGGCACCTCTAAGGCTTGGGTTGTCACCCACTGACATGTTGTTCAACATAAAACTGAAAATAAGACTGTCTACCCTCTGAGATGCTGATGTGTTAATGATTTATAAGTGTGTAAAAAGACAAATATAGTGTAAGAATATACAAATAAATATGTTCTCAAGAACTCCATGACCTTCAGAAGAAGGTGGGTATTCTTAAAATTAACATTATTCTATGGAGACCAATTTTAGTAAGCTCCTTCTGTAGTCAGTGGATATCCTTCTCAGGGGGATAATTCAGAACACATAAATAGTATGTGCAGCATTTTAACAGAATTGGTTTTTAGATTAACTTGTTTCTTTTCACCAGGCAACCAACAGAGACCATTATCTTTAAGCTGAAATATTTTGTATTTCTGTGGTAGGAAACTACAGTTGTGATGTGAAAGTACATAGATGCATACTTTAAATGAGTAAGCACTGATTGGGTGGTGGCACAGTGAACTGTCTAGAGTGCTCAGAGAGCAGGTTATCGGAAGCCCTAATGTCCTGCACAGGAAGGATTTGAGTACTTCTTTACAAAGTTTCTCAAAAATTTAAGTACTAGAAATAAGCATGTAGACCATGAACATTCACTGCTATTCATTAGAGTTCTTAATCTTCACAAATACATGAAGAAATAAAATAAATTTAACAGAAATGATTAAGTCCTGGTAGTTTTTAACAATATCATGACAATATTGGCAAAAAAAAAATGGAAGGATCTACTAAACCTTTTTCTGGATTCCTCATGAAATCAGGCAAAAGAGCAAATCATCTAGTCTTGCTTTCATTTTGTTGACTATTTGTTTACTCATTTTGTTAACAGTGTGTGTAAGACACATGCTCATTTGACTGCTTCAATTCAATAAATCTTTCTCAGCTATGCCTTGAAATTTCCAGGTATTTCAATTAAAATAATATTTTCTGATGTCTGACTGGGTACAACTTCCTCCTCTGGCGTAGAATGATTCAAAAATCTGCAGACCAGTCCTCCATAAGTCAATGACCTCTCTGTCACTCTCACAGGGTTTGTTTGTTTAAAGAATCTGTTGAAAATTTATTCCTTTGCATAATTCTGTAACTATGCAAGCTGGTTGCTTTATCACAAGTCACCATATTAGAAAAGTACCATATAATAAAATTGTTATACAGGAAACTGCTGAGAAAATAAATTGAACAGAACTAATCAAGAAATTCTACTGATCTCCCTACTTACTTCTACTAAACTCATTTCTTAGACTTAGTACTGTCATGGATACCTTGAATTTTGCACCTTCTTGTATGGCTTTAAAGCACTACCTCAGTTATTTTCACTGATTCAATGAGGAATGCACTTATTGCAAGCTATTGTGTCTTTTCAACCTACTGTTGTACTTTAGATTGAAAAAAAAAAAAAATCAGGGGATAGGTAACCCCTCTATACTTTAGTAGTTCATAAATTCAGCTGAAATGATACATCTTTCACTTGCCTCTACACAGAAAAACCTTCATTCAAATGATAGAATTTTGCTGTTATTCATGTAGTTTGACTGTTGACAACAAATGATAAAAAACCCCCTACAGTTACATTAATAACAGAATGTCTTGGTTATGAAGCATCCTACTTATTGAAAGAGAAGCTAACTGTTCTTAAAGTTAGGGTAAGAATAGTCTAAAGGTAACCATGAGAAGAAAAAAAAAAACATTTTACTTTAATTGTAAAGATGTTACTTTCAAATACCAGGTTTATAATACTGAAACTTGGAAATAGAACACATGACACTAGTTAATGAAAAGTATTCTTGGGGTAAGCTCACTTTTTTACTTGATGAAGACAGGCCCATCTGATGTCCTTCACTGTGCCCATAAGAAGCTGGGAGCTTATCACCTCTCACTTCCATAATGGAGTAGGTGTTAAATGAGTATCAAAGAACTTGAAGATTTCTCAATTTATATGCAATACTGAAAGCTCAATGTTCCACGGATAATGCTTCTGCTATGAGAGTTCTAATTTCATAAGTAACAGATTGAGTGGGGGGCTATCAGTAACAGACTAACTTGTTTGAATATTGAAATTTGTGATTAATGACACATCGGAACAGAGTGTAGAACAAATTTAGATGCTGTTCTACAGAATGCTGCATGTCACAATTATTTTTTTTTTTTCCTGGTAACAGTGAGTTTCACTTATTTCAAGAGCTAGCTATAGGTAGAAAAACTTGGTTTATGGGTAAAACATAATATTACTTCTGTGGGACTAAAAGATTTGTTTCCTTCTAAGGATGCATAGCTTGTTTTCAATAGTTGGAAAATAAACAGCCACAGAGTAGAAGGTGGCACACAATCTGAACCTAAAACTTAACTGTAGGAAGAACTGTGGCAGAGAAATATCCTCTCCTGCTCACAGTAACAGACTTTTAGTTCATCTCCATTATCAGGAAATGAGATGGGTTTATGTGGGCAGTAAATTAAGTCTATTTCACACCTGCATTACTCATCTGCTGATGGATAGTGTCAGGCAGGGCAGATCCCTAATGCTTCTCATGAGTATAAAATCCAGTTTATGGTTTAGTAAATTGAATATTTCTTTATTCATATTAATGTCCATTTTAAAATCTCCATATATATTTGTTTAGACTAGTTAAGTCCTTATTAATTGAAAAGTTTAAATGGTTTTAAAGTTATATAATTATAATTAAATTAATTAAATGAAATTAATTAAATTTAAAAGTTTGAAAGGTTTTCCCTGGACTATGCACTTAATTCAACTTGAGCAAAAACAGTGAAGTCAAACTAATTGACAAATTTTTTAACAGAAAATCTTTGCTGTAATGTATGGACTATCTGGCATCACTGGTAAGCAGAAGAGCCAGGAGAATTCAGGCATTAAATCCTATATTGGGATTCCACATATTTGGAGATTTATGACTTGTTACAAAGTATTCATATAGTTATGCAAGTCAGTCTCAAATGCAATGGTAAAGGAGCATTGTACAGATATTTTGCATGAGTCCAAAAAAGCAGAGCAATAATACTCAACTGAAAATTTGAGTACTGAACTTTCTGATCTTCTTTACACAGAATTACACCTTTATCCATACTGTCCTTTTCTTGTGATTAAATAATTAAAAATTAGATAATGAGTAACAATATTTTGGTTTATATTAAATACAGAAAAATAAATAGCCTAGGTAATATCAGAGTTTAATCTCATATCATAATTTTCATAGGATTACTCTCGTAAACTGATTTTTTTAAATGCTGGAAACCTTAGGTAATTAGGAGAGCACAGCACACTTCAGAATACCTTTGTGCTAAAAGAAGGAAAAGGTCCACGATAAACACTTTGGTTTTAATTCATTATGCTCTTTTCCATTGAACTTCAGTATCCATGATACTATACTTAAAATCTTAAGTACAATTAAAAAAAACTAAAGTTATTATCTGGGGCAACAAACCTCATTTTCACTGTCTTCACAGCACTTCCCTTTTTCTTTCCTTCTTTTTCTCTTTTTCACATTCTGTTATATTGTAGAGGACCAAAAATTCAACGTACTTCATTTACATGCATAGATCTTTACTCATAAATTGAGTAGTTTCAATATTTGATAGATGATACACAGAACCCTTGCACTGTGAAATGCCAGGTTTTGAACACCAAGTTTTTATTCCTCTTTATTCAAGGTGAAGAATTTTTTGGCTCATGGGAAAGTGTTGCTTCTTAAAATTTGCTTTTGTTTCTGCAAGAAGTTGCAACATTTTTTTTTTAATTTATCCAATCTATGTTATTTAAATAAAATAATATGATCATTTACCTTTCTGTTTTATTATAGCAGTGGTACTTCCTAACTCTTTCTTAAAGAATTTTAACAATTTTAGAAAAAGCAACAAGCTAGTACAGGGCTCACAGAAATTAGAGCATGTTCTGAGAATCTGAGGAATATCAAAAACGTGTGACCATAGGTCATGTACAAAGCTTTAGTGATCTGTAGTTAGATGATTTCATAATTATTTTCAACATAATTTATGCACAGTAGATTTTATTTAATAAGATTGGCATTAGAGAAAGCATCAAGTTTTTAAATAAAATATTATTCTGAAAAACAACAACAACAACAAACCCACACATGCGAAAGCCTCTTTCTTAACTTGGTTAACTAGGAATGGTTCAATTGATAATTAACAATTTTTATTTTCTTTACTTTCAGACTATTATGGTAACACAACAAATATTATCTCAAAAATAAATTCAAAGATTGCAAGATTAAAAAGTAGTAGTATCTCACAATTAGTATATTAACTTTGACCTACAGAAATAATTCTTTTTCAGTTTAGCCATAATATCAAAAATATTTGGTTTATACACATTAAAACTAAGGTAATCTCTCTTTCAACCTAAGTAAACACAGTCTATGAAATCTTTCTTCATCTGCATTTTGTCCTACAGCAATCTTTTTGCTATTCATAATTTTTTCCATTAGTGAGTTTCTTCTTACCTCCAGATCACTGATGGAAATCTGAAAGAGTACTGATGGACTGGATGAGCACTTCCAAACCTTCCTGGAAACCTTTATTTCTCCTTTCATTTATGACATCTAACTGAAAACAACCTCTCTGAGATCCATCAGGCAGATTTACTATGCCCTACCTGCACTTGCAGTTCACTGGATATTATTTCATGCCAAGAATGCCTCCAAACTGGTCACGTAAAGTCTTTGTATAATCATACCTTTTAACTAATTAAACAATTAAACCAATTGCTTGTAAGCTTGTTATGCAGCAATTTCAAAATACAATTTGTTACCTTCTAAATCACTACTCTGTTCATTCTTATTTTGCCTAAGAGTGACGTGAGGATTATGTGACATATAATGTAACACCCATTCTCAGTTTTGACACAAGATTACTCACCTTCTAGGCTGCCAAAAGTTCCTAAGCATTCTAAAATTCATAAAAAATCAATAAATATTTGGCATAGTTGGAAACATCTCAGTAAGAGCTGCCCTTCTGGAAGAAGGACAGTGGATAAAAGCTGGAAAAGGTGTCTAAGTTTTCTTCACACACAAGTTTCAGGATCAATAGCACAGACATTAGCCCAGGTGACCTCACCAGTGAGTTGGGAACAAGAAAAGGAATTACCATCATGTTTGACCAACACTGACACCCAAAAGCAGGGGATAGGTAGGAGTAGAAGGGGTACAATTTGCAAAGTGTATGGTTTCTGTTAACTGTGTCCAGAGGTCATGTGACACCTTAAAGAGAGACAAAAATGATAGATGTGAACAGCAAATGCAAAAGTATATAGTACCATAAAGGTGCTGGATGGGAAAGTTCATACTGTGTGGTGGGAGGGGCAGTAGGCAGAGCTCTGCCCAGGAGGCCTGTGACCCTGGACAGGGAACACTGTACTCCTTCACAGTTACTGGGATGGTGTGAGTTGACCTTTGCTATCTGCCAACCAAGCTGCTCTTTCACTCCCTCTCTTCAACAGCACAGGGGGAGAAAATAAGAGAAAAGCTCATGCATCAAAATAAACACAGGGAGCATCATAGGAAAAATAGACTGGACTTGGGGAAAATTGATTTTAATTTGTTGCCAATTAAAAAAATGATCAGGATGGTGAGAAAGAAAAATAAAAGCACCTTTCCTGCACCCCACCGCTCTTCCCAGGATCAAGTTCTCTTCTTCATTCCCAAGCCTTGTTCTATCTTCTACCTTCTACTATCTTCTACCTTCTACTTTCTTCTATGTTCCATCCCAAACAGCACAGGATGTATGGAGAATGTGGGGTTCATACCAGTTTATCTCTTCCAGATCTTCCTCCTTACACTTTTTCCTTGCTCCAGTTCCTTCACAAACTGCTCCAGGATGAGTCCTATCCACAGGCTACAGTCCTTCAGTTCCTACCAGAAAACATGACCCTGTGTGGGCTCCTCTCCACAGGCTGCAGTTCAGGCCAGAAGACAGCTCCAGTGTGAGTTCGCCATGTGCTCCAGTTTCCTTCAGGGCATATCCACCTGCTCCAGTGTGGAGTCTTTAATGAGGTGCAGTGTGAATATATGCTCACCATGGGATGCAGGGAGACAAACTGCTTCACCATGATGTTCTCCACAAGCTGCAGGGGAATCTCTGCTCTAGTGCCTGAAGCATCTGCTACCTCTGCTTCACTGACATTGGTGTCTACAGAGCTGTTTCACTTGCATTTTTCTCATTCCTCTCTCTTGCAATGTCTGCACAGCATTTTTTACTATTTTTTAAATATGTTATCATAGAGACACCACCAGCATCACTGATGGGTTCAGCTTTGGCCTGTGATGGGTCCAGCTTTGGCCAGTGATGGGTCCATTTTGGAGCCAACAGGAACTCCATGTTGGCTGTGTCTGACACGGGGGCAGACCTTAGTTTCTTCTCACAGAGGCCATCCCTGCAGCCCCCCTGCTACCAAGGCTTTGCCATGTAACCCGATGCAGCTGGAGATATTTGGAACTCTTCTAATGAAGGATGTACTGAAGGGTCTGAGAGTGAGAATAGGAAATTCCCCTTTGGCCAGCCTCTAGTGAGAAGTAAGGCAAAAGAAGCCTTGAGTTCCTTGCAGCATGTAGGCTCTGTGTGTGATTGCACGCAGGCAAAGCTCCAAAATTTGCATTATTTATATTGACAAAAGACATGGAAATGCCTGGGGCAAAGGCTCCTCTGTGTCTGGGACATGAGCAGGAATATTATGTATCTACACCCTCATTACTCTGTACTTTTGAAGACCACTTTGATCATACAACTCAAAGGGACACGAGGGAATGTAACTCCCCTTGTGGGACTGGCTCCATGCAGCTGGAAGATTGCGATATTTCTACTGTTAGTAAGTTATTCCACTACATTGATAGCTCTGTTTTACAGTAATGAAGTAGATGCTGTGCTGTATCCTCCTGTCACTGATATCCCCTGCTGAACCCTCTGAATGCTGAGCCTCATTAAAGTTCACCTGCAATAATAATAATAAGTGTCTGTGTCAGAAATAACAATTTGTTAACAGAGCTATCTGGTGGAGCCTCCATAGTCAGTGCCTGAATGAGTAAGAAGCAAGGTATGAGGTGAAATGGCTATTCAGGGTGCAAACAAATAACATCAAATTGTAGCAACGAGGGCCAAGTGTTGGACATACAGCCTCTGTACTAAGTCTCTTGTGTCACACCCTTGTGTTCAATTGATAACCAAGCTCATGTGTCCATTTCTTGTGATTCCCATTCCCCACTCATAGCCCTCATGTGGTTTAGACTTACTGCAATGGCAGCCAAGGTTACTGATAAATTTTGCATGCCCCATAAGTGAGACGGGCGTATTTGTAAGGAAGGGTGGACAAAACAGGTAACCAAAATTGACTAAGCATCCCATTTCATACACTATACACCGTAGAAAAGTGGGAGATCATGAGGGTCTCTTTAACAATGGCCGGCATTTGAAGAGGACCCTACCAGTTCTGCTTGTGATCCTCGGCCTAGTTCTAGGCCCTGCATCCCTGAATCCAGTTCCAGTTTACTGAGGCGTCCAGCCCAGGACTTCCAAGTGCCTGCCATGCAGCTGCTGGAGCAACCACCAGCTCTGCTGCAGGCAATGCTACACTGCCCTGAGAAATTCAATATTGGCTTTGTGTATTTTGTACTATTTTTCCTATTTATTAGTTGCACTATTAAAGCATTTGTACATATTTACATTTTTTTTGTAAGTCTCTCTCCCTTTTCCTCCTATTCCCTTTCCTTAGTGGGGAGGGTAGGGGTTAACAGAGAGCATCTGCCACAGTTTATTGCCACCCTGCAATAAACAGTGGCACATAGCCTTATATATTACAGTATTATGTATTAGACAACTTAACAATATGAATCATAAACTGACCTGCGTATAACCTGCATACTAATCTGCTTGAAATCATGAGGTAGAATGTAGTAGGCCACTCCAGAAGACCTCGTAGTAAGTGATTTCAGGCATAATCTAGGCAGAGTTTAATCATAGGCCTTTGTTGCAGAGACTGGTATGTTAGCATGAGAGACAAATAACCCTAGGACATACATTAGTATGTTCTGCATTTAACAACACCACCTGTATGCAGTGCTTTTAAGAGCTTGTTCCTGGGGAGACTGTAACACTCTCAGCAAACCTTGGGGTACCATCAAGAAATTTCAATATTGTTCTGGTAAAAGATGAATAGCTTTGTTCATTTAGAATACAAAATTGTGAAGAACAGTGAGGCCACAGAACCTTGCCACAGAGAGGAACTCTGCACTGTGTACTGAGATCAACAGAGAGGCATATCTTACATTGCAGCAACTGAGGTTCTCAGCATCAGAACAGATGCAAGATTGCTATCACTGTAAGACTGATATAATTTCCATCTTTTACACAAGAAACTAGATAAATCAGACCAGAGTGTCTGCGCCTGTCTCATTGAGATCCTGAAAGACCTATCACCTCCTTGATGTAAAACAATATTGTCCCACACACTCCTTCATCCTACTTTCTTAGAAGTGTTGTGTGCAAATTATCTGAGTTTGCTGGTACAAGATGTTTAGCCATAAGACCATATAATATAAATTCATCTTAGTCACCAATTTCCTGTATTTATTTTTTTCTGTGCTATACGTACATTGTTCTAGTATACAGAACCAAAACATCTTTGACTGAATTTGCGCTATTTTATGCCATTATTAAAAATGTTATTCCAATTTTGGAACAGGGCTATTTAAATGCTATTATTTATTTTGTTCTCAAAGTCATTAAAAATATTACAGCAACAAAATATACCTGCTAATTGTCTTTATTTCCAATCCACTCTGTACCATTAGGCGAACTGACTAAGAACTGCAGCATAGGATTAAATTTAGGCCTGAAAAATGTTCAATATTTTTCTATATACTTTATTAATAAAGGCAGACCTGGACTTTATGCTTTGTGGAACTGAGACCTATATGAGTGCTAATTTTAAGAGAAATGTTTTTTATATATGTATATCAAAATACAAAAGTCAATTCTTATCTAATTTTGGAATTTTATATATATATATTTTATTTATTATAGCTATCGTATTTTTAATACTGTGCTTTAAAAAATTTGACAAATGCTAAGGCAGCAGTTGTTTAGTGCCAGGAATTGTTAAAATTCATTGTGCATATCCATGGCAATTCCTATATCTGTTCAACAACACATTAATTTTTTCACCTCAGCTTTTCTAATCCAGTAGTGCTTGACTATTCTCTAATGTTCTCTGCACAACAAATCAACCTATGCTGCACCAGTAACCATCTTAACCTGTGATAAAGCACATGAACAGAAATCCAGTCACAGTTCCATGATTACTTACACCAGCCTTGACCTCCTTACTGCATTGCCCTCCTGAAATCCTCCAGGATAGATGGCACGTTTAGCTTCTTCTAGAAATAAATGGTGGAATTTGGAACAATCTCTCTTTTTTTGTAAGTTTTAATCACACAAAAAAGTGAAAGACCTTCAAACTTTCATACATGAATGCAAGTCAGTATATTACAGACCCAGCTTTTAAAGCCCCTGGAATGGCAGTAAGCAGAAGTAAAACAATTAATTCCTCACTGTATTCTGCACCCAAAATAACCAGAAAATCTGACTGATTTTATGTTGGAAAATATAATGTAGTGAGGGTTATATCTCAGTTTCATCAGATGATTCTCGAGCTGTGCAAACAATAAACTGATGTTAACTTGGTACAAACTACAAAATAGCCCTAGACTTTGTAAAAGATACTCTCATTTCTCTGAATTTTTGATGTGGTAACTCTTAAAATACTTTGGTCCTTTTACCTATACTGGATAATACACATGTTCTGAGCAAGTCAATTCAAGCCTTTCCTCCCTTCTGACATATTCCAGTTTTATATCCTCAACCTGTAGAAAAGAAAAGCTTTTTTGGAAAGAGAAGTGCTTAATAGAGCTTTGAAATGGCTCCAGGTGACCAAAATAAAAAAAGTAGTGTGGCCTGAGAGTTTGTCAAAGAAAGCTATTTAGTCCTCTTTCCTTTCTATTATTTTTTAATGTCACAGTACATGAGCTGTTTCTGCTTCCTCACAAAATGCCAGTCACTACTGGGCAATTGACAAATCCACTGGAATTAACAACTTAATTTTATAGTTGTAAGAGACAAAAATATTAAACCATTTTAAAACTGCCTTGAAATGACACAGTTTGTATTTCTCACTTCTCATTTTGTTCAAATGTATGTGGTGGCAAGGGAAGGGTCAAAATAATAGTAACGTTTTCCATAGAGTTCAACATTTCCTTGCCTTCAGCTTCATGCTAAGACTTAGTACTATCCCCAGCATTAACACTGCAGCACAGAATGGGAGATACTGCATAGCTAGATCTCTTCAAGTCTGATTAAAATATTACCTATATGATATTCACTTTTCTGTATGACAAGAATATTATTTATAGAGAAGTTCTCAACTGAATTCTGTTTGAACTATATATATATATATGAGCCAACAACTCAAACACCAGGGGAACAGTAAAGCTGAAATAGATCTAAAAAGATTTAGTGTTAATCAGTGTATGAAGGGAAATCTATTCAACTGTTTAGAGACCAGATATTTTCCTCTCTAACAGACAGAAATTTTGTCTTCAAACTCACCAATTCCTCGAGAGGTTCCAGGTTCATTGATTTGGGAAGGGCTGGTAGCCCTCAGTCTCTTTCAATAACAGTGCTGCAGATAGTAGATCAATTAAAAACAAACAAACAAACAAACAAACAAACAAACAAACAGTGGCTCCTTACAAAATTACTCTCTTACATAATTACACTCTCTTTTGAGTTTTTTACTTATCATTAGTCACAACTGAAAATATCAGATATCTGAGTATAACATAAGTTGCGAAAAAGTAATAAGTTCGAGAATATTTCAAAATGAAAAATTGTGCAACTGGACATTCCCAAGTGTACATAATTTTCAAAGCAATATGAAGCTCTCAGCCCATAGCATTTGGATTCTTACGTTGGTAACCCACTATCCCTGAAAATGCAAGAAGTTAAAAAGATGAAAGTTACTTCTGAGATTTCCATATTCAACAATTGTATGTGATTGGGAAATTAATGTTCATTTCATCTTTAATGATAAGTATATAACAAAAATTATAATAAAACTAGACAGCAGAATTATCCAGAGAGGAAATTTTAAAGAGCCTTGCATATGCTTAAGTGGCTTCACTAGGGAATGGACATGATGAATCCACACTACTGAAGGACAGTAAGGGTATTATTAAAGATATTCCACTGCATTGCTTACTCTATAATCTTCATTCTATGGCAGGTTTGACAATTTGACGAAAAAATTCCTCATAATTAAGTGCTTCAAATAAGACCTATACAGCCTTATATAGGTCTCTTAGTTCCACTCTTCATGATCACAAAATTAGCTTGAAGAAAGTGCTATGAATTAAAAATGCAAAGACTCTGGGAGTCTCTCTCCTACAATGTGCCACACTATGAAAATTTAAAATGGTTATCTAAACATTCCTGATTTCATATATTCTTGACAATTTTCATTATTTTCTTCTGTTTGGCTTTTTTTTTTTTTTTTTTTCCTTCTTAGCTACCTTGGAAGACACAACCAGATATTTTTTTCTTAGTTTTTTATACTACTATCTATGCTATGGAAGTAGTGCTTGCAGTTCCAGAGTTAAGAATGATGTAATTTTTGTATGCAAAACAAACATCAAATGACATTATTTTGCAATAAAGCTATATTTTTCATTTGTTTGGTTTTTTTTTTTTTTTCTGGAGATTTCAAAGTAAGCTTTCATGGATGAATTTTTTAAATTGATCAGAAGTTACTATAGTTGGGCTTAACACATATTGCTCTTTGTCTTCAGTTATCCCAGAATAAAATAGGTATAAGGATTTTCTATGTTTCTCAGTTAAAACTTCTCAGCCTGTACTTCATGTCATGTAGGATGAAAGGATTTTTCCTCTCATAGTCTCATTCCTGAAACAGGTTCTTCCACAGTGGCTGTGGAAGGTGATTATTCTGAGATGGTTATCTGCCCCCCCATTGTTTTCAATTTGTTCTTAAGAAAGATGTCTGTTGGCTTTTCTCTCTGGAAACAATCAGAATTTTGAACAGAGCACAACACCTTAACTGAATCTCACTAAGAATAATAGGAAATGGTAACCATTTTGCAAGTGAATGATGGATTAACTTCTTTGAGAATTTTGCCCCTGGTTAACAGTCATAAAAATGCCTAACTTAAGCTTTTTTAAGAGTTTATTTCAAACAAACAAACAAACCTCTATTATTTTTCTTTCTAAGGTTGGATTGAATAGCCTCTCCCTAATGGGTTTATTTATTCTGTCTTTATACACCTCCAACAGGAGAGATTTCATGACCTTGCTCACTAGCTAGTTTGGATAGTTAACTATCCTTATAGCAAGAAAGCCTTTCTTAATATCTAATGTCCCAGTCTTCCTTTCTGTAAACTAATACCATTATATCTTGCCCTATTTAGTGGCATAGAGAGTACTGTTGTCTTTATAAATACTTTTTGTTCGATGTTGAAGAACTCTTATGTCTCTGAAGTCTTCTCTAACCTGAAAATTCAGTTCTTTCAACCTTTCTGTCAGTCATATTTTATAAATATCTTGCCTTCCTAATTATCTTCCTCAGAACTGACCCCAGTTAGTCCATACTAGCAACAGTTATTCCCAAAACCAGTTGTAATGCTCCATGAGACCTTATCAATGTCAAATAAAGCAGAGGAATGAATAGTATGCATGAGATCTGTTGTGCACAGTGAGTCTAAATATGTTAGATGAATTTATCTTTCCAGAATTATTTCCCATTTACGGCTACTTATTTCAAGTCTCGTACCTGTGCATCCGCTTTCATTTTTCTGAGAACCTCGCTTTGTTCTCACCTAACTAAATTTCATATTCTTGATTTTATGTGATTTCTCTGGCCTATCAAGATCCTCTTTTCAGTAGTGTGTCAACTGGGTGTCTGCAGTTCATATGAACTTAGGTTTTAATTCATCATTCAATCTGGTGATGAAAGTGCTGATCAGAATTCAGGGCAGACTTTCTAGTCAGACGATGAACCAGTGCTAATTAATCTCTGAGTATGACTTTTAGTCGGTTTTGTACCTGTGTGGTAGTTTCATGCCAACATTTGCTTGCAGAAATGATAATGGAACTTTTCATTCCAGCATCAAAATATATCACATCTATTGCCTTCTGACTCATCTACTAGGCCAGTCACCCTGTCAGGAAAGGAAATTTGGCTGGTCTGACATGATTTGTTCTTGACAAATCCGTGTTAGCTATATCTCATCATCTTGTTTTCCTGTAGGTTTTTATAAAATGATTGTTTAGTAAATTGTCCTACTATCTTTTTCAGTATCAAAGTAAGTCTGTCAGCTTCTACCTATTTTATTCTTTTAAATTAACATAATCAAATGTTGAAAGGTTGTTAGGTTGCTAGGATATATTGTTAAAAATACTTTTAACTACCTGAATTTACTATTTTAAATTGATGGAGAATAGCATATTTTATGGACATAGTTTTTGAAGGAAATTGCTTTCTATGTCAGATCTTTTCTAGATATATATCAGACAGTCACTGAAAGAGAAAATAGGGGTTTGGTCCAAAGCTTACTGGAAGCAGTGCAAAACCTCCCAGCTGAGGCTTAAGACTATGGATAAGGCTCTCAGTATGTGTCTGGCACTAGCATCAGTCTGGCACCTGCATCAGTTTGACAGACAGATCAATTTGTGAGACTTGCTATGCAAACTGAAAAGTCTTTAAAAAGGCTTTGCTGCTCTACAAAATGGGAAGCAATGATATACTGACCATAATTTCACTGCAGACTTCGTGGGAGTCACTACTGTGCTAGTGCTTTCTGTGTTAGTAATTAGATATTTAATAAGAATAATAGAACTACAGTGTATTACGGTGGAGAAAGGAAAAGTGAGAATTTTGTTTTAAAAAAAATACTTCATTGAAGATAAACAAAAAACCACATTCGATTTGTGTTTTATTTATGCAATTGTAAAGGCGCCATCTGGTGGTGGCTTTAGCGTCAAAAATGAGATGTTGCTTTTGAACAGCTGTTGATTCGTGATTGTGAAAAAAAAAATAATATCGGTTCAAATACTATGATGATAAGTACTTTTTTTCCAAAACTTTTGTAAAATTCTTGCTAAATAGAGCATGGAATGACCAAAAATGTCAACATCTGAACAATTACTATCCTAAAACCTAGGGAATGGAGGTTAGTACAATGACTTTAGACAGGATGCTTTATGAATGCAAGTGGTGAGATATGTTTGGATGCCTATATAAAAACTCATACTCAGGAAAATAAATTGAATCAATAAAAATAATGGCAAAGAATATAATTTAGGTTCCAAAGTCAAATAAGTGATTTATTTATCTTAACCAACTTCAGGAATTGAAAATGTAAGCCAGCTAGTTGTCTGGGATACCTCTGTTGTTAGTGAAGAAACACAGATCCCCTTAAATAGCAATTTGTATTCACCTAATAAAGGCATGTAAGATAAATATGATGGAACACCCTCCAGAAGGGTTCATCTCTCTCTCTAGTTGACTAGCTTTGTGATTGTGTCCAGCCTTTGGATAAGTAAAGTTAAGAAAGATTAAATCCAGTGCAGGGTCAAGTGTTGGACATTCTCTGCCTCTCAGGAAATCTTCCTTTCTGCCTCTTATGCAACAAACAAACCAGATGATTGTGAGTTGTTGAGGCCTGAGGCATGGTATCTTGGTAGGGACTGAACTTGTCCTGTTTTCAGTTATAATTTATGTGCAGATATCTATGCACTATATCAAGGCATTGTGAGATGTAACTACTACTTTGTTAATTATGAGTTCTTTATTTAACCAAGGACATCCCTTCTGTTTTTTGAGAAGAAAAGAATGAGTCTGCTTAATGGGAAAACAAGCAGCCTCTCAATTAATGCCTTTATATCTTGGCTGCAAAATAGATATTTAACAAATTATTAAGACATGGGATTCCTTTGTTCCAATTTGTTGTGTGCTGTAACCCTTTCCTACAGACATCCGTATCACAGAATCATAGAATCATAGAAACATAGAATGGTTTGTGTTGGAAAGATCTTAAAGATTACCTAGTTCCAACTCCCCTTCCATGGGCAGGGACACCTTCCTCTCAACCAGGCCAAACTCAAAGGCCCACACAGCCTGGCCTTGAACACTTCCAGTAATAGGGCATCCACAACTTCTCTGGGGATCCTGTTCCAGTGCCTCATATTCCTCATGCTGAAGAATTTCTTCCTTACATCTAAATCAACCTCTTTCAGTTTAAAGCCATTACCCTTTGTCCTATCACTACAAGCCCTTGTAAAATGTCCCTCTCCAACTTTCCCATGGATAGCCTTTAGGTACTGGAAGGCTGCTATAAGGTCTCTGCAGAGCCTTCTCTTTCCCAAGCTGATCAACTCCAACTCTTTCAGCCTTTCTTCATAGGAGGGCTGCTCCAGTCCTCTGATCCTCTTTGTGGCCCTCCTCTGGACTTGGCCCAGCAGGCCCATATACCTCTTATGTTGGGGGCCCCAGAACTGAACACAGTACTCCAGGTGGACTATCAAAAGAGTGGAATAGAGAGGGAGAATCACTTTCCTCAACCTACTGGTCACTCTTCTTTTGATGCAGCCCAGGATATTATTTGCTTTCTGGGCTGCAAGTGCACATTGCTGGGTTATGTTGAGCTTCTCATCAACCAACATCCACACAGTCCTTCTCCTGAGGGCTGCTCCAAATCCATTGTCTGCCCAGCCAGTATTTGTGCTTGGGATTTCCTCAACCCATGTATAGAACCTTGCCCTTGGCCTTGTTGAACTTCATAAAGTTCACATGGGCACACCTTTCAAGCATGTCAAGGTTCCACTGGATGACATTCCTTACCTCCAGTGTGTCAATCACACCACACAGCTTGATATCATCAGCAAACTTGCTGAGGGTGCACTCAGTCCCACTGTTCATGTTGCCAACAAAGGTGTTAAATAATGCCAGTCCCAATACTGACCCCTGAGGAATGCCACGCGTCACTGATCTCCACTTGGACATTGAGCCATTGACCACAATTCTCTGAGTGTGGCCATCCAGACAAATCCTGATCCATCAAGTGGTCCATCCTTTGAATCTATCTCTCTCAGATTTAGAGACAAGAATGTCATGTAGGACAGTGTCAAATGCATGGCACAATTCCAGCATATAGTTATATGACCTGTTATGACAGGACATTCTTAACTGAAAGAGTAATATTTCAAAATGTGCTACAATAATGTCTCAGCCACTCCAGGCAATAGCAACCTAAAGTCTTGAATTATCAGCTTCCATTAAAAATTTTGATGTAATCTGTACTTCACATATTGGCTAACTACTCGAATAGGTCCTTGAAAGATGTCATGAGAATGCTGCAAGTTTGGCAAGGTCTTCCTTGTTCTAGTGCAGAAAATGAAGGCAATATTTAATGTTAAAGACTACGGTGTTAAATCTATGACTCTGTAGTGTGATTGTAAAGGAAGATAATATTTTTCTGGGTAAGAAATAAGAAAACAAACTCACAAAATATAACATTTTACTTATTTTGCTAATGGTATCAATCTCTCATTGTTACCCCAAATTCTTGATATAAATGTGTACCATGGTATACCAACACACCACCATAACCAAAACAAATTCGTTAATGTTGAATGTATGCTAGACTTATTTGGTTGAAATATTGCATTTTACACCATACTGTGAGAAATGTATGTTTTACAAAATGTGCTTCATTACCAGTTGCAGCTCTGATGAAGTCCTTGATGATGTGTATTGTCTCCTTCCTGTGAGACTAGACTCAATGGACACTGAGTTCAAGCACTCCATGTCTTGTTACATGTCATGTTTTGGAGACTTGATCAAAGAGCTTGTCATGGAGAGCCAAATAATCTAATTTGATTTGTTGTTACTTTGCTTATAGAATTATCTAAGCATAACTAAGCTAAACATGGAATTTGGTTTATGATTAGGAACTTGAAACAATGCAGAAGATATTTAGCTGAACATTCTATTTACATTTCAGAACAACTTTGACAAGGAACATCGCAGTTATTCCAGACTTAAGCTGGTACAAATTTGCACTTCAAAGAGCATACATATGAAGTGCTAGACAGCTCTAGAATTTGATACCTCCTCGATGGTACTGAATCATATATGAAAGCTTGTGTTCTGAAAAACATGTGTTGGCAAAAGCACTGAAATAAATTAGAAAGGAAAAAAAAAAAAAAGTATGTCAACTGCAAAGAAGAAAAGAATATTCACTTTTAAGGAAGACTTGTTGTATTCACCTTGTTTATTTTAACATGATAGCTTCACTGTTTCCTCTAACTTTGGATTTCTTGCATTGACCAAATAGTGCTCATAACAAATGCTTAGCACAAAGGAAGCAAATAATCTTTCTCAAATAAAAAAAATAAATCTGTGGCCCTTTGAAAGTAAAAGATACAGATCATTTATGTTTTTTATTTACTAGCTCAATACAGGATCATCCACAAATATAACAAGATGGAGAAAAAACTACCATGATTTTATGACATGTTGATCATGTTTATTTTTCCCTGAAGTGTTCTAATTCAGAGAATTTACATTTCTATTATAGTAATTCAACTTAGGTAGAATTTGGAAAAAAAAAAAAAATTGTCATCTCAAAATTAACTTTTTGAATTTTCCAAATAAATTGTGGTAATAGTTCAAGTTTAGAGGCTAAACAATCTCCATGTGGCATATTTAGATGCAGTTAATTGCAGTTTAGAGAAAGTAAACACTATAGGTTGAATAAAGCTCAAAAATTGACTTGGTGCTTAGTCTAAGATTACCCAACTTGCAAATTTTGTGGGTAATTTAATGATTGGTTTGGTTTATAATAGGTTTGCAATAAGTGTTTGTTGTCTAAAAGCTTTAAGATCATTGTGCGATACTGGTCTTTGGCATCAAGAGCCCAGTTGGAAGAGAAAAGAAAGTCTTTACATTTCTTCAGAAAAATAAATATATGGCTATTTTACTTACTAGAAATGTATAAATAGGACAATCACTACTGTAGCCAATTCAATAGTTAGACTTTACAGTTGGCCAGTATTTTTCTTCTTATTTTTTGATGAATTTGAATTTACTTACTAAAATTCTATACTTTAGACAGATTGAAGTTATTCACATTTCAAAGCTGTCAAAATATTTCCTTTATAGCTGTTTAAAATTTGTCCTTTCAGAAAGACATTTTGTTGAATATTTCCTCTCAGAAAAAGAAGTTAAGCAAGCACATAAAGTAAGCAGAGAACTAAATAAAACATTTTACCTCAAAATGATCAGCATGCTTCTGAATTTGTTTGTTTGTTTGTTCATATGACAAAAAAAAAAAAATTAAACACTAAAAGAAATATTAAAATATTTAAAATGGTTTTCAAGTTGACCTGAGCATAACTTTTCCCATATTTTCTATTAAACCAAAAGTTCTTTGGTTTAAGCTTTTGGAATTTTGTCAATGTACATACCATAGGAAAATTACGCCTGCATCACCACAAAGAATAAAATTATACAAGAGGATTTGTATGTATATTATTTAATTACTCTATAGAAAAATAATGTAGGATTTGAAGAATCTTCTCACAATAGATTACCAAAGTAGAAAAAGAAAGATTATACTGCCATTTGAAATACTTCCAGAGAGCTTTCTTTAAAATGTGTATATGTAATATCACATAAGATTTCTTTCTCAGTCCATTTCCTTTTGAGAATATATCAAACTTTCCATAAACAGATGAAGTGAATGGTTATTCTGTGAATCACCCTATAAGTTAAGGACACTAGACTATTTAATAACAGAGCAAAATTATTTTCTCAGGACTCCTTCTTTGCTTCTCCTGTGGCAGCCACCTTTGAAGTTTTTAAAGATTTTAAAGTTTTCCTATATATTAGTAGGAAGTAAAAATTATTAGTGGTCTTTCTCTCTAAATAGGACATCATCAGAGAAAGATTGTATCTTATCCAACATCTCTCTGAAAATTTGTGGCAGGAAAACTAGTGATCAATTTTGCTTCTGAAATTTTTGTTATAAAACTCATTTTAGAAGAATGAAATTATATCTTTGAAAATATTGTTCATTTTATTTTTAATTCCATTTAAAACTATGGGATTTGTTTAGACTAATGGTTTAATCTGTATTGTTTTTGTAAAAGAAAACATGGAAAAAAGTAAATTTTTTTTTTTTTTTTTTTTTTTTTTTGTGAAACGATGGGAGAAAGGAGAAAAATTTCAGTAATTTTTGTAAGTGTTAAAACAGTTCTGAAGACAAGAGGACTTCTGCCTCCCAGGCATCCTAACTCTCCATTATTCTGTTGCTCATATAATCTGTTACTGGAAAACCACACCAGAGTTCTGAAGTTACTCTGAAATGTTGTTTATAATGTAAGTCATGGTTTGCTCACTCCAGACCAAATTAATATTCATTTTCCATTATGCAAATATTGCATTTTCGGTTCATAGCAAAAAAAAAAATTACAGCATTTTCAGGCTCCAAGTGACATTGTGTGTTTTATTTCACATTATTTTGGTACATTAAAACACCTAAAGTATCACATATGAGTATGAATAGCACATGCGAATTGTCACCTGCTTTGACACTATGTTTTTTAAGCATGAGTACCTATTTTTAATCTGTGATATGGTAGTGTACACACATGTTTATATATTATTATCTATATAATGTATTACATATTTGATTGTATTCTTACATCTTATAGCAATAAATTTATGTGGTCCATTTAAACATTTATAATTTTCACAGTCTTTTCTCATAGTATTAGCTTACTGTTTGCTTTGGATAGTATCACCCCTTTTGTACATCTCCTGGGTTTGCAAAACAGAAAAAATTGGATTACATACCAGCATATCATACTTGCATTTGCTGTAAATCTGTATCAGCCCAAAACAGCATTGTTTACATAGGAACAAAGTGCAATAGAGTAAAAGATTACAGAAATGAATTGTGTACAGACAAACCACAAATAAACTAACTGGTATCTCGAAGTATAATGATCTGGTGATTAATAATGCATTAGAAGTTAACACACAAATCAAATTAGTTATCTCAGGAAGTTTATACACAATATTTTATTCCTTCTCACTGATGGTGCGATAATAGTTTTTAAAGCAAGTGTATTTCTATGATGAGTTCATTTAGTATTCAGTATAATAGCACTGATAATAATGAGTTCATTTGGTTTCCATTATATAAGCATTAGATAATGGATACCTATATTAAAGTGTTACTGTTATGGTGGTGCTTTTTTTCTTCATTTGGTACACAGTGCTAAATCTTTAAAGTAAAGCTTTTATGCAAATTGTTGATGTTTTTATCTTCAAATCCTGACTAATTTTATGGACTCGGGAATCCCATTTATTGTCAAAGTTGCTTTTGATATGAGACACTCAGTAATTTGACTTGCCAAGAGTTTTATTATCATTAGTCCTATCCCAGCTTTTGCTTTCATCTTTTCTCTCACTGTCAGCTTTTTACATACTGCTTCTTGTAGCATCATCCAACAAAAAATACACAGACACACTTCTGGCAATGTTCTGCTAATGCTAATGCTCTTAAACTGTCATAGCCCAGCACACTGACTTGCTCTCCAGTGAATGGCCTGTTTGGCTTGCTGGGTACTAAACCCCCTCTGACAACTGCTGATGACATACTTGTGTGTTTTTGGTGGGGAAGGTATTTATATTAAAGATTAAGAGATTTACGTAGCAAAAAAGCATATGTGGGAGCTTTATCATACTCTGCAGTCCTTCATAGTAGATGCTGTGGAACAGTTTATTTATAGCCATTTAACTATTAAGACACTTTAAGACTTAAAAATGCAGAATGTTATCAGATGACTGTTGTTTTCCACTGTGTGCAAGTGTCATGGAAAAAAGCAGTAGTTACAGCTCTAATTGGCTCAGCTTCCTGTATGCATTCTGATTTAATTTTTTGCATCTACACTGCTTGGTAGGTAGTTGTCCCTACAGTAGGCCAAAACAGTGACTGCTTTCTGACCTGTGTCAGATCATGTGACTCTAGTCCTAGGGCAACACATCCATACTTTTTTCAATAGATCAAAATTCAGCCAGACCATACTGTTGTTCTTTCTTATGTGCAATATTAGGATGTTCTAGGAAGGATCTCATGTCTGACTTACCTGACAGTGTGAACCCCATGACACCAAAGCAAAACACAATTGATTACCTCAAGGCAAGTGTATCCATCCTGTCCACATTGCACCTAGCTATACATGGTCTTGAGCTGGTGCCAAGAAACTGAGTAGGTTTACTCTCTTTGCTGCACCCAAGACCATGATCAAACCATTTTGCATACATGCAATCAGGACACTGAAAAAATTTAGCTTTTATGCCATGTTTGGGCCTGAGGTTAGGAAGCACATCTAAAACTGTCTCATTAAAATGAGAATAGAGGTATTGTCTCGTAAATAGAATGCTGAGGGGATAAAACTCTGAAAAATATGAGAAAATGGACCTACATCAGTATCAAAGCTTCCTAGTAAATTCAATAACCAGTGCCTATTGATTTATATCTCATGTGACTGAGGAAGAAACTGTTCTTAACAAAAAGTGTCTGAGGAAAAATTATGACAATCTGCTATATTAGGTCAGTTAGGGAGCTACATTGCCCATACAGGGAGGTTGCTGTTGGTTTTGTTTGCTGTTTTTTTTTTTTTAAGTGCAAAAATAATTCTATTAATAAGACAAAACTGAGAATGAAAGGATCCATATTTCTGGTGGATCCACAGAGAGGCCTTTTAGTTATGAGTATACTGTTTACTAGCCTGCATTCTACAGAATTACTGAATTTAATAAATAAAGTTGAAACTGAAGTTAGGAACTAAAGAAATTAACTCTAAACTCAAGCTTTAAATTTTACATTTTTAAAATGAGATCTGTATCATTGAAAGGCAAGGGGGACAGACTTTTGAAGTACCTAGTCTGTCTAATCCAGTACATCTATATTCTCTCAGAGACACTTATCTAACCTGTTGTGAAGACATCATGACTTGGGATCCTTTTGTGCTTATTTTGGTACTTGTTGTTTATATATATGTATATATGTGTGAGTGTGTGTTTAAATAATAATGACCCATGGATTTAAAACAGGAACACACTGCCAACCTGGAATTTGCTCTGAAAAGTCAAATTAACTTGATGGTGGGTTTTGTTTGTTTGTTTGTTTACAGAGGGCTATGCAATAATAGTACTCTCTGTCAGGATATGCAAACATAAGAAAAGCAGTACTGTATCCGGCTAAAAGTCTATCAAGCCCTTTATTCCATTCTGAATAGAGGCTAAATGAAAAGCCTGGGGAGAGAAGTATGGGCAAGCATAAATTATACTTCTGTTGAGTACCCTCTCAGTCTCCAACTGTTTTTGGCTCAGAGATTTTTTGAACTGGCAGTAGTTCCTGTGTATTTATGACCCTCAATAGTCTCCTCTTCAGTGAATGTGTCCAGTCTCCCCTTAAGCTGATGTAGGATTTTTCCATACATGTTACCTGAATGACAAGGGGATCCAAAGCTTCAATATGCATTGTGTTAACATCATCCACCTTTAAAAGAACTACTACATGATGAAAATGAACTACAAGGTACTCATGATGTATAACTAAAATGATCAGCTGAGATACTGACAGGGGTGATTCTCTAGACAAAAGATGAGGAAAATAAAGTAGTTTTTTTTCTTTTAAAAAACCCACTTTTGTCATACCTGTCACATCTTACTTTAATGTTTCTTTAAAACCTTTATATATTCAATGGACACTCCCTTTTGAATATCCAGAAATCTAAGTAATAAAAGAACTGCAGTCTCCTGAAAGGTTCTAAATATCTTAGATTGATTAGATTGCTTTCTCCTTATCTGAAAATGAACACAATTTTCAACTATTGTGAAATTTTGTATGATGACCTTCTATATTACCAAAGAGCATATAGAAAAACTAAATTGTTAGAAGTACAATTCAGCATAATTGTGTTCTAGGCTTGTTCTTAAATTATTTTTAGTGAAGAACTTCAACAATTTGATCTGAAAGTACCATGTTATAACTCCTTCCTCTAGTCAAGTGGTGTCCACCATGTTTTTATTTAATCTTCCTGGTTTGAAAGAAAAGTCAGGATTCAGCTGTAGAAATCAGAGAATAGCTGATCGGTGTCAGAGTGGACCCTAATAACAGGCCTTGGAAATCTTACGAGTAAGGGAAACTCAGATAATAGAAAGTGTCTAGATCACATCTGAAGAGATAAATATTTCATCTGAGTTCAGCACAGGGAGAATTTCTACAGATTTATACCAGTTTCAGGTGAAGACAGTAACTAACTCTGGGAAAAGATTTAAAATCGGCCCTTCTTTTCTTGGAAAACACTGACTAAACTAGAAATGTCTGAAACTCCTCCTCTTTTGTCTGGAATGACAGGGCAGACAAATAAGAAAGAGAGCCAAAGTACCAAAGTACCTGTCCCCCATTGACACTCACTTGCTCAGCTCCAACAGAACACTATAGGAAGAGTCTATGTCATTATAATGGACAGTGTGCTGAGTGAGCATCTCTCAGTAAGCATTCATGTGAGTAACTTGAGAAGGACTTTGACTCCTCAGGAACAATTTCTCTAATTGATGTCCATAAGCCATTGAAGACTTGCATCCTTGCTTGTGCACACTTCAAAGTCTAATTGCAACTGACTACCCAGCCAGAGAGAGAACTGGATTGTTTTCACACCTTTTTCAAAGTGAGCTTAAGGGAAATGGAAATATTAACATCTTTTAGGCTCCTCAAAAAAACCTTGTTAAGTTCAGTGGTCTTTGAATAAGGGAAACAGTTAATATATATTGACAAGATTTTTTTTTTCTTGAATTTTTTTGAATTTCAGAAGAACATCTTGAAGTTATATAAAAGTACAGCCCCCAGCTCCAGAAATCATCAAATCAAGTTCCTCCTTGTCTATTGGTTTGACTATTTGTAGGGGCTTCTAAGGTGTTTGCACTCCATTTTATCTTTTAAAATATTCTGACATTTTATGTTGACAAGGTTTTTAAATGTTGCCTTAGAACCACATTAGAATTTCTGATGCAACTGAGATCACATGAAATTAAATTACTTATATGGCTCTTTTACTATAGTGAAAAAGGAGCCCTTTGGTACCAAGGTAAAAAGTATCTTAGATCATATATCAGTATTCGTGAATGAAGTCCAAATTCTAACATGCACTCATAAACGTAATTGATTTCAGAAATCCTTGAATGTAACCCTTTTTTTAACCTTTTAGTATGCATCCTGCAGATTAATCAATAATCAATAGCTAAATACTTCTGTCCCAGTATATATGCTACTGTTTACAATGACTAGGCAATATGCTTTTTTTCTTGTCTGGGTTAAAACACAACAATGACTTCTTAAATAAAATTTTAAATGTTTTAAACCCCTTTGATCAGAATCTTATGAAATTTATTCTGTTCCATCTCAACAGAATACTTCCTTTTCATATAGTTATTGTTTTGTTTTGTTTTGTTTTTCCTTTAAAGTTTGTCTTATTTCCTTGTCTTTCTACAAAATATTCTTTTGGTTTACATGTGAAAAACAGGAAAGTAAAAGAGCTTCCCCAGCCACTCTACTACTACAGTGTTACTTTTGATAAGCTCTCCAGAGGAACCCCATGTTAGATTTACTGTATTAACTATATTCTACACAAAATGTTGCTCCTCACAGAAAGAAGAATAGATCTTGTTAGCAAAGACCTTGTTAGGAATTGAGAGAAGAACGAAACTTGTGTGTTTAAAAATAAAGATACAGATGAAGGCATGTTTAGAAGAAACAACTGAAATGAATATAAGAAAATAACAGAAAGAAGGAAAGTATAGAAAGAATAAAATAAAAAAATGAAAGAGAAACAACAACTATAGAGGAAATAGGAAGGAAAACTTACAGGTGTAAAGAAAAACAAGTAGAAATAGTAGTAGAGAAGAAAGAAGACAAAATGAAAGAATGAAGTTTAAAATGTAGAAAGTTGAAAATTGGAAAGGAAAATAATTCAAGTTGATTGAGGAATCTGAAAAGATATAAAAGTATTTTGAAGACAATGAGAAATGGGACTATTTTTAAACACAAGTAAGTATTGCAATAATATTTCATGAAAACTTGGACAAAGACTAAAATGTTGAAAAACTAGACAGAAGGTTGATGAAGATGTACTGAAATGAAGAAGAAAAAGCAAAAGGTATTGGAAGCTCCAAGTCATTGTGTAAATGTAAGATTTTGTAAACTGGGTTTTACATACCCAAAAATGAACAGATTGTGGTTTCTGGCTTGGGATTTAGTAAACAGAAAATGACTTTGAGGAAGTTCTATGCTATTCTTCTCCTGTATGTATATGTCATATAAACCAGTAACTCGATGTATCAGTAAAATTTTATGAGCCATTACGATGACTTTTTGAAAGTCAGACTGAAATGAGAAATGATTGCTGTATATCCCACAGATCTGGAACATTGTGAAATCCAGATCAGCCTCCACCTAATGATAATTCATGTTAACTCATGCTGTGTTTTTTATTTTGTTAATGTCAAGAAAGGCATCTGGACAGAAAAATGCCTGTCTCACTTTTTCAGAGTGTAAAAAAATGCATTAGCTGATTTTTTTCCTCAACATCTTGTAAGTGGCATAAAATCCAAATTACTGATTGATTTCCCATTCCTAAACAGACAAATGGAAGCATCTATGGTAACATGGTCCTGCCAGCAGCACATAAAAGCTAGTGTATGATGTTAAACTGTTATTTGATTAAATCATTATTATGTCTTTTCTTTGACATGTAGTAGCAGGTTCATTGTTATCTCAGGAGTACTTACTTATTTTTCTTTGCCTACTTTTCTTTCTTCACCTTCAGTCAGAGACTCAGTCGAGTGATGTGTACTGGACACATGCAATTGTTGAGCTGAACATCACGCTAATGGCTAATGACTTGTAACATTTAGCTCGATAGCAGCCCAGTCTTGTAACTCCAGCACTATCTTTTGATCTGGCATCAGATAATATTTAGGGTATCCATAATATTTAGGGTATATCTCAGACACATCACCAAACCTTGAAGGTATTGCATCAGCAGAACACCTAACACATTTTTTAATTCCATTAATCAGAGTACACTTTTTGATGATTACTGTACCACTTCTCTGTAAAGAGATGTTGTAAATATAAAGGGTAATCTTGTATGTTTGTATGTGAGTCATATGACTATATATGATGGTTACAAGATCAATATTCAAGTATTCCTCTCTTCTGGTCAGAAGCATGCCTATTACATGATGAGGTAGTCCCATATTTTGCCATACTTGCCATAAATAGAATAGAGCAATACTCAGGGCTGCAATTTTTTAGCACCTCTATGGGAAATCATGCCATTGGCCACAATGCAAAGACTCTTTTACATAGAAATAGTGGGGAGAAATCATATACTCACGAGAAAATGCTTTCATAATAGTTTTTATTTCTTTATGTTTTGTTTTGTTTTCTAAGGGACTATGTTTAGAAATACTTGTTAATCTTGAAGTCTTAATGAGAGGGTGTTTCAAAGGGATATCTAGGGTTTGGGTAGTGGTGGTATCAGTCTTGCAGTGTGTAGTTAATATATGGGCAGCAAGTACTAGTTTGGAGACTCTAGAAAATAGGCCGGTATTATGTCAAAATCAAAGCTGCAGTAATGAATACCAAACAGAAAGTCTAGTCCTGGAGAGTGAGATCAGGACCACAGCATATACTGGGTTTATTTAGGAGATTAAAAGCACATTGATTTGGGATGTAGTTCCAAGAAACAGAAACTTGGTATGCCACAGAAGGATTAACAACTTCCCGTACTTTTATGTTAGATACAGTAGATTATAACCTTTCACACACATAGCTACAGCAGCAGCTTTGAAGTCATAGCACAGTATCAGGGTTTCCTAGGATCAAACAGCAGAGTGAATCATGCAGTGGTAGTGGGAGTTCAAGTTATCACAGTAGTGGCTCAAGTAATACCGACAGTAGTGACAGCTGTACCAAGAAGCTGTTCAGAATCATTCCATCTCCATCCACCTCTAAAAAACAGTGGCAGGATATTCGAGTGAAGCTGCTTCCAACTGCTTGCTTTTAAGTGTAGTTTGCCGAGCTTCTGGAACAGACAACCTTGTGTCCTCTCACATCTGTCAGTGCTAGCTGCAGAGCAGTATTTTTCATGTATACAGAGTTTAGTGTTGTAGTTTATGTTAGGGTAATCTATTAAAAGCATGTCTGTTGGCAAATGAAATTTTTCTGAACTGCTGAATCATGACTCTTCTTCATGAAAACATGAATTTGGAGAAAAAGTTTCTTAAGCATGGTGTACTTCTCAACAAAGAATGTTCCCAGTAAAAAAAAAAAAATTAAAATGTGACTCATTATTGATTTCAAAGCACACAAAAAAGCCTTTTTCCCTGATGCTTGCTATAATACGCAGAACAAGTAAAAGGAAAGTACAAATTAATTCAATGACAGATTACATCAGTTCAGTTCAGACTTTGGTAGATATGTGGATATGGATCAGCGAAATGAATATCCTACCATTCCCATCTTCCCTCTCTTTGGGCAGTGCAGAAATTCCAGATCTAATCCATTGTTTTCACAATAACATTTTAATCTATTTGGTTTTGTTTTGCCCTTTTGTTCTCATCACCTTTACAGTCTGAAGCACATAGTATAGAATTTCTCTAAAAACACATGGATATTGTGGTTAACATGTCAGTAGATTAGAAAAAGTGAGTATGATAAACGAGTGCTTTTCAATTGCTTCTCTCTTTAGAGCAGTAAATGTTATGGAACTACATTCTTTAAATAGTGAGAGAAGGCAGAGTTTGGTACTACAGACAGTATATCAAATTCAGATACCTGACAAAAGAAATCAATCACAATCTCATTTCCTAAGGTGAAGCAAAATAATTTCCAGTTACACCAGCAGAATTTACCGCTGTTTTGACAGCACTTACTTTATATGCAACAATAGCAAAGTTTATTTTGGAAAGATGGGTAGATGCTGATAAACTGGTCTCATAATTCCAATTAGCAATCAGTCCTACCATTCTCTGCTTCACTATGCACTGCTTCACACGGCAAGATAAGAATACTGGACAATATACATCAGTGATGTCACTATTGAAGATTATGTTGCAGGTCTAGCTTTGTGTTTTGTTTTGGCACAAGACAGCTTTGTGTTTCTCTTTTGCTATTACTTTCCTTCTCTCCTTTTGTTTTTACAAAAAAAATCTGTTTGCCCTTTTTTCCAGTCCTTTGGTGTTATGATAGCTATCAAAAGCTATTTCTAGTTGTTATAGAAGCTGCCTAGAGCTACAGTGTAAAATCAAAGAAAATAAACTCTGTTGACATGATTGGTAGCATATACTCTGTACATCATGGTAGGTTTCAAAAGTTGTCTTTGTAAAGCACTAAAAGATTTTTTTTTGTTATTTTGTAACTATCCACAGATACCCATATTAAAAAAAAAATGGTAGCTGAAATTAGGTGCAAATGAGTATGACATTCAAAGAAGATTCTCGGGTGGTGTAAAAAATCATAACTTCCAAGTGTAATTATGGAAATTACACGTTCATATGAGGTAAGAATCTGTTCCCTAATGATTATACCAAAGTACATTGTACTAAGACCAAAATAATATGTATTCTTCTGCTACTGAAAGAAGTAGTCATGCTTCCTTATTTGTATTTGAGCTTGATTCTACCAAACAGCAATACGTTTTGTTATTTTAATTAAAAATTAGTTTGAACCATATTTAAAATAAAATAGTGTCTAATTTCTTTATTTTAGGTATTTGAATTTTATACACTATTTTACCTCTATTATTTAAAGATCTTAGATTCACTGTGCTTACTGACTACTCTAAAGAGATAACTGAATGCAACAAACACGTTCATCACACTTATGAGATAACCTAGTGTCATCGGTGACATGTTAACTACACAGTTTTTGATGGCTTGGAGGAGCAAATCAATTTTGGGGGTTTTTTATCACATTCAGTCCAGAAATAAGAAACTCTAGAGGAAGAGAAATTTCTTGAGAAGGCAGTTTTGGTTTTTAGTCATCTGGCCTGCTATGAGAAGAGCATGTGAATTGCTAAAAGAATCAGCTAAACCAGGTCATGAATTTCTGAATAAAATCTATTTAGAGGACAGTACCTTTTGTAAAATCATAAAATACAGTCTCATTGTTCTAGAAATAGGAAATTGCAAGGAAAGAAATTCCTTGAGGAGGCAGTTATACAGTCATCTATACTTCTGTACTAACTCAAATAAAATCTTTGTAATAAAAAGTATCTTTTGTAAAATCAAAAAATGCATTGTAAGGTCTCATATTTCCTAAAATCTGTTTCTATTTAAAAAAAAAAAAAACAAAAAACAGAATTTCTCATTGTTTATCCCAAATACTTTTTCACTGAAAATGGTATGAAAACACTTAGTTTCTTTTCTGGGTTGCCCTGAAATCTTATTAATCTTTATTGCACTTATTGCCTGGATTTTGACATATCCAGATCAAGACACAGATCACTTCTAAACCTGTAAATTTCCCAAATTGTTTATGAATTCATGAGAAAATTTATCTAGAGCTAGGAGAAGAATCTAGGACTCCTGTGTCACAGAAGAGCATTTCTACCAAAAAAAGAGTCTCCTCCCTTTTTGGTTTTAGCATAGACAGCTCAAAGCTAAAATTGAATTTTATCGCCCCAAGGATAATGATAAAATTAATTCAATCTAATGGAAGAGTCAGAAGTATTCCTTGAGGTACCATTTCCCTTCCTTGCTCAAAATACTGTAACTGAACACATTTCTAATACTGATAACGGGTAGTTGCAGCCCAGTTTCCTGCATAAACTTATTTGACCTCTGTCTCTGACTTGCATCAATGCTGTGTACATGATTTTCAGAAAAAAAAACAGTGTTACTGGAAAAAAAGGATAGGAGGCTAACTAACCCGAGTTCCTTCCCTTCCATACCCCCACCCACATATACACAGTCTACTACTGCTACAATTATATTTTTCAGGGAGGACCACAGCCACCCTTCATCCTTACAGCTGAACTTTATGCATATATTTATAAAGCTGTGAAATCACTCATTGACATCCCCACAAAACAAATGTAAATGCAGTTTTTCCCTAGAACTTCACACACACAAGAGAAATAATTTGTTCTTATCATAAATTTTTAAAAATTAGTGAATATCCACTCAGAACCCAGAACACAGTATTATAGCTCATGTGTTGGTTGTGTTAGTGGGACTCTGATTATTTTCTGAGGGAAGGAAAAATGTGTAGAGATTAACAGCTATTTTATTCTGTTCATGTTTTTTGTGCTGTAAATTTTTACCACATCTTTTGCCAGAAATGGATTTTGTCTTAGGAAAATATGTCTCTTTTGATCATGGATTCAAATTATTTAGTGTACTGTTCTTTGCCAAGTTAATGTTCAGAAAAATTAGGAATCACTTTAAAACTCTAACTTCAATCACTTTTCCATGCAGCACAAGAAAAATATGTAGGTGTTTGTGTCAGTGCCGAGGCAAAGCAACTACATTAATATAAGAAGTAGAAGTGATACAGCTGTTATTCACTAACCTCTTAAAAGAAAATTCAAACCCAGTTTGGAATACTACTTTTTTTGTTTTGTTTTGTTTTTTAGCCATAAATTATAGAAAGTCTTAAAAAAATGTCTGAAGGAAGAGCTTTCTTGGAACTTTTCCAATGCATTTGTGAATTGCATTTTATGTTCAATGTATTTTAAGAAACAAAGCTGGCTTTTCAAAAATGCAAAAAGTTAGATACATAGATAATTACTTATTGTGCTTGTACGCTGGATGCTAGTGTTCAATAGAATCTTATATTAGTATTTTCAAACACCTCAAAGAACTTCAGAATATGAACACAAAATAAAGCTTCAACCCTTTTTCATTTTTCTCATTTTCCTCTACAAAACCCTAGTGTTGCTATAAAATGTTCCTATTTTTCCTTACTTTAATAAGACAGTAGAATACACTGTAGAATATAAGTATAATAGCACTAATGCTTGGAAGACAAGAACATAATCTTCTTCTACCACTAGCATAAATATTTAATGAGCTTTAGCTTTTCTTCTCCCTTTGATATCTGGTTTTCCTGATAGAAGAGACAAACTATCAGCATTGACAAGAAAATAACAAAGATGGGTTTGTGGTAAGTCTGGGTATGGAAATAACCCAAACAAGTCCAATTTTAATAGCTACCTTAAGGAAGAATCATCAGTCTCTGATTTTTTATTTTATTTATCACAGATGTATTTTTTACAGTTCTGAGGAGCTGGTATAAATGTCCACTACACTAAACAATTAATTCTTAGTATAACGAATGTTCTAATTTACAAATGACAATATTATTCTGTAATCCTATGCTTCCTTAGTTTACTGCTTCACAGTATCACAGTATCACAGTATGTTTGGGATTGGAAGGGACCTCAGAAGATCATCTAGTCCAATCCCCCTGCCAGAGCAGGAGCGCCTAGATGAGGTCAAACACAGGAACATGTCCAGGTGGGTTTTGAATGTCTCTAGGGAAGGAGACTCCACAACCCCCCTGGGCAATCTGTTCCAGTGCTCTGTAACCCTCACTGTGAAGAAGTTTCTTCTCAAATTTAAGTGGAACCTCTTGTGTTCCAGCTTGATCCCATTACCCCTTGTCCTTTGTTTCGCTATATGTTACCTTGACTAACATTGCACAAATGCTGCTTGCCTTCTGAACTCAGTTTCAGAATACAGTAACATTTGGATGGATGAAAACTCAAACCATTTTAGCATGAGGAACTGGATTGCAGTATAAATTGAAGCTGATCAGGTCATAACACCTGCATAACACTTTCCACATCTCAGGAGAAAGTATCTAGACTTTGCTTTTCTTACTGTTTCCAAATGCCTATCAACTGATCGAAGATGTGTTTGATACCTATGTACCACTTATTTTCCACTGTGAGGGAGAGAAGTAATTTTCTGAGAGTTTGATCACAGTAAAGTAACAAAAATTCTGTGGATTCAAAAGTGATATTAGAAACAATTAGAATTTTTGCTCTGCAGTTTTGACATAAATCTGTTTCTTGTTAAGTTCTGGCAATTTTGCATCCCAAAAGCATTCAGTGAAACACTGTATTACTTGATAGAAATCCGCAGTAAGCTTAATCCTATTGTTAAAAGGTCTAATTGCTTTAAAATAGCCCAGCCTACATATGATTTGCTCTGAATATACTTGGTCTATCTGTCTTCTTTTTGAGTTCGGATTCTTCAAGGCAAGTTCATGGGAACTCTTCATGGGAGCTTAGATTTTATAATTACTATAAATTTATTCCAGTTTAAATACTCCTGAAGCACCTAAACAAAATTAAGATTTTTTTAAGATACAATTTAAGACATTTTGTTTCCTATTTTAATACTTTTTAGAGTTTGCAAAAAAATATCCAGACCTGGACTTTTAAGTTCAGCATGCCTTTCATTCCAAAACTCAGATAATCAGTAAGAAAAATATCAGTTGACAGTTGGGCAGAACATGAGAAGCTTTGGCTACAAGATCAAATAGAACTTCAAAAAGAATGATGCTGCCATATAACAGAGTTTTGTCATGTTTCTTTCTGCCTCCACAAAATACTGCTCAATAAAGACACAGTGAAGCCATGACATCTCACTTTCTTCAAATATGGTTGGGAATAATATGACATTTTAGCTAACTAATCATTCTTGCAAGAGGTCATCTTGGATGATAACAAACATAGTAAGTTGCTCTACTGTCAGTCACATACTTCGTGGCATATGACAGGATACAGCTTTATTTGTGTGACTGCTGACAAGCTTTAATAAAATTCAGCATAGAAAAGATACAGGGCACAAACTGAACAATTCTGAATGGTCTTTTTTCACGGTTCAGCTCAATAAGATTTAGCTTCAGGAATCATTCCTTCACAAGACACACCTAGGAACAAAGTAGCAGGAGATGCTTTCTCATGCTCAGGTGATGGATGTAGATTTTGTACTTTTATTTATTCAATATGAACTAAATCACTCTTGGCCAAAATGAGTTGAACTTACGAGGGAGAAAATAGTTTTGCTGTCCAAGTTGGTCATATTCTTTTCAGATCAATATTATTTCACTGGTATTCTCCACTTTGTCAGAATGGCAAGGCTCTGTGAAGCTGTGTCTGTTTCAAAACAGTGTCCCTGAGGTTTGTCATGGACTTGGTAACTAAAACACAAAGAAAAAAAAAAAAAAAAAAACATGTTTTAATATGTTTTACATATGTAAAAAACATGTTTTAATATGTTTTAAAAACATATTTTAAAGATTGTTATTCTTTCCATCATGGAGTAAAAACATGTTTGAGAACCTCACTGTTTTATTTCAGAGAAGGATTTTAGTTCTGTTCGTCATCTTCATTTTCACTTCTATTTAGGCTTGCAAAGCTCCCAGATAGTCTGAGATGTGCAAAGTTCCTCAGGGTCTCCTATCCTGTACCTGTGGGCAATGAAAAATTGGCAATGGAGTCTCACAGGACATCATGAAAAAAATCACCCAGAAGCTAAAGATATGAAGTAAAGATGGAAGCTTGAATATATCCTTCTACTGTGGATCTTTCAACCTGCAGTGAATTTCTGTAATAGTCCTCCTGCTGCTGTCTCAAGTTGGAAGAAAATCAGTGATGCACTTAGCAATTGTGAAACTGGAAAATCAGTGAAGTGTGGAGTTTGTTCATTCCCTTTTGAGAACAATTTCATAGCCTATACTTCAGTGTGTTGAGCCACACCAGCCTCTGGGTTTTATTTATTTTGGGATTATTTTGTCAAACATATAACACAACTAGAAAAAAGGCACAAATGTCTAGTTGGACAATATATTGAAAATTGGGTCTCAAAATTCCCAAGGGTCTTTCAGAATATTATGCCTGGGGAATAAGAAAGAGGTTTATCACCTGCCAAAGGTAAAGGACAAGACAGAGAGTTTAGAGCTAATCTCTCAGTTGCATTTCTAATCACACGAGGAAAATGCAAGACGCACAGGGTTTTGATAAGGTGAAAGGCACAATTACTTTCTAATAAACAGCATTCAACACCCTCTTCTTTTTTTTTTTCTTTTTTTTTTTTTTTTTTTTTTTGAGAAGCCAGTGTAGGAGTTACACTGCTTAAATTTTGTACTGTGTGCCTTGTCATTGCCTGAAAGTTATGTAGCTGTTGCTATGGCTGCAGCTTCATCCACTGCGTATTCTCAGTTCTCTACAGCCTAAAATGCCTCATGGAGTACAAATTTCCACTGCAGTGGTGCAAGAGAAAGAGCATGAAATATTCTACCTTTTGATCCAATTTATATTTCCATGTGTAGAATGCTGTAAGTATTTTGAAAATCTAGGTACTGTCAGTCACCAAAAAAGCAGTTTCATTTTGTGCTAATGCTGAAGAAATTAGTTACTGTCTCTATTCTCTTCACTATATTGCAGAGGGCAATATTCTCACATATGTTTATAGATCCTAAATTGCTTTAGCATTCTCAGTGTTATTTTGTTTCCTCTCCAGCCAATTTACAGAGCCTTCTGTTTTTCCAAGTTTAAATACAATTGTTCTAAACTTTTTTTTCAGAACTGTTAAGAGGTAACTGCCAGGATTTAGCATGTATAACATTGTCTGAGGCATTTGTTCAGCTGTCTGTTGAATCCCCTGAAACTAATGCTCAGTCTCTATTAATGTCTCCATCCCTGGAAACCAGAGCCTATTCTCTCCTATAATTAATCTTGCAGGTACTGCCTTGACTTTATTGGTTCACCAGCAGAGCAGAACTGCCTCAGCCATCAATAATAATTCAACATATTAGGATGAGGCCTACATACACAGCCCACAGATGTAGCTGAATTATGTGCAGACTCCAGCACTCCTTGCTGACTGTGAAAAAAAGAAGAAACTCTCTGCAATCTAAACTGTTTTGGTCGCTGGATAATTTTGCAATACTAAGGTCGTGGTGTTACTCATGCTTTTACTTTATGGGTTTTTCTCCAAATGTAGGCACTGTTTGGCACAATGCTTCTGATTGTCTGTTTACTGAATCTTAATACTAAAGCTGTTACAAATTGTCTTTCACAGATGGTGGGAGCTTCTCAGATCAGGAGAGGCAGGGAATTTATTACTCAATATTTCTGTGTTACTGATTGGGACGTGAGAAGCATAAGCAATCTGTCCTACTGCAGGATTTGAGCTCTCCCCTCTCCTTCCCCCACCCTAAAAATTATGGCTAGCTGGAGAAGTTGTTTTTTTTTTTTTCTCATTTTGTGTAGATAGCAGCTGTGCAATTTCAAGCAGAATGTTTGCTTTGATCCTCCTTTCTTTAATTGAAATCCACAATTATGAGATTTGGTTCTTTTATGTTTGCTAGTTTATTGGTTTAATCTACAAAATGTGCTGTCTTGCTGTCTTGCATAGTTAAAGGCAACAGCACAGTTGGGATTTAAATGGCAAACTTGGAGGGGAGTTGCAGTCTCTCAGGTATTGGGGGGGAATAAAATTTCTTTTGTCAGATTTCAGATCATTACATGTACAGGGTAGCAACAGGAACACAAACAATGTGTCAACTAATCATAAAGAATTTCCCTAGGTAGCTACTTTGAGTAAACTAACCAAATGAAAGGAAATTTCAATATGGAGGCAAAAAATCCTGCTCTGATAGCTTATTTGGGGATTTCCTCTATTTAGAAGCCTTTGTAGTAACACGTTTTGTTATGCAATGTTTTACTGGCCTCTCCAATACCAACTCCTATTTACATGAGTTTAGCAAAACATTTTAGAACAACCAGGGTATTTACAGTTTGAAAGAGACATTGCCAAACTGACAGATGCAGAAGATGGGATTATATGGCAGAGAAATCACCTATGAACCAGAGGAACTGAAAGCAGCTGGACTTGGATTTACAAAGGATTTTACTTTCTTAGGTCTAATTGGGATGAAAAACCTGTGAGACCTAGTTGACTTATGGATTTTTTTTCAGGTTACAAATGTCAGCAAATCTCTTATAAAAATCCTCAGAAAGAAAAAAAATCGTTTCAGTGTCTTTGCCAATAACTATTTATTGACTAAGAATTTTGGCCAGAATAAGAACTAGTAAATAAATCTTGAAAAATACTTCATGTTATAAAGTGTGTGCATTTGTGATAACTTCCTTTTCTTGTGAGATAAATGCCTCAGAATAAAATATTCCAGCTCTGTAATTACCATATACCATGGATTGCATGTTAGATTATACATCAGTATTGCACAATGTTCCTCCCATTGAAAAAAAAAAAGAGAGAGAGAGGGAGAGACTTTGGGGAAATTAAACTCAATTGTGTCTAGTTTGCTAACCACTTCTTTCAGATTCTCCTAGAGATATATTTAAATTAGTATAGATTGATGATAAAAACTGTTGAGAATTTGTTCCAGGTTTATACCAGCTAATGAACTTTCATCAATTTAAAATAATCTTTTTGATTATCTATAGACTTTTTTTCTCTGATATAACCTCAGATGGGAAATTTTACATAACTAAAGTTGAGCAGAGCTACATGAAACATGGACCTGACTGACACCCTGGCCTAAGGCTTACTATGGACCTCACAGTAAAAAAAAGACTCATAGCAGCTTTAGATCAATTTACATTTAGATGTAAAGACCCAAATCTAGGAAGTCAGCACACTAAACCACAGCAACATAGCCACTCCATTGCCTTGCAGCTCTGATGATGAGTAGGATTGCCAAAATAACTTCTCCTTTAGTTATAAAAAGCCCACAATGGTTTGCAATAATCCCTAATAATAATGAAGAGCAGTCTCTTCTTGCTAAAATACATAAACAATCCTATGTAGTTGTTTTTACAATGACCATGGAGTTTCAGGATTTTCTCTAGCAGAGGATAGGTGGAGAGTGAGTGAAGTATTTTGTTCATTCATGTAGCACTGTAGCCCCACACTACAGTATTGTCATTGCTAACAGCAGCCTAGAGACTTTGCATCAAGTTTGCAAGGTCACAGCCTTAAGGGTTGTTAGGCTTACTATTTCTGAACTTGTATTGACCTGCCTGTTGCTTTATATGAGTTTGGTTTTCCTATAACTTTTTTTTTTTTCCGTTTTGCTTTTCCTTATGTTTTCATGGTACAACCACAGTTTTATATAGTTAATAATAACAAGTAGCTCAGGAAATAATAGTCTGGTTAGATTAATGGTTCTGAATCTGTTGTTATAGTTCTGTGCACAAAAGGTAAACTGTAAAATTTGTGATACCAAGAAGAATAAAATGATAGGCCTCCTATAGACTAAAGAAGTATCAGGAATGACATAATATCTGTCCTCTCAGGTCTGGCCACAAAGAATTCTGGTCACAGGGCTCTGCCTCTGGTGCCTTGCAGAGCTTCATGTTACAGACATTTTCTGCCATACTGGGTGTTTGTCATTGAGTGACACAAAAAGTACTGGGAAAAAACACTGTTTTATGTCTCACTGCTATATTTTACCATAAGTTTGTCTTACTCTTATCATCATTAGAACTCTTTTTCATTAGAAATATATTTATGTCATCTTGAGACCTTTTTTGTAGAAAGCATAACTGACAACTGTAAATTCATTAGTATTATGAATATATAAAAGACAATATACATATTTCACTATAAAATACTGAATGCCATTTCGATGGTTGCAATAAAAGCAAAATAAACTTCTGAATATTAAACTTAAAACTAGCAGAACAACTCAATATGACAGCTTAGAGGGTATCGAATCAGAATTCCAACCTCAGTGGCAGTAAAGAAGACAACATTAAATCACTTAATTGCTTAATATGAACCACACATCTCTGCATACAGGTATGTAAAGCTGAGAAACAGATATCTACTGGAGTAGATTTGCTGGAGTAAAGTCTTTGTCTAGCTACTGAAAAATGAATGTCAATTGGACAGTCAGGAAGAAATCCACAGATGCTTAGTATTTATTGTTAGACATAATGTGTGTGTATTCAGTTTTAGCATTTATTAATAGAATCATCAAATCATTTACATTGGAAAAGACCTTTAAGATCATTGAGTAAACATAACATTGCGAAGTCCACCACTAAATCATGTCCCTAAATGCCACATCTACATGTCTTAACTACCAGGGATGGTGACAACCATTTCCCTGGTCAACCTGCTCCAATGCCTGACAACCCTTTCAGTGAAGAAGTTTTTCCTAATATCCAATCTAAACCTCCCCTGGTGCAACCTGAGGCCATTTCCTCTTGTTGCATACTTGGGAAAAGACACCAACAATCCCCTCTGTAGTGGCCTAAAAAAGTAACAAGGGACTCTAATAAGGGTGCTGAGTGGCTTTGAAATGAGGGAGGAATTAGCTTCTTAACTACAAGTGAGTTCATCTTTACTTGGAGATTGATTGGTATCACTATGTCACTTCACAATACTATCAGCCTAACTCTTACACAGTGATATTAGGTGTCACCACTACAAATTTCAACAGTAGCCAGTCTCGTTAGACTAGATTAAAGATACAGAGTCATAATTTCCCTAAAATTCATGATGGAAAAACCAAATAGGAATGCTTATTCCAGCACTTTACATGCTCTATTAGTTTAGATGATTGAGTTCGTATTCTACTAACATAATTTGCTATCTAAATAATAATGCCAAATATATAGAATTGAGGATGAGGGGGAAAAAAGACCTGAGGAAAAAGTGTAACTGGATCATTATTCAATGTTTTATGTGTAACAGTGAAGAAATTTGACACTTAGGACAATGCAAAAGATACCATGATCTAGAAGACAGTAGCATATCCTAGAAGATTGATGTGTTTCTTAGTCTGAGTATCAAAACCACAGGTAGTCAGTTTTAGAGTGAGGATATTACCATAAATACTCTTAGCAGACTTAGATGGATATTGCAGGAGGAAATAATTTATAAATATCTTCATTAAAAGACAAAAATCAGTCTCCTTTTCTCTGCCTTCCCTTTCTCTATAGCTGTCTTTTTCCATTCTCCACAATACAATGGGACACAGTGAAGAAATGTGTGTAGAATTAGAATGCACATTTTATCTTCTGCAAATAAAATAGTCAAATGAGTCGATCTATAATAGGATGAATCCAGAATGTACAGTCTCAGAGGGTTTTATTTCTCCTATAACTATCCCTTCAAGTAAGCAGTCTCAGTGGTACTTGCCTGCCAAAATTGCAGTTTGGATATGTCAACAGTGTAAAAAGCAGTGTAAGCAAAATTTCTACAGGTTTTAGAGCTAACTTTATCCATCTCACTTTCTACAGCTGTAAATATAGATAGACCTCATATATTGAATATATATATTAAAAAAAAGTGACACTATACTTAAAAAAATAATTTCTACAGAAAAATAGTGGTAGCTAAGATCTTAGGCAGGCTATAGTTTAATTGAACTAACTTAGCTTCATTAAATTATATCTACTTAGAATGAGTCTGCCCATGATGATACTATATCTCTGCATTAGAGTGTAACAACTGATGTACAAGTTCATGGTCAAGAATGCATTGCACATTAAGCTATGATGGAAAGAATACCAAGTGGAAATAAAGAGTGTTTTGGAAGGCAAATCACTTCTTAGTACAGCTATCTGAAGAAATGGAAAACAAATAAAGATTGCAAGTGTAAGGCAATTCCTTTTCTCCTCTACAAAAAAAGAGGCAATGAACTTGATAAGGAAGCATAAATATAGCTTTCAATGTTATCATTCAAGTGAGCAAAAAAAAAAAATCTTTTGCACTTTGGATGGAAGTTTCTAAGCAGTATTTCTGTGATGTTTTCCACTTTTATAGGAATGAAGTGTCACAAATTTTATTATTTCTCTCAGTAAGTTTAAGATTTAAGCTTTCTTTTCTACCTGTTTCCTTTTCCCCACATGAGCTCTTCCTTTCTTTTTTTTTTTTTTCTTTCTTTAATTATTTATTTAGTTATTTACTAAGCAAAAGGGGATAAAGGAGCTAGGAAGAAAATTAAACAAAAGAAAATGCAAACAAAAATAGTGAAACACAAAGAAAGGTTTCAGAACTTATTTTCATGTCAGTGAAGATACTTTCTCAGCTCATTTTTTAAGCACAGAAGAAGGAATAAACCATTTTTAAACTTTTTGATGATAATCTTTAGATACAGATGCAAGAGTAAAGAGAGTATACCATTCAGCAGTGGTTTTGTTGTTGTTGTTGTTGTTTGTTATTGCTGTTTTCCTTTTTTTTTTCTTTTTTTTTTTTTTCTGAGCTGTATACCTATTAGCTGAATCAGTTGCACGTACCTCAGTGTAAAAGCATAATCTGTCATTTGGTGTATTTTAATGGCTGGTCACTTGATTTGGAAGAGAGTGAAGCATCTGTATTCTTATATATATATCTATATTACAAATTTTGTCACAGAAATCTGCCTGATTAAAGATTTACATTCTTGTGAACTGGTTCTCTCTTTCAGCTTTAATGGTCTGATGCTGGTTGTAAACTAATCCAGATTTTCTCTGAAACTCTTCTGTGTATTGTGCTGTACTACTCCTTTATGCTGGCATTCTGGTAGAGTGAAGCTGCAACTGTGTCACTCCACCACACAGATTCTGATGAGAGAGTGTTTGCTGCAGCCCTTTCTGACATGAGTTACAGTAGTTCAGGTTAGCTGTATCTTTAGTGTACTAAACTGCTGTAAAACATACTATTTCTGAGTATGTTTACTTTTATCAGACTCCTACAGTTATGCCATTCCAAAAATAGTGCTCAAAAAGTTGTGATCTGAATCAGAGAGAAAATGAATAGCTGACACTAAGAAGCACTCTCTACATTATCACTCTCTAGGGCAGTGTCGTCGAGGGTTAAGATTGTGGGGTGACAATAAAACCCTGGCAGATGTATTGTTAACCCCCCTCTCGCCCCCACTTCCCCCTTTTTGCCCCTCCCTCTCCCCCCCTTCCCACTCAGGACAAGTGACCGGGAGGGAAAGAAGGACAGAGAGAAGAGAGTTGGAAAAATTAACAATGTTTTACTAATGCTACTAATAAGAATAGAGAAAATAATACAAAATATACAAAACCAATCTTGAAAGTCTCAGCAACTGCAGAGCCGGCAACCAAAGTCCTGGATTAGACTCTGCAGCCAATCGGAGCTGGATTCAGTCTGTCACTAGGCCTCAGTTTGCAGGGATGACTAGCAAGGTCCTCTCCTAATGTCGGCCATAAGGAAAAAGGGACGAGATCCTTGTGATCTCGCACTTTTATATGAAGTATTCACGTGAATGGAATGTTATACACAGTTGGTCAGTTTCTTGGTCACTTGTTTCTTATCGCCCCTCTCGCGAGATGTCCATCCATGCTTATCAATAAGTTTGCATTCCATTTCTAAGTTTACCAAAACATGTGTCTGGTTCTCCAGGAAAATGCAGTTAATATGAAGGCTTTAGCTGACAGGCAAATTCACTAAAAGAGAAACTTGTTTTTAACAAAACCAGGACATTCCACCCCTTATAATATGCCATTCACTGAATGCTTAAACCTTATCAATACAATCTATCAATACAATCTAATTAATCACTACTACTATATATATATATACATATGTACATATATACACAGGAGTAATTAATCAGTGGACCATCCTTTAAAAAGTTTGTTAAGTTCATTTTGTCACAACAGTTTCCCAGGGCAGGAAAAATGGTACAAGTGCATCTCATGACCACTGTTTGTGGGTTAAAGACATCAACTTCAAAGAAGTTGTCAGGCGCCACTCGAAGAAGCTAGCTCTGGTTTCATCATCACTGTCTTGATCTGGAAGACACTTATTAAATACTGTTAGTATGGCAATTCACATCCTGCAGTTCGGTATTGAATATTTTCACCTAAACTCAAATCCCCTTGAGGTACACACCGAACTTCTCCATCCTTAAGCATCACCCACCAGGTGCTGCCAGGTCCCTGGGCAAAAACAATCCCGTGAATGGGCTTGCCTTTGCCTGAGGCAGGAGTAACCCAGACTGCCTTTCCTAACATATTTTTCATGTGTACTACAGGGACTTTATCTCCTTCTACAGTCCGTAGAATTTCTGATTGGGCAGGCCCGGCTCGATTGGTTGATCCCCTGGTGTTGACCAACCAAGTGGCTTTTGCTAAATGTGAATCCCAGTTTTTAAAGGTTCCACCACCAAGTGCCTTTAGTGTAGTTTTTAGCAAACCATTGTACCTTTCAATTTTCCCAGAGGCTGGTGCATTATATGGAATATGATATACCCACTCAATACCATGTTCTTTGGCCCAATTGTCTATAAGACTGTTTTTAAAATGAGTACCGTTGTCTGATTCAATTCTTTCTGGCGTACCATGTCGCCAAAGGACTTGCTTTTCAAGGCCCAAGATAGTATTTCGGGCTGTAGCATGAGGTACGGCATATGTTTCCAACCATCCAGTGGTTGCTTCCACCATTGTAAGTACATAACGCTTACCTTGACGTGTTTGTGGAAGTGTAATATAATCAATCTGCCAAGCCTCTCCATATTTATACTTTAACCATCGCCCCCCATACCATACAGGCTTTAACCGTTTCGCTTGTTTGATTTCAGCGCAAGTCTCACATTCATGAATAACCTGTGAAATAGTGTCCATAGTTAAATCTACCCCTCGATCGCGAGCCCATTTATATGTTGCATCTCTGCCTTGATGCCCTGAAGCATCATGGGCCCACCAAGCTAGGAAAAGTTCACCTTTATGTTGCCAGTCCAAGTCCACTTCAGCTACTTTAATCTTAGCAGCTTGATCTGCTTGTTGGTTGTTTCGATGTTCCTCGGTGGCTCGACTTTTAGGCACGTGAGCATCTACATGACTAACTTTCACAGGCAGGCTCTCTAGCCGAGCAGCAATGTCTTGCCACAGTGTGGCAGCCCACACGGGTTTACCTCTGCACTGCCAGTTGCTTTTCTTCCATTGCTGTAGCCACCCCCACAAGGCATTTGCTACCATCCATGAGTCAGTATAGAGATAAAGTATTGGCCACTTCTCTCGTTCAGCAATGTCCAAAGCCAGCTGGATGGCTTTCACTTCTGCAAATTGACTAGATTCACCTTGTCCTTCAGTGGCTTCTGTAACTTGTCGTGTGGGACTCCACACAGCAGTTTTCCACCTTCGATGTTTTCCTACAAGACGACAGGTTCCATCTGTGAACAGTGCATACTGCTTATCAGTCTCTGAAAGAGTATTATACGGTGGTGCTTCTTCAGCACGTTTTACTTCCTCCTCATCTGGAGACATCCCAAAGTCTTTGCTTTCTGGCCAGTCTGTAATCACTTCTAAGATCCCTGGGCGACTGGGATTTCTAATTCGAGCTCGTTGCGTGATCAATGCAATCCATTTACTCCATGTAACTTTGGTTGCATGATGTGGAGAGGGAACTGTCCCTTTGAACATCCAGCTCAGCACAGGCAGTCGAGGTGCCAGGTGGAGCTGTGCTTCAGTACCGACCACTTCTGAAGCAGCTCGAACTCCTTCATATGCTGCTAGTATCTCTTTTTCAGTTGGAGTATAGTTGGCCTCAGATCCTTTGTATCCTCGACTCCAAAAACCTAAGGGTCGACCTCAGGTTTCTCCTGGTGCTTTCTGCCAGGGGCTCCAGGTAAGTCCATTATCTCCGGCTGCGGTGTAGAGCACATTTTTAACATCTAGTCCAGTCCGAACTGGTCCAAGGGCCACCGCATGAGTTATCTCATGCTTAATTTGTTCAAAGGCTTGTCGTTGTTCAGGGCCCCACTCAAAATGGTTTTTTTTATGAGTCACTCGATAGAGAGGGCTCACAATCTGGCTGTAGTCAGGAATATGCGTTCTCCAAAAACCCACAACGCCCAAGAAAGTCTGTCTCCTTTTTATTAGTAGGTGGAGACATTGCTGCAATTTTGTTGATCACATCCATTGGGATCTAATGACGGCCAGCTTGCCATTTTATTCCTAAAAACTTGATCTCTCGTGCAGGTCCCTTGACCTTGCTTTGTTTTATGGCAAAACCAGCATCCAAAAGAATCTGAATTATTGTCTCACCTTTCTCAAAGACTTCTTTCGCTGTGTCGCCCCATACGATGATGTCACCAATATATTGCAAGTGTTCTGGAGCTTTACCTTGCTCCAGCGTGGTCTGGATCAGTCCATGGCAGATGGTAGAACTGTGTTTCCACCCCTGGGGCAAGCAATTCCACGTGTACTGGATGCCTTTCCAGGTGAAAGCAAACTGCGGCCTGCACTCTGCTGCTACAGGAATAGAGAAAAATGCATTAGCAATGTCAATTGTAGCATACCACTTAGCTGTCTTTGACTCCAGTTCAAATTGCAGTTCTAGCATGTCAGGCACAGCAGCACTCAGTGGTGGCGTAACTTCATTCAGGCCACGAGAGTCCACAGTTAGTCTCCACTCGCCACTAGACTTACGCACTGGCCAGATTGGGCTGTTAAAAGGTGAGCGAGTTTTACTGATCACACCCTGGCTTTCCAATTGACGGATCAACTTCTGGATAGGAATCAAAGAGTCTCGGTTGGTGCGATATTGCCAGCGATGCACTGTCGTGGTAGCAATTGGCACCTGCTGATCGTCAGCCATCAGAAGTCCTACAACAGAAGGGTCATCTGAAAGACCAGGCAAATCAGACAGATGTTCAATTTTCTCAGTGTCCACAGCTGCTATACCAAATGCCCACCTACACCCTTTTGGGTCCTTAAAATACACCCTCTTGAGGTAGTCTATGCCAAGGATGCATGGAGCATCTGGACCAGTCACAATGGGATGCTTTTGCATGTTTTTTCCAGTTAGGCTCATTTCAGCCTCTACAACAGTCAGTTCCTGGGATCCCGCAGTCACTCCAACAATATTGATGGATTGTGTTCCTTTATAATTAGAAGGAATTATTGTGCACTGAGCACCAGTGTCCACTAAAGCTTTGTACTCCTGGGGGTGTGTTGTACCAGGCCATCGTATTTGTACAGTCCAATAAACTCTGGTATCCCTTTCCTCCACCTGGTTGGAGGCAGGGCACCTCTAATTTCTGTTTTGCACAGTCTCTGGGTGTGAATTAGAGGTTCCTTCAAGAGCATCAGAATCTCTTCTGCTCCTTTTGTAAACTGGAGCAGCCACTTTCCTAGGAGTTTTTCCTTTTATCTCACGTACTCGTTCTTGAAGTTCTGAGGTAGGCCTTCCAGGCCACTTATTCATGTTTTCTCCCTGCTCATGTAGGAAGAACCACAGTGAACCTCTTTTTGTGGGCTGCCTCTGTCCTCTCTCTCGAGATTGGAAACGTCTTTTCCTAATAGCTGAAACATAGGTTTGTGCAGGTTGTGAATGGTATGTGTCTTCTCTGAGGTCTTTGATTTCTTGCAACAGCTTTTCAAACCGGTCATCAGATTTTTCACACAATTTCTCCACAGCAGAGACACAAGCCCGTAGAGAACCAGCAAGGCTGTCCCCAAAGTTCCGGAGTTGCTCAATCACTTCAGTAATATCTTGTACACATCTAGCTGACCAGACCATTCCTGCCAATGACTTAGCATATGCAGGGGGTGCACTTTGTACAAATCTGCGCCACAGAGGTCGTGTACAATTGATTCTATCTGGGTCTGCCCCCTCTTGGTTGTCTGATCCAAAATAGATGATCTCTCGCACAGCTAATTCTCTCAGGAACTGAATACCTCTCTCCATACTATTCCATTTCCCTAACTTGGATATACAATCTTCCTTGTAGGGAAATCTTACTTTCATAGCTGCCAGGAGTTGGGTCCAGAGAGTAGTGGCATTAGACTCTCTTGAAATTGCCCTATCAATGGTGGAATTTCTTGACAGAGATCCCAGCTGCCTGGCTTCACCACCTTCCAGTTCAATTGTTTCTGCCCCATTGTCCCAGCATCGGAGCAGCCGGGTTAAAATATTCTCGCCTTCACGACGACTAAAGTCTTTTCTCATATCTCTCAGCTCACCTGGAGAAAAGGACCGAGTGGTGGTCACTTCATCTCCTCCCTGTCCTGATGATGCACCTTTGATGTTGGCCCTGTGCCATCACCTGCTGCACGGGTAGTCTTTCTAGTGACTTTCTTACAACCGGGAACTGATGCTGATATGGGTTCACCATCATTTGGTTTATTTCCAGAGTCTGAATTACTGTCACAGTGGTTACAGCAGCAACAGTGCCCAGTGTGTGAGGAAGGGGGGGCTGCCTTGTTAGCCTTTGAGGCTGGAGAAGTAATGTTATCTGCAGCGACCTTGGCAGAGGAACTCTGCGGAGGAGCTGTAGCTTCATCCTGCAAAACCGCCGTTGGGGGGGCAGTGGCTGCAGTGGCAGCTTTTGCTGTTTTGCTCTTTCTCAAGAGGCTCGGAGTGCTTTTTTAACAAAACCAGGACAGGCAGCTTTTCCTGAAATGATGCAATACAGTTTTATAATACAAGGAAGGTAATGCATGCAGGTACTGAAAACATATGTATCAAGTTTCAGCTCAACTGTAAGTTAAGTTCACTCTAATGGGTAGGAAAGGAAATATTTCCATTGCAAAATGTAACAACAGCTGTTCATTTTTCCTTTGTATCAGGCCAAATTCACAGGCAAATCTTGACCCATATTAAAATAGTTGTTTTGTTAGGTATGCCAGGGGAGAAATAAGCACAATCTTTTTAACCCTACAAAGTATCCTGTGTTGAAATTTGTGGAAACCATGTCATATGAGGGCAAATTTTAAAATCAGTATGAGTGAAATGTAGAATTATCAATGATTATATCCACATAAATTATCCTTCAAAGATAGATAGGTAACTCTCCTAGCTTTATTGTGGATATTTCAGAAATCAGGGAGGGAAGCAGATAAAAAGCAATATGCAAGACAGGGACAAAGAGATTTTGTAAAATTATCATCCTATTATCATTAGGAATATACATATTCATCTATTTTTACACAAAGAGAAATTATCATATTCTGTTTTCACCTTGAAATTTAGTGCTAATTTTTCAGATAATTTATCTAAAATTTTGTCTGCTTTTCCTAACTATATCACCTGCTCTATTAAAGATAAGGCCTCTATTTAGGAATGTCACATATCTTTGAATACAAAATGTGCATTTTCTTTGTATTAAAAAAAAAAAAAAAGAAAATAAATGAAAAAAAAAGTTACAAGAAGTAGTACTTGTGTGGTTTAGTTTTAGGAAAAAGCAAAGGGCAGGAAAAAGCATGAGTCTGAGTGACATTTGAATTTACTTAGCATTTTCAGGATGTCTGCCATGAGTAAAAGAGAGGAGAAGCAATATCAAGCCAACAGATACACTTTTTTTTGACATAAAAATCCATCTTCACTGTGTTGTCTATTTCTTTTACTAGGGAATATTTGTTTTCGTATTCTTTGATCATGTACATAAAAATGTGGTCAGAATATTTAACTTTATAATCTCCTTTATAGTCTCTAAAAAAGTCAAAAGAATCTTTTAACCAAGAAAAAAAAAATCCGCTTTGATCTGCTTGGAATCTGTCCTGCTCTGTTCTGCTTCTATTCCTCAGTGTTGTGACAACCATCTCATTTGTTTTTAATTTAAATAAAAACCTCATTTATTCCTATTCAAATTAAATCCCATTATATTTAATTTAAATGGTGACCGAGATGGATTGACAGGACAAGAACTTACATAGCAGCTGACTGTTGACCGTTCTATTGTCCTTCTACTTCTATCATGTTTCCTAATACTTATCCACAGCCTGTCTCCACTGACATACACATAGAAAAACAAACAGACAAACAAAAAACTCAAACAAACAAACAACAACCAAAACAACCAACCAAACAAAAAAAAAAAAAAAAACAGAAAACAAAACAAACAAAAAAACAAACCTGCAAGCACAGAGAACAATGCTTCTGCTTAGAAAACTCAAATTATTAAGCCTACCAGTGAATGTTGCTATATAAAAGTTAATGGAATCACAATAATCTGTAGATCACACACCACAGACAAAATTAGTTATTTTACTTGTACTTTGGATTAAAAAAAATCAGTCATTCATTTATTACCTATGTGTATATTTATCTCCCTATCCATATATATATCTATCTGTCTTTGTGTTAATATATCTCCATATCAAATTCTCTAGGAGGCTGACAGGTAGATGAACAAGCTTTATGGCTAAGGATCCTGTACAGATGTCTGATAGTCTACATATTCCTGGAGACTGATCCCCTATCCATAAAAAAGATATAACAATACTTGCAAATTCACAAGGAAAAATATATTTCACAGACTTATTTACTATGTGTATGACAAGAGCTAAATGTATGTATACATCTTATTAGTATTGGTATCCTTTTGAGTCCTTCAACTGTAATTTAAAATTTAAAAATTTTGCACCTGAATGCAACTCAGTGCTTTAGTCATGATAGATATGGTTTGTAGAATGAGACTTAGGTGGCTTAAAAGTTCTCATAAAGGTCAGGAACAAATAAGTTTGTAAAAGAATTTTTTTAAAATTCCATTTTTCAATATTAATTAATAAAACATCTTAATTTTAAGTATCATAAATGCCTACTGAACTACACTTTTGAACATCATAACCATTGATTATTTTTAAAGAAAATATTTACATATTGTGTGTTCCCACTAGTAACTCTTCTAGTTTACTGATAAAAAAAATTGTGAAGAAGTTTGAATGCCAAACATATCCAGGAAATATTTCTGGCATTTTGCTTCCTTCAAGCATTCCTTTTTCACTAGAGAAAAAAAAATGAGTAAGGAAAGAATATGGTAGAGTTTTATAGAGTAGTAAGTGGCATAGAGACACTGAATGTGGATTTACTGTTTGTTATGTCCTCTCAGTATGAGGACATGAGGAAATGCATGAAATTAAAGTTGAAAGGGCAGTTCCAAAACAGTGAATCACTGCATAAGAATAAAGAAGCTGTAGAACACCTTACTGCAGTTTGTTGTAGTAACAACTCCATAGATTCAGGACAAATTTGTGAAAGAAGAATATTTCTATGACTGCTACGTACACATGCCTTAGTTCTGATCTTATCTCCTTCATGGTGTCAATTTGTTCGTTACGTATTCTAAAATGTAACATGGTGACAAACATTGAGAATAGATAATGGGTTTAGTAGCCAAACCATTTAAAATCTTGGAAGAATATACATTACAGATATCTAGTATTTTAATTACTGCGTATTTCCTAATATATTTCAAGAATTGTCCAGCTTGATATTTTCCTTGAATTCTAACTACTAACACACAAAAAAATGGCAAATGCCAAAATCGTTCAGTATTCTAACAAGAACAATGTTACAGTAAAAACATGCCAGGCAAGATGCTGCTGTATTTAATGAAAAAACACTGAACAGTCCACAACAGAAGAAGACTACAAACTAGTTCACTCATACAGCCAGAAGAAAATTTACTTTCTCTAATCAAAACCTGTGGTATACAGTCTCAGTTTTCAATTTCTCTATGAAAACTTCAGCATAATTATATCTAATCATCCTTGTACTTCATGCTCACTGCAGTTTGGTCTAAAAGTATTTCTCAAAGAATATTTCAAACAAAAGTTACCTTAAAATCACACACTAAATAACCACAGAATCCATGAAGGAGAAAAAGACAGATTAGCAGTCAAATCTACAATTTTTAGATTTATTGCATAATTTCTTATAATACAGAACAAATACAAGAAAAACAACATACCAATTACACTTTTAATTGCCTAGACACACTATTATGGATTGGGCCATTAAAGATTGTGGTTTTACTAAACAAAAATAGGAAGAAAACAGGACGATATTACTAGATAGAATCCAATAATCATTCCTATAAAAGCTCTTTTCCTTGCTGATGACAGAAACATTGTAAACGTGTAACACAAATTACATGCAGCGTCAGGAAGCCTCATAGCTAGAATTTTCAAATAATGATATTTCTAAAAGTACAATTAATTCTGAGAAGTACAAATTTTTAGTTTCAAAATTGGTATAGACTGTACATGTTAGAGTAAAAACTCTATTATTCACACTATAAAAGAATGTTTATTATTTGTCAACAACATTAAAGTGAAAAGTTATTTTTCTTGGTAGTTGTTTTTTTTCTTTTTTCTTTTTTGTGTTTTATGTGGGCTGAGACTATGTGATTATCCTCTATTCATCTTGTGTTAAGTGCTAACAGAACCTCTTTTATATGACTTTCATGAATGCTGGTTGCATTTCATTGATTCTGGGATCCTAGCAACAGTCCACTTTGCAATGTGAAATATATTTTTTAAAGGAAAACCTTTAATTGTGGAAAAGCATCTTAAAATGCATGTTGTTGTTGATTATAAATCAAATGTTTACTGACCCAGATAAATGTGGGGGTTTTTTTCCTTGGCAGTAATTTGATACTCTCTTCTGAACTTCTTTATTCATAGTGCCTACCTAGAGTGCGGGTTCAATTTGTCCCTCTACTCATTTTTTGGAGAGGTGAATATTTCAAACCAATATGCAAACAACTTTTCAGTCTAAATTATTAGAATTTTTTTATATTGAAGTAGTCAATACCACACAGCTAGAACACTCAGTAGTTGCTGGAGAATTTACTTCAACATCAAAATAGCAGATTGTACAAAACTGTCTTAAATTCAAGGAGTTAACTTTAGTGGGACACACTAGTTAGGCAACTGACCAAAGAATAAAAGTTTCATTCTGTCTTGACATGAATTTTTTAGATGTATGTTGGGCATAACCTTCAGTAAAGATGAAAAAAAAAGGTTTTTTCTTTTTAAAAAATAAGTGAAATCTTGTTTTGCTTTTACTGATATTTAGGAGATACTTTTTACATTTTTCATGCATCTCATGCATGAATAATGGGATTCTTTATATGCTTAGATGTTAGTTTTTTATTTAATTACATTATAGTCCATCTAATTTAAGAACGTCTTAGAAGATCAATCTTCTGCTTATGTGACAAGACCACAAGTATTAGCAACAGTATATTTACTACCTCCACATGTATTAACTCAGATTTTTGAATGCACTTTTATTTTTTCACTTCTATCTTGTTTAAAATACTATAGAGGTTTTTAAATGTTATGTTTGGAGAAATGCACTTTTACATCTACCTGCGTCCTTCATAAAATATTTCGTAAGACTCTTTATTTTGAAACCTTGGACTGTAAATCAAGAGAGAATGGTCTAAAGGGAAACAAACGAAGAAAGCAGGACCAAAGAAGATCTCATTTACTCCTTAGAAAACAATCATGCCTTAAAAAAAAACAACCAACCAAACAAACAAAAAAAAACAACCAAAACACCTTAAAACCTTAATTGCTTGTCTTATGCACATCTAAGAAAAGGCATTGTTACATGTTTTGTTAAGCGTCAATGAAATGATTTCCTAACATATTTCATTTCACATGTATATGTACACATACACATTTATACATATATATCTATATATGCATACATAGAACTATGCAACTCATATCCCTGACCCATAAGAAAAGCTAACAATAACGATGAAAAGTGTAGGCAACTCGAGATAATATCCTTTATTAGAATCTGGCAGACGAATGCAAGGACATCACACAGTGCAGAAACAGCTCCGCTGAGAGAAAGAATACTAAAAGTAGGTAATGTCTGGAAAAATAAAAGACTTCAGTATATAATGATAAAATTTCCTGCAGAAATTCAAAGAAGAGGGGGAGGGACACCTTTTGAATTGAATTAAGAAAAATTTGTGTGCTTCTCAGATCTGATAAATAAATAATGAATGAGAAATAAATAATTACTAAGAAATAATGTATTTGATCAACAGCTGCCAAATATTCAAGCAGTCCAGAAAGCCATGTAAATTATCCCCACAATGAAAGCTATGACAAAGTGATTATGTGGTGAGGAAAATAGGAAACACTAACTGGAAATGCTTCCTTGTAGTGAAGAAAGCCAAATAAAAAATAGCCAGCTAAAAATTCAGTGAGAAGAATGTATTGTCTTAGACATGGGTGGATAAGTGTTTGCATGCAGAAGAACAACAGAAAGGCAGAGATCACAGCCACAGTCAATCCATTGCAGATTCCATACTGAAAAAAAACACAGAGGTATCAGAGAAGAATTACTGGTCACCTCTCCTCCGCCCCACAAAATAAAACCCCTTTCAAACAGTAAACATTCAAAGAGTCTGTGGTTGTTAGAAAGTTTACTTCTCTGTAATAGTCCTTTATAATCAACACTGCTAAAAAACATCTTGCTAGTCAGTTAATGAATCAAATATTCATGATGTTACAGTCTCACGTTGACTTGAGCACAAGTACTGGCTTATCCAGTTCACTGGGGGTCAGGCGCTTTGTGAACATTTCCTTAACAGGAAAGCAAAGGTTTGGTAGAAAAGGGGACATATGTGATCCAGAAGAATTTTCATGCATTCTTTTCAAAATTTATATTTCTAAGTAATCTATAGGAAAAGAGATGGAAGATAGAGAGAATAGACTCCAGAACAATAAAGAAACAACCAAAAGAAAAACAAACAAACGAACAAACAAACAAAAAAACCACAACTTTCTCTATTGTTGTCTGGTGAATACTTCAGACAGTTCCTGTCTGACAAATGAATTGGCAGTCATCAAGAAATAAAGTGTCCACTCTTCAAAATAAACACAGGAAAACCCTTCTGCACAGTGGGAACACCTGTGGGTGAAGATGGGATATTTTAAGATGGTGTATATATAATTGTCTTCAAACTGTAATTAGTTGATTCAGTATAAGCCCAACTTATATATACTTATACATATTTATGCATGCTTATATACATTCTCACATATATACACATATAAAGTAGTAGAAGTAGTTACTTTTTGTGGCAGTTGCATTTCCCCCCCTGAGAACTGGTGTGGCATTTGCACATCCCCCTCTGAGAACTGAAGCCTTCAATGGGGCATTACTCTTTTGTGGGACCCGGAGCCAGTTGACAGGGTTGTTAGCAGAGGAGGGGCCCAGAGAAGCTGAGAAGCTTCTGGAATGCCCACAGCCAGATCTGATAAGACTATAAACAGGGTTCCTGCCAAAGATTCCCTTTGTGTGATCTTCTCGGAGCAGCAGGTCTGCTGAGCTGGAGTCCTCCCCTTAGACTGGAATGTCGTCTAAGGAAACTTCCCGGGACTGAAAGTGCCTCACCTCCTCATTTGGGTGAGTGATAATGTACTGAATATACCCTTGCCTAACTCAGGCAAGTGTGAGTCCTTGCCTAACCCAGACGAGTGATAGTTAACCCTGGAGTCAGAAGGCTCTAGTGTGTTTCTTGTGAGTGTGTGCATGCACACTGTGGATCCTCATTATTCTCATTTGCTGCACCCCAATAATCTCCTCAAATGACATCCGAACCTTTATCTTATGTTATTGGAGTGCTAATGAATTGTATAAGCACTGTTTTGGTCAGTTCATTGGCTGTACTTTTCTGGACAGAATAAAGTCTGTTTTGGATCTTGTTGTCCACCTAAAACTGAGTTTGGGGTCCCTTCGTGACGCTTTTATACAGTCCTAAAATTACATTTGGCCCTTTGGAGGTAACCACAAGCCTGATGTGGCCCCCAGTGAAAATGCTGTAATTCTAAATCTATTACATCTAGGGGTTTACAAAAAAAAAAAAAAAAAAAAAGTAACTTTTGAGTAAACTCAAATGAAATGTTGAAAAATTATGCAATTAAAAAGAAGGTCATTTATTTGATATTTGAAGATAGAAATTGCATCTTAAAATGAAATAATATAGGTGATATATTTGCACAGTAAGGTATCCTTTCACTCATACCTTCATTATGAGTAATTTAATTTTGTTGGTATTTCATGGGGCAGGATTATAGCAAGTCACTTCTGACATGCTTTGACTTTTCCCTAAGGTGAAGCCTGGCAATCAATGTGAGTTGGTAAATGTTAACAAGATAGTCTTCTCTGTAAAAACTGCCACCATATCAAAAACTCTAGTGAGTGTATTGTCTTCCAGACTCATATGGCAGGCACGTCAAGTGAAGATCATTGAATAAAAATTGTTTAAGTTTTATAAGAGGTCAGGTCAGGTTAACGCTCAACACAAGTACAGTATGATTGTGAGTGAAAGACTCTGGAGGACTCCTAAAGTTCATTAGCTATTCAACATTTGTTGCACAATGTGAGAGGAATAAGCAATAATTGATTCTTATGGTTTATAAAACATTTGTCAGTGAAACCAGAGAGAGTACCCTGATGCTTCTTGAGTCTGGGCATGAGCTGAAGACACATCTTGACAGTTTGAAGATGAACATTTCAGTTCTGATCTATTAAAAATCTTAGAGTTTTAAACCATAAAAAAGCTCACAGTGCCTAGAAAAAAAAAATATATATATATATATATAGTGTTTGTGAAGTAATGTTCTCACAAAAGCTCACAATGTTTTGAATGTTGTTTAGCCATAATGTTTGTCTCATGTTGGTCAACAGAGCCAACAAAAATAAAAACAAAGCAGAGCAATAGATGAACTATAGATTTACATTCTAAATATGAAGAGTTAATTTTTGTATAATTCATATCATTAATATTGATTATTAAAGCTATTTCTAGAATGAAGCACTTCAAAGTCTGTTGGAAAATGAAGCTGATTTAAAACCAAGCTTGCAGTTCTCTTTCCCCTTAAGTTTCAGTCTGATTCAGCTGACTGCCTGAATGAGTCTTCCTTATTCCCTCTGAACAAATGACCTGTATCTAATAGCAATGTTATTAGCCACAGAGCCTACTTGATACAAAGAGTAATACGTGTTCCACTTTTCTAGTCTGAACCTTTGTAGTTTTTCTTCTCTGAAATGCTCCCTTGGTCAAGCAGAAAAAGTCAAGAGCAGAATGATATTTAGTGACTTTTTGCACATGCTTGAAACCAGGAAATGTGAATAACTTTCAGTCTGTCACAGAACTAATATACCCTGGAGTCAAAGTAGTTTATCCTACTTGGAGAACATGGCAGGAATAATTACTAAGGATGAACATTAAATGAAACAGAACTGAAGCACCTGCAAAAAATATCTGAGGTTACAGGTGAATGTGGACAGCAGGAATACCTCTATAACTCAGTATCTGAGAAGTAATCAGTACAGATGGTTTAAAGGAAAGGCCATTTTGAAGCCAGTGGTCCCTGACATTTCACCATTCTAATGGTGCTTTTTAAATGTCCTCTGTTCTATGGTGATATTTCCATTTCTCTTATTTGGTGCTTTTAAACACATTTGAATTATAGTTGTCTGTTGTGTTTAGGCAGCCTCCTAACCTAGGCATAGAAAACAGGCCACTTTCGGCTCATCATACTTGCTGCTGTATTAACACAACTTGATAAACAATGCCACATACCTAAACCACCACTGCATCATTTCTGCATGTGTCATTTGTGTGTCATCATTTCTGCTCTTTTCTTTTTACACTATAATTCATTTAGGCTACTTTTTGGAACAGGCTGAAAGGCCTTACAGGAAGTTTTCTTGATGTCCCTTAACTTGCAATTGGGCAAATTTCTGTTGTTTTCACCCAACACGTTACTGAGTATTCTAAACAAGAACTGAAAAAATTGATTTCACAAAATAATTAACAACAATTAACATATTTTGGGTTCTGCAAGCAAAAAAAAAATAATCTGTGATTTTAATATTTCTTTTTTAATATATATCTAACATTGCAAGAGTACAAGCCATGAATGGAAAGAAACAAGTCACAGATGCTATTTTTTCTCATGGGAAATCAAAATATCAAATAATTATCAAAACTAAAAGCAACTCTCCAATTTCTAAACTTGAATATCATTCTTTCCTGAAAATTGTGCCTAGTTTCATGTCTGTTGACATGCAATGTGCATATGCAAGTTTTCCCTCTTGTTATTTGCATGCACAGTTACTGAAATTTCATGCATAATTACAGCACATACAAGTATAAACCAGGCATTCTTTTTCATATTCAACTGTATATCAAAAGTTTGGTAATAACATTTATATCCAGGAGGATCTAATTTCTCTGTAACTTTTTTTAAACAAATACTAGTATTTGAAGCTACATTAGTAGACCAGGTCATGTGAAGAAGGGTTGAAATTTTTAAAAAAATTAATGTACTGTAGTTTTCACAATGTTCTATACATTTAGTATCAACCTGGGAATCCATATTAGTTGTGTAATTTGCTATCTTTGTTTTCCAGTAAAATTAATCTTTGAAGTGAATTATTGTTGAGATCATTATTTTTCTCTTCTCAAAGAAAAACAGAATTAGATTCTGAAGTGGTGTAATGTTTCATTTTATACAACTAATATTACAGGGAACTTAAGAGGAATCTGTCAGAAAACCATGAGAGTTAAGTTAGAACTTGAAAGTTGTCTCAATCTTCTAAATGAATCTCACTTCTGTTATTTACAAAGCATCAGATGTATTTTTCTTTCAGCCACGCACAAGCCAGATATGCCAGCAAAGTAATCTATTTTGTTGACATTAAAAGAGAGAAATCTTACTTTTCAAAATCTGAACACAGAGATATGACAGAATTTTTTGGTGAAGGAAACAAGTTTTGATTGCTTAGGAATGACTTCTGCAGTCAACCTCAAGCTGCACAGTCTGGTGAAAGTATCTGTGAGAGCTTGAATGCTCTTGTAAAATTCATAGTATCTGGTTCAAACAAGATTAGTCCATAGAAAAAGAGTGATGATACCTGAAGTATATTAAAGCTATAAACAAAGTGAGAACTTTCTTTAAATAGCCTAATCTCCAAATAGTCTTATGGTGATTCAGTTACAAATGCCAATAAAATAAAATATCTCCCCAAGAAGGCCTTCTTCAAGGTCTTCTCATACTTAATGAATCCAGAAGATTTTGAATCTGACAGTACCACAATGCTCTCTATAAGCAGGGGGATTTTATGAAATGTTGTTATTTAACAATATATCTTGAAAGATATTATTGTATTTTTTTTAATTGCAATACGCAAGTCTCTCCTTCATTTATGTAACTTACCTTCATAGTCTAAATGTCTTATGATACCTTGCAAATTATTTTCCTTGGAAGAAAAGGGAATCAACATGAATTTCAATGTATTTGAAGTTTACGTTTTGGGTAAGACATGCGAGGACATCCTAGCTGCCATATACAAATTTCCCATCACTCAACACAGAATACCTATGTTTAAGTTCATGATTTCAGAAGTTACTGGGGAAAACTGTTCTTTTACTGGGATTGGCTTAATTTCCCTTTTGCAACATCTACTTACATAATTCACATTCAGAAAGAGTTCATCACTTTTGAGCAGTCTATACTTCCCACTTCAGCTCAGTTCAGGGAAAGAGAAAGCTCTACGACTCTGCATAACCCTTAATCAGGTAAAACAATGTTAAAGTCTAGGGGAACTTTGCCTGAAAATATTTCAGGAACTGGCTTGATAGCATTGGAAGCTAAGACAGGACAAGTTAGTTGACTGCTGCTATTTTTATGTCCACATCCTCTGTGGATGGATATAGTTAAAAGAAAATAGAAAAGAATATACAAATGTTTAAATTTTAGAATTTTGATGTGTTCTTCTTTACGTTTCTATGTTTTGGGTTTTTTTTTTTTTAACAGGATATTTTACATTTTCTCTTGTCTGAGAATCTTTCCAAGAGCACATTTATAAAAAAGCACAGCAGTCATTAATCTAGATCTATGTAGCTGCAGAAACTTTAATCTATTTGTGTATTTGTGTGTCACCCCATCACCTTGCAAATGGCTGATCCATTGATGCAGGCCTTTAAGCTGACAAATGGTAAAAACGAGGCAGAAAGTGCAAATCAAATTTAGAACAGACACCAAGTACATATAGAAATGTTTCTTTTTCAAGCCTTCCATGTAAGGCTTTCTGGACTCAATGGATTTTACATTCATGAAATTTGTATCAAGCAAGTTTTACAAACAACTGATCTCCTGTAGCATTCACAAATCTGTTTGGAATCAGAATACAAAATACAGTCTGTAACAAAATAAAAACAGAAAAGGCTTTGAAGAGTTTTGAGTGTAGAAATTTTTCCCCCATAAAAATGCTCAGTCAGTTTCTAGGCAACATAGCTCTCCTAAATCCCTTTCATGCTCTTTATAGCATCCCATCAAGTGATCCTGTTAGTAGAGACTGGTTAGAGCAGCCATTGGCATTTTAATGATTTCTGCCTGCTAGGCTTGTTTGTTATTCAAGGTTTTTGCAGGATGTCTGCTGTATAACCTAACAAGCCCCCATAGGAGTCACTATCTAAGTTGATTCCCCTGGCAACCAATATCTTTGCTATGACTAAAGAAAGTGACTTGCTGGCAACTGGCTTGCTTTTCTTTCACATCCCTGCTTGCGTTTGCATGGACACACACAAACCCTGACAGAGACCAGACAGTCTGATGCACAAGATCTTCTATTTGAACCTCTTCCTTCAGTGTCTAATGTCAGTTTATTGTCTTCACCACAGGACTCAGCTGACAGTGGTGTCTGGCTATAGCTGTAGGATAGGATGCCTAATCTACAAAGATAAAGAAATAAATTGTGCGTTAATTCATTTCATATTACAATTCACCAGCCCTGCTGACACCTGGGAAATTGCTTTGGTCACTGTAATGCCTCTTCAGAAACAAGCACAATCTGTTGTACAGCTGAAAACTTGATTTATGGCATGCAACAATTCTACCTAATGGCCTTACATAGTATATTGTACATCCTTGAAAAACAGTTAAAGGTTTATGAAGACACTTGTTGCTTATAATTATAATCCTGCTAATTTCCTCATTCCCAAAAGCAACACTAGTATTTGCCAATGAACTACAGATTAATTTGCTTTGAATTAGTCTCTACCCACCCCCACTACCCCTCACGCATACTAGATGGCACTAATTTTGCTTTAGGGACCTTAAAAGGATTTGTTGTTATCAGAGTACATTCAAATGGCCTATGCTATTATTATTTAAGAATTTGCTTTACCTTAGTTCTAATTTGATTATTCTCTAATCTTCTGAATTTGAGCTGAGAGATAATGTGCTAGAAAACAAAAATAGGCAAATTATACCGATCAGTGCAAATAAATTGTATGGGTGATATGGTAAGAGTAGATCAAAGTGTTGCCATTTTCTCTGGGGCGTGAAGCTGGTAAACTGAAACATGATGGTCTAAGTTCGGTCCATAATGGTTTAATAACAATAGCATATAAGCACCAAACACAATATAGCACATTTTCTCACATAAGGCAAATTTTATACCTGCTGATTCCATGCACCCCTGCAATGTCATTTTAAAACAAACTAATGTTAACAACAGTGATCTTCCTTTTGCTTTGAGCATAAAAAAATCTGCTTATCTTTTTCATCTAAATCTGTGTAGTATTTGACCTGACTATATGTGACTAGGATTCACTATCTAGGTTGATACAAACAAGTCTCAGAATTCCTGGTTTAAAATAACAGATTCTCACTTCCAAAGTTTATATCAGCTGCCAACCTCACAATATAATCCTTGATTCACACTGCATGAAAGCTTTCATTCTCTGCCAGCAGCTGCTTGCTGAGCTATTCCTGCCCTCTCCTCCTTTCCTTGGCAGACGATGTGTTAAAAAACTACCAACTGGGATACGTACCAGCTGCGGGTGTACTAAATGGGACAAGCAAACACTCAGAGGAATGAGGCAGGAGAGAGTTCTTCCTCTTCTATGGAGTTACTTTTTAATACCATAATGAAGACAAGGTACATACTGCTTCAATAATAAAAGCACTAGGTATGTTTACACCACCTGTCCTGATTTGACACTGACTGTTTTTAAAATCAGTTTTTGGTTTTGGGTTGGTTTTTTTTTTGCTTTGGTTGCATTAATAAAGGAAAGGTAGAATTAAAAGTGTTTAAAAAAGTAATCCAAATACATCAGCTGTGAGCCTACTGTAATCCTGAGGGAGTTCATGTACATTCTACTAAGTGAAAATAATTAAATAAAAGCATTTGTCTCAGTGATTCCTAACTCTGATTCTTATGAGGTAAACCTCTTAAAATTCAAGTCACAGCATCACTGGGGCTTTTCCTTGGGTAATTATTGGGCAAGCACTTTGAGAATTTGCCCCACAAGGGCCAGATTTTCAAAGCAATTCAGCTCTCATGAGACAAATGAAGAGGCTGGATTTCAAGTGCTCGGTATGCAGTGGAATGATCAGTACTGAGTGCTACTGAATATGAAGCCAATATACAGAGACTCCAAAAGGTGTCTTGAGAATTAAGGGGGCAGAACACTGATTGTTAGTCTCTTTGTTATAAATCTGGCATCAGGTGTCAATTTTGATGGCTTAGTTATTTGTAAATCATAAAACTGAATGATTTTATGATATTCACATTAGTCAAGAGAAAAAAGGAAAATATCATTAAAGTTCTTAGTATTCAAATATTTTAAAACGGGAGAATGTGATGGCCATAACCTGTCATTTAGATTGTTTTGAAACTTGTATGAATCAAACCTGTGAGTGTGAAGTTAGCTCAGAATATCATAAGATTTAATGTATTGTTCTCTGAAATAGTTTCAATTAACTTTTGTGCTCTGCCTTTGAAATGATCCAGACTCTACTTGTCTATAATTTTTAATTGCAAATAAAATAATTTATTATATTCAGGTCTGAAATTATACTTATCATGACAGATTTAGATTCTCTAGATCCAAGCTTTGTATCTGAAATGATCTCTTACATGGAAATAAAAGATTGTCACACACAGAAGTTGTACTGTCACACATTTAGGTTCAAATGAAAATACCTATGCAATACTATTCATTTACAGTGATATATTTTTGAAGCAAAATCCATAGCAATCATTCTTATGAACTTTTTAGGTTTTTTTGAAATTCATATAAATTATCAGAAAAATTTTTAAAAAATCATTTTGGTCAATTAATTTGAGTCTTGAATAAGCAAAGATCCAGTTGAATGGAAAGCATAGTGTAACCCACAGGTAAAGTCAAAAGAAAAATCTGAATTAACACTTTTATATGTATTGGAGACAACAAAACGTACAAATAAATGTCTCCAGTATCAGCTCTTTTGTTTAGTTTCATAACTGAATATGACATGGGTGAGATGTATATTTTAACTTTCTGAAAATATGTAGTAAAAAAATTCATTTTCAAATTTCTGATGTGTATCATAGAACATCGAAGTGATGGAAAAAACAGTTCCTAAACTAATCACACAGATTTATCTAAATACATAGTCACTGTGATGGTGGATTTTTAATGAAATAAAGGAAAAACAAAATAAACAAAAAGTTGGATCTGTGTAGAAAACTCATATTTCTCCATAACGACTATAGGGATGCTACTGACATCTCAGAATAATGTGTGAGGCATCTTTTATGTAAGCTGATTTCTCTGTCTTTGCAGCACGTGCTTCTGATGGGGTTGTTTTATCCTCAGTGAGTTTATTTTAAGTAGCTTTGCCTGCAGGGAGCATAGCCATCTTCACTGTGCAGGAGGTGAAATTTTACTATGTGCCTGAAATTTGAAAGTGTTGAGTCATCACCCTTCACTGTTTTTTATATAATAATTGCTTAGTGACAAGTGTATAGAAAGAGTTCAAAGGACAGTGTGGAAGAGATACAATTTTTCTGGATTTTCTGGATTTGCACACAATAAAACAATGAAAAAGAATTTCAAGTTCATGCAGTTAGTTGAAGGGGAAAATTCAGAAGGAACTCCACTGGATAAGTCAGTCAATTCATAGAATTCTCAGTCCCTAACGGACGAGAAATATTTCATTTTTATTATACCAAATTCTTGTGAAACTTCACATTTCTTTCATGAGATTCATGGTATTAGACACTGCCTACGAAGCATGTTTTCAGGTCTCTGAATAATACCAAGTTTCTAACTGGTATTTACACTGGCACTAATTTACACTGGAAACCTAAGTACTAATTCAGCTTTCCCTTTTATAGATGTGAACAAAGACTGTTCTATCTATAGGTAAATATTCAACTGTTTTCCTTTTTCACCCATTTTAATGTAACAATTTGGATGAGTTTTGGACTGAGAATTACTGTATTTACTCTGAAAGAAAAAGAGTGTTCTGGATACACAAGCAACAATTGTACTGATTTCTGTGTATTTACCGCTACTAATTTTTTTGTTATTCCTTAGTTCATAGTTTATGGCTGTTTTTGTTCCAAATGTCTTGTTTGGAAATCACCTTAAGCATACTCTGTTTAAAGAAAACAAACCACAAATGAACAAAGGAATCAACAGGCTTTTTGCAGGTACTCTGTATTGCACTTTTAAAGAAGTAAAATCAGAAAAGATTTTCATCAATGCATAGTGGACAACAGTACCTTATATTAGTAGGTTCTTCAAATTCTATGCTGATTTACTAGCTGGGACTTACAAACATTATAGAGAGTGGCATGATCTTGCTCAAAAGAGGCAGAGCTTCTTTTATTCTGTTTAGGGACAACAAAAGGAAATTATACCCATGTGACACCGTCATAAGCATCTTTAAAAGGGCTTTCTAGAATTTCTGGCCATGGATTTCTCTTGGGAAGAACCAAGTTGGATGTCTTTACCACAACAATTAGACATGATGAAATGTAGTAATAACAAACTATACTTCAGATTCATGGGTTATAATTAGTAAATTGTGACTCATAGGACTAAAGTGTAGCTAGTAAATGTACCAAGTGACTCAGGCACTAAAGTACCTCAGTTTTAGTTATCTTAACACTTAACAGCATCTGCAGTCCCAAAGAAAATTTTCAGGTTTCTCCATACAATATACAGAAAAGTTACAGGAGCCAAAAATCTGAATGGAGAATTATCTAAGCTGGTCTTCAAGGACTCAGGCTTAAGTCCTCTTAGAAACTCAGAAGGTTCACTCTGCCTGGACTCGCTTTGTATGTGTGAAGGGTGTCCTTAAGTTCAGTCATCCATTTAGCACAGAACAATAGAAATGAACTTCCTAATGCTCTTCTTTACCCAATATCCAGGGATTAGGATAACATCTTGAAAGGTGAGACAACTTTCTGTTTGGAAAAGAGATTCTAACACAGGATTTCTACTCCCTAAATAAGTGCTTTAAGAGCTAAGCTCTATTTAATTTGTCCTCTGAGTTTGTGAGCACTTCATACAACATTGAGCATTTTTAAACAAAGGCAGCTGAGAATCTTGTCCTACAAAATACCATGTTATGCAATGTAATCAAGTTTCCAGCGTAAGACAGTAAAGCCAAATTCCTTCTTCAGATGAATAAGGGATATCAATGATTTCTTCAAGTAAATTTCCAATATTAAATGAATGAGTTGGAAGGCATCCTTCTTTCCATATAAACTTTCTGTACTTCGTGAGGCAGAGCACAACTTCAAAACACAAGGAAGATATACAAACAAAATGTTTGCTTGACATCCAAAGAAACTTCTTAGAACTAAAATGGTAATTCTCATTATGAGAAATGTTCAATATAGATGTCTGGAGATGTTTAACAGTAAGAAATATATGCATCACTAGGTTCCAGCTGCCAGACATGAGGCTCTGTTGACTTCACAGTGTCAGAGTCAGAAACCAAACTAGGAGATAAAACCAAATCCACAAGTCATCTCCAGGCTCTAAAAGAGGTGATTTAACAGAACTTAACACTTCTATTTTACACATAAAAATTTATTAAACTACACTGTCATCTTACCATTGAAAACAAGTTGTTAGATCTTTGCAGAAAAATAGGAGAAAATGTTAGGAAAGGAAATGTAATACACAGTCTTGTTTGTTTCTGTTCTTTTGCACATACTTATTCCTAATCTAACCAAGGTATGATCTCATGTCAACGATAATGTGTTTGTGTCAGTTCCCTCTGCAGATCTGTGCTTGTTCCTAGATTTTGAGTAGACATGATAATTTAAGACTTTTATTATGTATTTCTAAGTAAAATATGGATTTTGGAGTGACTAAATATTTTTTGTCTCTTGTCTTTGGTTTCTAAAACTGCCTGAAGATTAATTTAGAAAATATAAATTGTTTGAAAAATGCATAATAAATAATGGCAAAAAATCTGTCAAGTAATTAATTCTTTAATGAGAACCAGAAGATAGATTTAGGAATGAATATTTAGTCAGTTTTACAGATTCTTTAAAAATATTATTTAACAAAGAAGATTAGTTTCCAGGGGAGTGGTAAAAAAACCCCACAACTATAGGTTCAACAAATACTGTAGATGAAACTAATAACTAAGCAAAATTATGGCTCACAATGAGGCACATCATGTTTTCAGGATGGTATATGTGCAAATCTTGTCTTCCTAAAGCAGGATATATAGTAGTAGCAGTACAATTAAATTAAAAGATTTGAGAACATAGATATTTGGATTATCAAGCCATTTAATGAGTGATATTCATAAGACAGTATTCTAAGGCATAATTAAACCAGAACCTAGGTATTGTAGGGAAGCTACTGCTTTTTTTCAAGGGGTTGGCTTATTTTCATTTTTTTTGTAAGAAATTTTCATTGTTTTAATGTTTTACATTCAACGAATAATAGATTCAAGAGAGTTATAAATAATGGACAGTTACATTTGGAGAATAAAAAAATGTGATATTAACAAAATACAAGGTACTCATTCAAAAGAAAACTGTTAAAACATAAATGCCACAGTTCAATTAAGATTGCAGTCACAGTAATGACTAGCTTTCTGGAAGAACAGTTCTGATAAGCAATCTTTTTTTTCCTAGTAACTGTTGTTTTAGGCCTAATCTAAGGCCATAGGAGGCAAGACTATTCAGGTTGTAGATACCGTTTTCCCCCCTGTGGGATTGTATAACATTCCTTTCTATGTTTACAAACAATTATGTATTTTCTAAAAATTTTATGTGTTAGAATGTGTTCTCTGCCTCTGTCTGTTAAAATCCACATGTATTAAGGCCAGTCAAGAATCTTCTGAATAATTTTCTGTCACTGCTTTTGTAAAGAGGGAAATATTAAAATCTCTAGTTCCCAGGACAAATAAACCCATTTTAACCAGACTTTCATTGCCAGCTGAATCTTTGGCCAATCTTAATTTATTAATTAAAACCAAAGAAAGAAATCTTGCAAAATGTAAATAGCTAATAAGTAAGGAGAATTTTCTTTTTCTAGAAGAGAATGCAATTATCAATGTGTATAAAGTGTTCCAAACAAGAAACAGAGCATCACAGAACACAACTTTTGGTTAGGTCACTCAACTTCAATTGAGAAAATAGAAATAGAAAGCTTTAATCTAGATTTTTCTATGTCTAACTGAGTGAGCTTATTATCTATACTTTCAAAATAATTGATAATACTTTCAAAAATTGATAATACTTTCAAGATGTGGTAATATACATTTGTGAAATAGTTCATTCTATTTAGCAGTGGTAGTTCTCAGCTAGAATATTTTGGGATGCCACATTTGTGGAAGAATACATCACACTGAAGGAAGTGAAAGGAGAACAACAGAGGGGAAGACATTTTGGAAACATGAACACTAAGACAATAAAATGAAATTTTTAATAAGAAAAGGTTTGTAGTAACTAAAATTCTATGGTGGGCTTCAGTTGCTTAAACATTGATGTCTAGAGCCAGTTTAAACAGCCCACATGCCCTGCTTAGCTTCCAGCAGCTGTCTCAAAAGGACATGCATCTCCTGTAGGTTCAGTGTCATATCTGTCAAATTTGTAAGGAAATCTGAAATGACACAGTTGTCTGTAATTTGAACACCTGAATGTATCACAGTATCACAGTATGTTTGGGATGGGAAGGCACCTCAAAAGCTCATCTAGTCCAATCCCCCTGCTGGAGCAGGAAAAATGTCTCTCCAGTTGTTCAAAAAGTACATGAAGAATACAGAAAATATGAAGTAGCTTGCAACCACATAGACTGCAATGATAAAAAAGACAAAGCTATGGAACCAGCTTAGAGTCAGTGCTTCTGGAATTCTATTTAACAGAGGTTTGTTTGTATGTTGGGTTGCTTTTCAGTTTTGGTTTTGTGTGTGTTTAATGTTTTCCTTTTTTCTTTGTTTAAAGACACCTCTAAACAAATACCTTTTAGTAGTCCCAGTGCTCTTAGTTGTTTAAGTATCCTCAATCCTAGCCAGAACAGAAAAACAATTTCAGTGGTATGTTTCTGTTTTTTCTATTCATGTTAGTCTGTGATTTCCACTTGGAAATTAATCTCATGTAGCTGACTGATTAAAGTTTAATATTATTTTCATTGCCATCTCATGACAATGATTGTTGAGCTTCCAGCAGTTCTGGTTTTAAAGTTGGAGTGAACTATTTTCTCAAGAAATTTATTCTAAAATTAGGTAGGAAATAGTATGAAGTACAGATCTGACAAGCATCATACACAGAAATGTTACCCTGATGAGGAAAAAATAATTCACATTTTAAAATATATACTGATGACTGTTTAGCAAGAGTAGGGTTTAAATAGTAAGCTTTAAGCCTAAGCCTTCTTACATATATGTCCAATTATGTTGAGAATAGAAATGATCAGGTGTTCCATAAATAAATATACTTGAAGAGAGATGAATATGAAGGGGGCGGGGAGGGGAGCAAAACAAAATAAATGGAGCTTCCTGTGGTTTGAGGTAATCGTTCCTTTTCCAGTGTTTTTCATTATTCTTATCAGGGAATATAACTGTGAATCTTACTGCAACAGCTTTTGTTCAGATGATAATTTAGTATTCATTTCAAATTGATGGCACCTGGGTACAGTTGCTGTTCAGGTAAGTTTTACTGAAATGTCGTTTATAGTTGTTCCTTTAGCATTACTCAAAACAAAAATTGTGATATAGGGAGCATTGGCTTGTTCACATTTGTAAATTAAGACAAAGTTAAATTTTAATTTCAATAATTTCACAGAATATAAACTGCCCTAGCAGTGGAAAAATCTCAGCTAAACAAAATTAAGAGATCAGTGGAAAATATGATTGAAATGCCTCAACCTTTTGTTTAGTAGCAGTGTGTACAGCTGGCACTATTTATGGGTTAGGGAATGCTGGGATAAATCTGCCCATGGCCTTCCACTGCACTTAGCTAAATGTTGACTCAGCTGAACGCCTACTCTCTCCAGACGTCTTACGTGCAAATGAGTACAGTACTTATATGTGGAGAAAGTTTTGTGGGTTTTTTCTTACTGACTTTATCATAGACAGTTATCCCACAACACGTAGAAAAATGCTCTGTCATCGATGTGTATTGCATATCTAATAACTCTGTGAAATTGTCTTGTTAATATATAAAGTTATAAAGATGCCCTAAGGAAAAGACCTGTGTGTGCTCTGGGGAACATAGGAGTGATTCCCATCTCAACAGTTTAGATGAGAGTTTTACCCAGCAAGCAGATCTCAAAAAAAAAGCCTCAGTCATCTCACCTCTGTCATCTCAGTATTTGTTCTTCAGAGAAATCTAAATTTAAAAAAAAAAAAAGCAACCTTCAAAAGATTAGGCTGGAAAACAAAATAACATCTTCAGGTCTCCGAAGTCATAAATTCTAGAGATAATAGATAATAGTTTCATGGATCATGGTAATTCGTCTCATTTTTCTCTTTTAATAGAATTTTGGTATCAACTATTTTCTTTCAGACAGTCTGATTAACGTATCTTATTACATTCACAACATTTGTTCCAAAACTTGTACTTAGCTTTGAAGATTACTTCTTCGGTTTTTGATAGCAGAAGAGCCTATGGATCCAAAAAGATTGCCTCTTTTTTAAAGCTATACCAATTGATCTAAAAAAAGATACTGTATCTTCCTACAAGCTTTCCATTATTTATATCCTTACACTGTCACAGCTGCAATCAATATAATTGACTTAATGCCTAATTTATGGTAACATTAAGTGAATGATCACAATGTCTTTTTAATGCATTTAGTTAAATTTTAAACACTGTTTTTCTGAATATATCTGCCTACAGTAGTTCTAAGACAGCTATTCCTGTTATATTAGTCAATGTTTTTAATATAACAATTTTCCAAAAACCCTTTTCAGGTAAAAAAGTGTTGATTTTATGAGTCTAAATCAATGATACACAAAAAAAAGTCAGTGATTTGCTCAAGTTTACCTAAAAAGTCTCTATGAGAAAGGCACATTGTGAGGCTCCTAAGCCCTCAATAATTCTTCTAATCTGTAGAAATATCTTTTTGCTCTTTTAGAAATGTAGATAAAAAAGAAGAACAAAAAAACATTTTATGTTCAAGAAATATACTTTCTAGTATAGTAGGTATTCTGACTCAAAACTACAGCTCATTTTAAATTCTAAATTATATCCAGATCTCACTTTAGGTTAAAATAATGTGGCACAATTGAATTACACTGCAGTTACTCCTCAAGGATACGTGGTCATCAATCTTCTACAAAAAAATATCTAAATTAGATCAAGGATTCAGTTTTTCTCACAGAAATTCAATTACTTTGGCTGACTTCATGCCAAATTTGGGAAGCAAAGCATGTGCAAATGACCCAATTTTCTCTTGTATAGAAATGTGATGTTCTTTGAAGTCTCATATTTCTCAACCAGAATTGAAAATCTTTTGAAATCTAAAACTATACTAAAGAGGTTTCCTTTTTTCAATACAACTGACTATATGTTTACCTAGTAAGTAATCACAGTAAGGCCTAAAAATTCAGAAAACATGTTTATTTAGTTTAATAAAGAAAGTAAAAAGAAAAAAATGCACTGTCCAAATTGCAAATATGAGGTTGATATTTCAAGCAAAGTTTCTGCAAAGAATGTATATCAGAGATAGCAGCTACTCCAGAATGAATAATTCTTTGACAGGATTAGCAAGCTAGCTAGGCGGGTCTATTTTTTTTTTTAACCCCTGCATTCTAGGCTCCTTATTGGCTCATAAAGCTTGATGAGGCTTGTAAATGTTTTCATATTTTAATTAATGGTCAATACATTGACAGCAAAATTCTCCATCATGACCAGCAGATGACTATGCAACCATTCAGTGTAAGAATTATGCAAGAGGTTAAAAAATAAAAATAAGTATCTGTAGGATGTACCTCTGTAGAGCTTTGCATTTCAGAACAGTCCTATGAATGTATTTATTTTAAATAATAATTAGTAGAAAAATCCCGTTCACAGCTCTTAAGTAGATAAAAATTACAAATCTGATTTTTTTCAGTGATGGTGTAGTCAGCTAATGAAATAAAGCTCTGAAATTTATTTCTTAGGTCAAGACATAACATTTCCTGAACAATTTGACCAAATGAGAAGTAATAACGATCTGATTTGCCGATTGACTGTACAATACATTACCTAGCATTTTCTATTTTGGTGAGTATTGTAGTTCAGTGGCTGATACTTTACATTAAACTAATAAGGATATCATTAACAGTTTTAAAACAGTGGTGATTAAGTAATGCTGCTGAAAGACGCAAGTTTTAAAAATAATTTTTAAAAAATCATAAACAAAACCAATCTATTAGCCCTTCCTTCCCTTCTTCCTCAGAACTCATTGCTGCAAACCTCTGGGCAGCTCATCACCACTTCTCTAAACAGAAACAAACTCACCAAGTTAAATGGTGTATGTTTTTTCTGCTTCAACATTACTGAAATACTAAGTTATCCAAACACTAGTCAGAGAAATTATCCCTCTAATGAAACATAGCTTAAGGGCATAAAACGTTAGGTCTTAATAGTGGGGATTTTTGTCTGCAACTTGAAATTGTTTATCTTCCATTTTCAGTATCTAAATTCTTTATTCCAGACAGTAAGTTACAGAACTTCATTTACAATAACAGTTATGTTGCCATGTTAATTAAGCATAGGAAGATGGTCTTTATAAGGGCATTTTGTGCTGTTTTTCCCCCTGTCTTATAGTTTTGAACCCTATCTAGAGTGGTTTAAAAAAAAAAAAAAACGAGACAGTGAAACAGTTTCCATTGCAATCAGTGAGTTCTTGAACCAGGGCCACTTATGCAAATGAAACAAAACTGAGTGAGCCATTTGCAATGCATAATTTAGCTAAAAATGTTAACCTCTCCTTCTGTTCAAGGCTTATCCACAAGCGAATCACACATTCCTTGAATATATTTCTATTTAGACATCCTTTCTGGGGAGAAAAAAGAAAAAAACAAAACAAAACAAAAAACCAAAAACATTACTCTAGGGACCTTATCATCACAATTTTTCAGGAGTATTTGGTAACATTTATTTAAAGTTGTGACTGGTAGTGAGTACAGATTTATTTTTTATTTCTATTTATAATTCAAATCACACAGTTTAAAATATTTGTAGCTAAAATCCTGTAGCATTTTATTTAAAGAGAGAGTAGGACTTGTTTTTCTTATTCTTAACATTTTCGAAAGCACATTGCATGTTGCTCTGTCTAATACAATAAAGAACTTCCAGAAGGGAAATTTTTCAAACTGCCTGTACTTTAAGAATTCCTATTCTGAAAACAGTTGGAAAGTAAGATCTAATTCTGTTTAAAATGGTATATCAGGCTTCTCTTTGTGAGAGGTCAAAATGACAGAATTGTAATCACATGGATATTTATGGGACCTTTGTGCACGGAGGAAAACTCGCTGACCATGCACAGACCTCACTGGAAGCCCATGTTAGCACACTCTAAATTTTCATATCATAGACCCAAACTCTCACCTTCGATTTCTAACAGACTTGGCAGCAGATCACATCATAAAGAAAGTGTAACTCATCTGCAAAAAAGTGTGCTAGATATACTCACTAGAAGCCCAGCTTCTTATACAGGAAACAATGTTGTTTGGATAACAAGATTTGGGAGCAGCATTTTCTCAGTTTTTTTCCCATAGATGCAGGAAACAAGAAGGGCAACTCAGTAGACAGGACTTTGGCTTATTAGAAGAGTAACGTTTTCCCATCATGATAATAGCTGCAGAAGACTAAAGAGAAACAATTATTTTTAGTAAGTTTTAAACATATTCTGCCATAGAATGTTTGTAATTAGCTGATTTTGAATAAGCAGTGTCTTAAACTTATGAATATTTAACTGTAAGGGAGAAATGCAGATATCCTAATATGTTTATTGGCATGAAAATTGTAGTGCTAATAAAGCTAATGGTTTATAAAATAGATTAAAAAAAATAATTGAAACACCAATTATAGCAACATAATTATGTAGATTGTTCTGAAGATAATTAACTAAACAACACACAATAGTGATTGGCTTTTACCCATAAGGAATAATTAAAAAAAAAGAAAACATATAAAGTTTTAATAGAAAAAATGGAACTACGTTTTAAGTACTCATTTTAGATTTAGTTCCTGTAAGGGCAGAATATTTCTGCTTCAGCTTACTCAGCATCCAGTTCTCCAAAACGGTATTCATTTGGTTTCCCCTCCATATCACAGCAAAAGGATTAAATGAGTGAAGATGTGAAGAAACTAAAGTCAAAAATATTCCAAATGAAGCTTATTTTATACTTGTTATAGTAAGCCTTTTAGTATTACTATGTTCCATGAAAGTATTTTAATCTCAAGAAATTTTTTCTACATTCCTCCTAAATTTTTTTATCTTTTAGTAATTGACTAGTTTACCCACAGAGGCATGTTGTCCTACTTTCTATGGCAGGAATGGGAAGGTTTCTTAGTAAATATTACACACCCCTTATCATCAAAGGGAGTAAAAAATTTACCTTACCTTTGTTCCTGAACTGCAACACAGATTTTAATAGCATGTACCTTGGAATACCAGAGGCCTTAAAGATTTTAAACCTTGCTTACGATTTTATCATTTTTTTTATATTGTATCTGATACTTTCTGTAATATACAAATATGTGTATTTATTCAGTCTTCCTTGCTATAGGGAATAATCCCTATCCCTTGGGAATGAACTGAGAATGATGTCCTGCCTCTAGAAAGTTAAAGGAGTTCTACATGGTAAGCCACAGCAGGGCTTTCCCTTTAAATGGTTGATGATTCTCTCAGAGAATCTACTTTACTTCTGTAAGAAAACAGGTATGATCAGCCAACTCTTACAGATTCAAAATTGTAGAACAACAGAATTCAGACTGAATGGGAATAAAAATAAGCAGAGTGGAGTGTGGAAGTGTCCTATACACACATCATTTTGAGGAAAAAAAAAATCTCAATTTGTCCTGAGGACCGAATGTTAAATGAATTTGAACTTCTATATAAAGGCAAGTTTCAAAGATTATTTCTACTGATGATAAGAAACTGAACAATCTAATTCAGTTCCTGCATCCTGTATTAACTTAATGACTTGATTGTTGAAAGTTTTAACTCGATTGTCTGTGATTTAGTTCAATTCCACACCTGAGCTTGATTTTCTGATTACAATATCTAATTTCTTGGATTAATAATTGATAATGGTTTGGATTTATAGTGACTGGCTTGCTTTCTCTATTTGTTTGTTTTATAGTGTTTTCTAAAACGTGTAAAAATATGTAAAACCAGATTAAATAAGAAATTAGTAAATTATACTGCCAGTCTTAAAAAGTTACTTAAATATATTCTTTTGCTTAATAAAGCAATCGATTCTCTCCCTGAAAACCACAAACTGATTCCCAAGCAGAAAGACAGGAGTGAAAAGAATGTCATGGTTTCGCCAGGTTATCTGTGCCACTAGGCTGCATGTTTCTTTGTACTCGTTATGTGATGCCACTTCCACTTCCTGCATAGATTAGTGAATTTTGAGATAAGAATACTCTATGCACATATGAACTTGAGCAGGGTGGTCATAAAAGATGTGAAAACCAAGACCTTATAATTAAATTCCCATGAACAGAAAAAACACTATTTTAAAATAGTTGTAAGTTGTAAACACAGTAGCATCAGGAACACAGTAGAAATAATACTTAAATCAGAGTTAATATTTTAAAAATTATTTGCCAGTTGCAATTTGCATTCAAATAATGTAAAAAGTAGAAACAAAATTATTCATTTTTTCTGCTCTATTCTGTTAGAATACTTCACAGAATAACAGAATCACAGAATGTTAGGCATTGGAAGGGACCTCAAAAGATCATCTAGTCCAATCCTCCTGCCAGAGCAGGAACACCTAGATGAGGTTACACAGGAAGGTGTCCAGGTGGGATTTGAATGTCTCCAGAGAACGAGACTCCACAACCTCCCTGGGCAGCCTGTTCCAGTGTTCTGTCACCCTTACTGAGAAGAAGTTTCTTCTCAAATTTAAGTGGAACCTTTTGTGTTCCAGTTTGAACCCATTACCCCTTGTCCTATCATTGGTTGTCACCGAGAAGAGCCTGGCTCCATCCTCATGACACTCACCCTTTACATATTTGTAAACATTAATAAGGTCACCCCTCAGTCTCCTCTTCTTCAAGCTAAAGAGACCCAGCTCCCTCAGCCTTTCCTCATAAGGGAGATGCTCCACTCCCTTAATCATCTTCGTTACTTCACTAATATTCAAATAGCACATAAGTTTACCTTCAGATTTTTCCAGAAATTCTTCTTTTTTGATGTATAATCTTGTACGGCAGTAAGAAATGTCAGGGCTAAAAACATAGTTTAAAGCTTTATGCTTGAATTGTCTATTTATTCTTTTGAGCAGAGATTGAATGTAAGGGTTGATACTTTTAGTCAGTGATGTTGACAAAACTGACACATAAATGAAAAACTTACAGCTGAGATTCTCTGTACATTTGAAAAGATATAAGGGAATTGTTTGCAAAGTTTTATTGAAATCACTGTTTCAATTTATCTTTGTTAGCACAGCTACAGAAAACTGAAATACATTTTTCCTGTATAAATTAAACTAATTATAACAGAATTAGACAAGGAGGGGAAAAAAGAATAGCATACTTTATTCTAAAGGAAAAATGTTTTAGTAGAAAAATATTTACATATTTTTACTTCAACTTCTATAACAAATGGTTTGGGTCCATTTCTTTAAGAATGCCTAAAACTTGCAAGAATCAACAATGTCAAATAATTTCCTTTCTCCCTTTGGTCAGAAGGGTAATTTCCATACATTAATGAAATTTAACCCAAACACTTCTTCTTAACTAATGACAGGGTAAATTATCATTGCTAACTGCTTTATTCTCTTTTCCTATAAGATGCATGATGAAAAAGTTCAGAGCAGTCTGAACTGTGTTTACTGAACAAGGGGCTAAGGTCATATACAATGGTAAGCTCTAATTCTTAAACCACCAAAATATTTATCTTATGCATAAAGGTAAACATGCAATAGGCCTCCAAAGTTAATTGAAATCAAATGCTTCTATCCATAAGTCCCCATCAAAATGTCTCATTGGAAAATATCAGGAAATAAAGTCTTATCTTGATTGCAATTATATTTTCATATGCATATTTTATATTGGCTTTCATAAGACCCCAAAAGTTCCTGTGGCTAAACAGTTGGTGACCAACATCAAAAATACCATGAAACAGAAATGTCGTAACAATAATGATACAATGTTTAAGTACAGCAAAACAGCTGAAATTAAAAAAAAAAAAAAAAAATCTTGGAGAGATTATACAAGTTTTTTGAGAAATGGGGAACAAATTGTCTCTGCTCCTTTGAAGTCTAACTGCAAAAATATTTATGTAGCTTCCTTTCATGATGACACAAACTAAATGATACAGGAAACCAAAATAACCAGAATGTACCAGTACATATTAAACTATTCCATTATTCAGCTGAAGCTCCTAATACACCTAGAAGTTTAAGATAACTACAGGTAAAGTATGCACTGCAGCAGTGAATTAAATGTCTTTTTTCAAAAAAGAACAGTCTGAGCCAGTCAGAATTTCACAACTCATTACTCCCTGTTGTCCATCACCTGATAACACCTTGTCGCCACATTGAAATATTTGTACTCCCAAAGAAAAAAAAAATTCATGCCTTGTCTCCAGAAATGAGTCTAAATTATTTAATTATCTGAAATTTGCTAATTTAAGATCCATTTAGTATTTAAATCGTTCCATTGTTTTTCAGCAAATTGAGATACGTGTGTTCACACGAAAATCATGCCATGGGTTATTTGGCACAGAATGAGCCAATAGAATGACCCTACCTGGCAAGAAAGCCAAAAGAACATGAGCAAATATAATCACTATTAAAAAAAAAAAAAAATCTCAATATGAAGAATATAATGATCCATTTTACCCTGCTAAAGTCAAACTATATAAAAAGTATGTGCATTAAAGACAGTCAAAATGTATATTGTTTGGGTATTTTGTGAATAGTCAAACATTTTAAAAATCTCTATTCACAGTGCTAATGGAACAATTCACTAAACACATTTGATTGTTTTGCAATACAAAAGAACAACTTATATTTCATTGTTTAATTTTGAAACCATTCAACACAATTTTTTAAATTAAGTTGGTCTGTTCGTGTAAATAAAAAGTATATGCTAAATCCTATCATCCTTTACAGCTAGCCAATTGCATGCTTAATATTTTCCCTCAAGCATTTTTTAGTTCTTTTTCTATCTAGTCTGGCCTCACAAGATTGTGCTTCATGACAAAAGCTCCAAATGCAAGTAAAAATACAGCACCTTCAACAGAGGAAGCTGCAGCATTCAAACGGAAATAGAAAGGGGAAGATGTAGGTCTTTTATTTAAAAGTTCTAAATTCTAAATGGGGTGAGAAGCTTCCATTGGGTGGAGGCAGAAGAATTTTTGTTTTTTTTTTTTTAAATTACCATTTGAAAATTATTTTCTCAAATTGTTTTGGACAAATGGAGGGAAAATGAAAACACAAAAGCCTGAAAACAAAGTAAAACATTCAGTAAATGTTTAAAACCGCAAAACAAGTAATAATAAAAAAGGATATTAAAAAAATCATTTCTCCACATTCCTTCAGTCATGCAATCTGTGTTGGCTAAATCACTGATAGCACAGAGAATGATTTTAAGAAAATGTGTATGTGTTTATCTTTTTTATCTTACTTTAGATATATCAGAAGCAAAAATACATTTTTTTTCCTTCTCTATGCTATGATTTCCACAATAGCTACTGTTTGGAAAAAAAAAAAAAAAAAGAAAAAAAATAAGGTTTGATATGAAATCACCACTGAAAAAGCTTTTGGTAAGAGTACTAAAAGCCCTCTGTACCTAGAAGACTCGCTCTCCCTCTCTCTCTGTGAGCTGCTGAAACAATCACAATCACCGGAAATCCAGCTCCTTTGTAATCAAAGGGAGTTACCCCACAGGCTTTCCCAAGGCCAAGGGTTCACTGTATAAATTAAGTCAAGTCTTTATTAAACCCTTCAGAAATTTCAACTTTTCTGCATGCTTTTGTGATCCTGAAAAGTCCCAAAATGTGCACAGCATGAATTCAGCTTGCTTTATTAGAAAGACCTTGTGTCTGTTTACTTTACAAAACGTCAGATACATCTGAATTTTCTTTCAGGTATTTGCTTCTTCTGAATACTACTGTCTCCTACTGGTTGTGTTAAACTTTTCTTCAGAAGACACTTACCAGTGAATAACAAGTATTTGAATATCAGCTTGATGTGAGTTTTATATTTTTCAGACATGCTTTCTATAATATTTTTAGTGTGTTCATCAAGACAGCAGTGCTCAATTGCAGGGGATCAGTCATTATTATGCTCACAAACTAATGCTGCATAAATGTATAAAAGATTTATTCCAGGGCTGATACATCCAGTTGGGAGTCTGAAGAAACAAAATTTCTCCTGCTGTGAGACATGGAGCAGGAAAACTTAGACACTGTACATTATTTGAAATGCCTTGCTGTGCTTGTTGTCCACCCAGCTTGCCTGAGCTTTTTGAGTGCTTTGCTACTATGTGTGTATTTCTTACATCCACAAATAATGCAGAGGCAGGAAAAAATACTTCTTTCAACTTTTGTACATTGATAGGCTTAACTCTTTAAATTAAGACACTTTCTCATGTCACTTGTCACCACATTCTACACCAGTCTATCCCAGACTGCAGCAAAGAGTAAACTTTCTAACTAGTCCTTCCCCTCAGAGCTTTTTCACATTTATAAGCAGGTATTAAAATTATTTAAAATTATTTTTAGGTTTATCTCAGTGTCTGTATGAAATTACTATTGAAACGTATTAGACCCTTATTTCCACTTCAAATATGTCTATTCAATAAGACACAATGTAATGTAGTGTAAAAGCACGAAGTTTTAGAAACTGTATTTGTTAATGCTATGAAAATTATGTTTCTAAAGATGATATCTGAGTGTCATCTAGCTCATGCATCATTGTTAAATATATAACTCATGTTTCAACTCTCTCCAAATGTCTATTATTATGTACAAAAATGTTGATCCAACTCAGTATTAGCGGATTGGATTTTTTCCTAATGCTCCTGCAGAAATAGGATTTTCATTATATTTTTGATAAATCTAGGTAGAGTTTTCTAAAGCTGCATCACAACACAATATTCCTTTGTACTTAAAGATCACTTAGAAAATGTCTTGCTAACATATGTATAATTATACTAGAAATTTGCTTTTAAGTGCAATACTTGTTAAAAATTAAATACACATTTTAATAGATTTTTCATTCAAAGTTAAATTATTTTTTTAGGAAGACTCTCTCTGTGGCAGTTGGTGTCATTGATAACAAACCAAAAAGCTACTTTGAACAAAATGATCCTAGTTTTCATCTAAAATAGAGTTCATGTCCAGCACATTTTGGAGGCTGGACACATTATCCTCAGAGTTATTTAAAATGTAAACTGTTGAATTTATGACTTGTTACTCAACAAACTGTTACTTGAACCTTAGTCTTCCCCATTACCAATAGCAATATTGCGTCTTTTATTTTTCTGTTCTTTCCTACAGGGTTTTAGCTAGCTAATGGAATTACAGCATAACACCACCCACAACTTTGACAATGCAGCGAGGAATCTAGTCTGATTGAGTAGAGATTTATCCTTTAAACCATGTGAACCCTATTACCTTGTTTTCGTTGACATTAGGCAAAATATGTTCCTGGGCAAAACTAATGCAAGCAGTTAAGAATTCACTTTTCATCAGTGTTCTCTTTCAGTTTACATTCACTGATATAAGCCATTGTGCTAGAGGTATCACTTTCATCTTCTCCAAAATTTTTGGCTGGAACATCATCATCTTTATTAACACTGGAAACTTGATTTTAAAATGAGGTATGAAAAGGACTAAATAACTTTGCAGGACAATTTTTTTATTTAAAATAATTTTTCAGGACAATTTGTATTGTTGTCCAATGCATTAAAACTTTAATAAAACTTGAGAAACATCTTTATCATGGGCAGAAAAAGCTCCTATTTTAGGTCTCCTTTTGCACATCATACTTGAAGTTCCTAGTAACTTTGACAATGTTATCAGAGAATTTTTTGATGGGATGAAATATTCCCCTAGCAGAAAAGGCTACATTTTGAGATGATGAATCCTATGAAAAGTGTTAACAGGTTATAAAAGTCTGACAGATCTAATACATCAACAGATTCAGTACAGCAGAGGGAGTGCCTGACGGACATACAAAATTCAGGGAACCCTTTGTCAACATTGTGTCCTTCTCCCAACATCTTCTGTCAGATTAACATTTTCTTGTTTCTCTCCAAGATTAGCTCAAGAGCCTGCAAAACCAAAATTTACCAAAATTCCTAAGAAAAACTCTGCCAAAATCAGCCTTCACTTTCAAGAGCAGACACCTGTGATCTCAAGGAGACACCTTGACGAGTACTGGGCAAGGAAATTTCCATAACTTAATCTGCAAAACTGTGAACCAATATTTAGGGAATGAGTCACATTCTGAATTTGTTTATTGTTCCTAATTATTGACAAGTTGTTTTTCTGTATGTTGACTGTTAGTTACGTGCTTATTCTGAGACAGCACAGTAGGTGGATAGCTTTTCTGTGACATGGTGACCACACATTGAGTTTTTTGTGATAAATATAAACAGAAAGCCACCATCAACACAGGACAAGCTCATACCAAAAAAAAAAAAAAAAAAAGCTAATTACTTTATTAGTTGTAATAGCTGAAATGTAGTTACAGAAGAAAAGACAAGGTTGGGCATCAGGGAAGCAGAAAGACAGAAGACTCCTAACTGTTCAGAATTGATGGAGGCAATTTAGAAAGAAAAAGCACATGACAGTCTGTTTGCCATGTGAACTAGACTCCAGTTTACCGGCTTCAATTGGTAATTTAGGATGAACTTAGGAGGCTGTGTCAAAACTGAACTTATTCTTTTTTCCTGGAGAAAAAAAAAAAAGATTTCATTAAGAATTAAAATCTCTCATTTGAATTCCATAGAACATAATTAAATATTTGAGGCTTTATGTTTAATTGTTCTAAATTGCAAAAACCCGGCAAGGCAAGTGATGCATCAGTGAAGAATTAAGATACAGGGTGTTTCAAAAAGATAGACCCAGTTTCAGAGATATAGTGACTTCAAATTGGGTCCATCTTTTTGAGATACCTTGTATTTCTTTTCAAAGAGCAGAGTGCAAGCAACTGACCACGAGACATACTGTCTTAAAGATATATTTTTTCACTTGAAATTCAAGGTTTTTTCCAGAGAAAGTTTTAGCGATAAAGAGGCATGTAGGAGTTCTAGTCTGCGTTCTCTCTCAAATGACATTGAAACTGCTCTCAGGCTATTTTGCTTCAATCCCAAACTATGATAACTGTAATTCCACTGTAACTTATATGTGTTTTGTTTTAGTTAATATGTTTTCAAAGACTGCAAAAAGAATATTTAAAAACATCAGGAATATAGAAAAAATTACTTTTCAAATGTGGATCATCCTTACTCTTGTGAGAGGATTGTGAAGAGAAATAAAAGAGTTAAGCTATTTATACTTTTTCATAAATTACCAAAAGGAGAAGCTTCCAAAGGGATGAGAATATTAAAATATACAATTTCTTTTTAAGCTAGCTTTTATTTCTGTTTTCTCCTAATGTCTACATTGTGTCCTATTCATGATAATGGCACTTAAAACTAAACAAGAGCTATTTTCTACAGCTTTTATGCTACCATAACAAAGTAGCATGCACATCCCCTCTGATTCATTTGGGATTTTGCATATGAATAAAAAAGGTCACTACTGTTTTGTCAAACATTGAGGTACTGAACACTGAGAATATTTTCATTTTAAGTTATTTTTCATCTTGAACTTGTCTTAATTGACTGGATCCTCAGCTGTTACACAACTATATATAGAACAATTCAAGCTAGCAGAAACACAGATTGTTTGTAATCCAATAGTGTGGAAAACTGGAGCAAAGATACTTATTGACGCCCTTATTTTACATTTAGTGAAAATGAAATAACAAAACAAAATCTAGACCACCCAAACAGAGCTGACAACCGAAAAATTTCAAAGCTGTTCTATGAAGAGTTTGTTTCTAAACATTTTCCCTACTAACTTTGCCTATCATTCTATTGCCAAGTTTTCAGCTATGACCTTATTTACTTCATTAGCCTTCAAAAGTCATGTGTATGAATGTATTCAGGTGCGAAAGTGTCATGAAATCTGATCAGGTCCAACTGGTTTAAAAATAGGATAAAGAAATGGGTGTGATAAAGACTGCTAGAAGCAAACTTTCCTTTTATATTTCCACACACATCTGTTCTCTCCTCTTCTCCATAGCTTTGTGATTTAGTTCAATTCTGATCTTATACTAAAAATAACAAACAATTGGAGTTTAGTCTGTGTTAGTATGAGGGGTTTTCATTCTGCCATGGGGCAAATTCTGCTCAGTGTCAAGAGCCTAACTAAAGGCAGAGAATGGACTAATTTTATGTTCCAGTTCCGTGAAAAAACTCAAAGTTGTTCAGCAGTGAGTATCTTTGCTACTCAGATATCCCATTAATTAAAGAACTGTGCTCTACTCTTTTCCTCTAGGACCCCTAACTTCATAAATTTTGGTTCTTTGGGAAAATTAGAGTGGGTTCAAAGTGATCTCAAATTCATTTCTCCTTAATCGGTTAGCTCATTAAGCAACTTTAACCACCTTATGTAACAGCTTTTATGTTAAATAAATTATAATAAGGAATCAATAGTAAAGCTAGCCTGATCAGGGAGAGGATCAAAGCTTTATATACAGATTATTGGCTGAATGTCCTTGGAGTGTGATCCTTATGAAATTAAGGGCAGATTCTTAATAGTCTACAAAGTGATTTTTATATTACAAGTATAGAGATACGTGATCAGTCTTGAGTGGGTATGGGTTTTCAAACAAATGCAAGTACAGGTCGAAACTTAAATATTTATATGTTCTTCACACCTCAAGCTAATTAAATCCTATTCCTTGGCATTTTCAACTTTTAAATGAATTTGTAAACAATAGCATAAACAAAACAGTACTAAACTTTTTTTTTCCTTAAATAACTTTTGATATTATGTATTTCCTTAACCATTTACTTTTTCTAACATATGGTTAAATTATAACAAGTGTCCAATTTTCCTGCAGTACATAAAATAAGGTTTCTTTTCTGGGAAATCAAACAATGTTTGAACTGCTATTTAATATTAATGAATGTCATAAATATGCAGATTCACCATTTTTTGTGTGTAAGAAGGTGGAAAAAACAGGAGGAAAGAAGTTAAAGTTCTTTTGTAGAAAAAATCATCCAGAACATGAACAATCTTTACTTAAGGTTCTACTCTACTCTAGAGTGCATCTTTCTTAAATGACATTATGGGTTTCAGCTTTTATTATACCAAGTGATTTGCAGATAATATCTGTTTTGTATACAAGTGGAAAGACAGTTTATTCTAACTGCCAGCTTAACTCAACTTATGACCTAAAAGCCAAGAAGGTTTGGTTTGGTTTAGTTTGATTTGGTTTGGATTGGTTTGGTTCAGTTTGATTCAGTTTGCTTTGATTTGTTTTAGTTTGATTTTGTGTGGTTTGGTTTTATTTTGCTTTGTTTTGCTTGGTTGCATTTTGTTTGGTTTTTAGTTTGTGTGTTTTGTTTTAATTCTGACCCAGGTATCACCAGTAATAAAGTTTCTGTAAACTGAATTTGGCTTTCAAAGTGGTCAACGATGTGCGAGACAGAATAGAATAAGCCATTCTTCCCTAGTCTTCTTTAAATCAAGCATTCTTACTAGAAGAGAGAGATTCTGAATGGCTAGGAGTGTCTTCAGAAGGGAACTGACCCTGGAGGGTTCCAAGAAATGTTAAGCCTTCACAACTCCCAGCCTTAGTCACCCTTGCTTCTTTGCACCGCTTGATATTATTCCTTTCTGTTCTCAAAATGAGAAAAGAGTTCATGGGAATTGTTTCTTGGCTGTACCCAAGTAATCAAGCTTCAGAAACAAATGAAAACAACAGAACAACAGAACAGCTTACTTTCTCTGGAAGTTTATATTTTATTGCTCTTTCACAGTAAATTCTTGTCTCATCATTTGCTATTTTCAATTATCTAGTGGGAAAGGCTATCTCCTGCTCAGACTCTCTGGTATGCACAGAGGCTGGACCACAACTGTCACTCTCTTTTCCTGCTGTTATAAAATCTTGTCTTACTAATGGTTATGATGAAAAAGACATTTTAATTCTGAGTCCAATTGTTTTCCATTTTTGGCTGATTCAAACACATATTCCAAGGTCAACACGCTTAATCATTCTTTCATGTGGTTGACATGTTGACAGTTTTAGATTTAGAATCAGAAGCTTAAGTAACAATCTCTTAACTGGGCACCTTCTATGTTTCCTTAAGTTGCTGGTCCATTATTTAGTTACTGAGAAGTAAAAGTTATGTTTAGAGATCTCTGCTGTTCCAAGCCCTGCTCCAAAGATGGTTCGTTACTAACATATATACAAAAAGCCTCATTTGCATGCATGATGCCAGGAAATCAGGCAAGAGCTTTTCAAATATTATGGTAAAGAAGATGCTTTTTAATACATGTGAGAACACTGTTTCCAAGTGACTAATCTAGCTTGTCCAGATCAGTGCTATTCAACTTTTAAATTATCTTCTTGCCATAATAATAGTCAGCCCTGAGGCTGATTTGCAATCTTAATTAAACTATTGTGAAGTCAGTTCACAATAATGAATTAATTTTCTGTGGTGGTGGTGTCCCAAAATTCAGAGAAAGATCCATTCCACAACTGGCATGAACTCAGCAGATGTGTGTAGATGGTCATCATGGTTGAGCTGACAACTAAATAATATTTTAGCCGCATTTACCCAGTCAGGCTTAGTTGCTGCTGCTCTAAATCCAATAATGTAAAAATGATTTTATTCTGTCTCTGAACTGAATTTTTGAAGATTCAGACAGCAGATATTAACGGATCTTTTAAAAATTTCTCAACAATATCTGCCTTGTACAGAAGATTCTGTACACCAATGCGCGCAGCGTGGGAAATAAGCAGGAGGAGTTAGAATCCTATGTTTGGTCGGGAGATTATGATCTGGTGGCAATTACGGAAACATGGTGGGACAGTTCACATGACTGGAATGTGGTCATGGATGGCTATGCCCTTTTCAGGAAAGACAGGCCAGCCAGGCGTGGTGGTGGAGTTGCTCTCTATGTGAGAGAGCAACTACAATGTACTAAATTCTGCCCAGGAGTGGATGACGAGCGAGTTGAGAGTGTATGGGTCAGGATCAAGGGACAGGCTGGCAGGGGTGACACTGTTGTGGGCGTCTGTTACAGGCCACCAGATCGCTGAGGAAGTTGATGAGGCCTTCTATGGGCAGTTGAGAGTGGCCTCACAGTCACAGGCCCTGGTTGTTGTGGGGGATTTTAACTTTCCTGAAGTTTGCTGGAAGGACCAGCCAGCCAGCCAGCCACAGTCCAAGAGGTTCCTCCAGGGCATTGATGATAACTTCCTCATGCAGATGGTGGAGGAGCCAACTAGGAGAGGTGCACTGCTGGATCTCATCCTCACTAACAAGGAGGGTCTGGTCGAAGCAGTAAAGGTTGAGGGCTGCCTGGGTTGCAGTGACCACGAGATGATGGAGTTCAGCATCTTGGGTGGCAGGAACAGAACAGCAGGTAGAATTGCAACCCTGGACTTTAGCAGGGCTGACTTTGGCCTTTTCAAGCAATTGCTGGAGGAAATCCCATGGGCAAGACTGCTTGAAGGAAAAGGGGCCCAAGATAGCTGGATTGCATTCAGAGATTGCTTCTTCCACGCTCAGGATCAGACCAACCCCACACGAAGAAAGTCAAGGAAGGGAGCCAGGAGGCCTGCGTGGTTGAATAGGGATCTGTTGGGTATGCTCAAGCAGAAGAGGAGAGTTTACAGGTCGTGGAAGCAGGGGTTGGCCACTTGGGAAGAATATAAGGCTGCTGTTAGAGGATGTAGGAAGGCAGCTAGGATAGCCAAGGCCTCCTTAGAATTACAGCTGGCGAGAGGGGTCAAGGACAGCAAAAAGAACTTTTTCAAATACATAGCAGATGAAACTAATACCAGAGGCAATGTAGTCCCACTGATGAACAGGGTGGGTGCCCTGGTGGCAGAAGATACAGAGAAGGCAGAATTACTGAATGCCTTCTTTGTCTCTGTCTACTCTGCTGGAGGCTGTCCTGGGGAGCCCTGTACCCCTGAGACCCCGGATGAAGCCAGGTCAATGGGGGAGTTTGCTTCAGTCGATGAGGACTGGGTTAGGGAGCAATTAAATAGTCTGGACATCCATAAATCCATGGGTCCAGATGGGATGCATCCGCGGGTGCTGAGGGAGCTGGCTGAAGTCATTGCTGGACCGCTCTCCATCATCTTTGCCAAGTCTTGGGAAACAGGGGAGGTGCCCGAGGATTGGAGGAAAGCAAATGTCACTCCAGTCTTCAAAAAGGGCAAGAAGGAGGACCCTGGTAATTATAGACCAGTCAGCCTCACCTCTGTCCCTGGGAAAATAATGGAACAGCTTATCCTTGGTGCCATCTCAAGGCGTATCAAGGATAAGAGGGTTATTAGGGGCAGTCAGCATGGCTTTACCAAGGGTAAGTCGTGCTTGACCAACCTCATAGCCTTTTATGAGAATGTAACAAGGTGGATGGATGGTGGCAGAGCAGTGGATGTGGTCTACCTTGACTTCAGTAAAGCCTTTGACACAGTCTCCCACAGCATCCTCACAGTTAAGTTGAGGAGGTGTGGTGTAGACAATAGAGTAGTGAGGTGGGTTGCAAACTGGCTTAAGGAGAGAAGCCAGAGAGTGGTAGTCAATGGTGCGGAGTCTAGTTGGAGGCCAGTATCTAGTGGAGTGCCTCAAGGGTCAGTATTGGGGCCAATATTATTCAATATATTCATTAACGATTTAGACGAGGGAATTGAGTGTACTATCAGCAAGTTTGCTGATGACACTAAGCTGGGAGGTGTGGCTGACACACCAGAAGGCTGTGCTGCCATCCAGCGGGACCTGGACAGGCTGGAGAGTTGGGCGGGGAATAACCTAATGAAATATAACAAGGGAAAGTCTAGAGTCCTGCATCTGGGCAGGAACAACCCCAGGTTCCAGTATAGGTTGGGAAATTACATATTAGAGAGCAGTGTAGGGGAAAGGGACCTGGCGGTCCTGGTGGACAACAGGATGACCATGAGCCAGCACTGTGCCCTTGTGGCTAGGAAGGCCAATGGCATTCTGGGGTGTATTAGAAGGGGGTTGGCTAGTAGATCGAGAGAGGTCCTCCTTCCCCTCTACTCCACCCTGGTGAGACCACATCTGGAATATTGTGTCCAGTTCTGGGCCCCTCAGTTCAAGAAGGACAGGGAACTGCTGGAGAGGGTCCAGCGTAGGGCAACGAAGATGATTAAGGGAGTGGAACACCTCCCTTATGAAGAAAGGCTGAGGGAGCTGGGTCTCTTTAGTTTGGAGAAGAGGAGACTAAGGGGGGACATCATTAATGTTTATAAATATATAAAGGGTGAGTGCCATGAGGATGGAGCCAGGCTCTTCTCGGTGGCAAACAATGATAGGACAAGGGGTAATGGGATTAAGCTGGAACACAAGAGGTTCCGCTTAAATTTGGGAAAAAACTTCTTCTCAGTGAGGGTGACAGAGCACTGGAACAGGCTGCCTAGGGAGGTTGTGGAGTCTCCTTCTCTGGAGACATTCAAAACCCGCCTGGACATGTTCCTGTGCGACCTCACCTAGGCATTCCTGCTCCAGCAGGGGGATTGGACTAGATGATCTTTTGAGGTCCCTTCCAATCCCTAACATACTGTGATACTGTGATACTGTGAGACTTCAGAGCAAATATAAAATCTGCGAGGGTTGAAGAGCATATCAAAACTTAAAATGTGGAGGTTATTCTGTGTCATTTTGGTTTAAAAACTGGGAAAACAGACTATATCACCCAGACAGTTTAGGTGTGCCATTTCTAAAATGATCCAGTAAATATCAAGAGAGCTCCTAAGTACCAAACCTAGGCGTTCCTGCTCCAGCAGGGGGATTGGACTAGATGGTCTTTTGAGGTCCCTTCCAATCCCAAACATACTGTGATACTGTGATACTGTGAAGATTCACATTGGAGCTAAACAAGTTTTTAGACCTGCATATCTTTATAAAGCATGCAGGTATGCACATTATTGTTGTAGAGTTTGGAAGTTATTTCTTTTTTGGTTCTTCAAGTTTCATTGTACTGATTAAATCTCAGTAACAGCAGAAAAATAATATCTAAGTACAATACCTACTACTGTGAAAATATCGGTTTACAGATCAACAGCTGTAAAGAGAGAGAAATGGTTGACAGATCAAAACTATCTTCTCACACATATAACTCAGCAAGAAACAAACCTTTTTGAGTTGCTGTTAATTAGAAATGTAGGTCATAAGAATATTTCCCAAATACTGCCACCAGCAAAATGTGTTATGTATCGTTGCTTCTCTTTTCATGTTTATAGCTTATTTTTCCACTTACCCTCAGTTTTAAATTTGTTGCAGAACAAAGGTTTGATAAGGGAAACAGAACACAATAAATATTGCATTTTTTTTGTCCTAGTCTGGAGTTGATTACCTTCTCCCTAGAGAGAGGGCAAAAATCAAGTCCTGTGAACCTGTGAGATATGATCTTCTGTTACAATGCAGTTGTACTCAGTGCTTTATCTCTCTGTCACCAGGGAGAAGTACTGCTATGCCACTATACATAGTCACGTTTCCTTCATGTACCTTGTCTTGGTCCAGGGTAGGTCAGGATCTCACTTTCATCCACAATGTTTGGGTTCGATGCACCACACTGATCCATAGTGAGGAACTATATATTTTTATTTACTTCAAGCCTTGCACCATTTAATTTTCATAGGAAATGTTTTTTGTTTCTGTTTTTTTTCCATCTGCACCCTTTTGATAATTTGTTATTTTATATACATTTCTGGTTTGTCTTTTCTCCTTCCAGATTAAAATATCCAAGTCTTTTCATGCTCTTATTAGTTTTTTCCATTCCTTTTAGGATTCTTATTTCCTCTCAATTTCCTATATTTCTCCCTTTATTTATTTGTTACAGTGATCAGCAAATTCCTTTAGTATTTTACAAATTATTTACAACTATTTAGTAGTCCCTATATTTCCAATTTAAAAGGCTCTTCACCTTTTTTGTAATACAATGAGCAGATTATATTTCAGAAACTGCGTAACTGATTTATTAACCATTTATATTTAGATATTTTTCATTATAGTCCTTGTAAAACTGCCATCAAATAGCTGAAGAGCAGATCTCCTGTGTGAATAGATAGAATGTGAAGAGATCAAATACAGCCTATGACTAACATTACAGCCAAATGGTAATTTTCAGTGGGACAGGCTACTCAGAGCTGGAGACATTTTTGAAAACAAGACTGTGTGACTTAAGTAATTTAAAAGTTTATCAAACTAAGGATTTTAAAATTCTTAGATTATAAGAATAATAGGCCTCTTGAGCAATTTATTACAATAAATTTCATAGCTGTATAAATTCTATGTAAATAATTTAAATGCAGAATGAAAGGAACACATTGAACAGTATGTTCATAAGGGACAAATTATCAAAGCTAGGTGTTTATATTAGACTTCCTAATGCTGTTTGGATATCAAGGGTAAGGGGAGGCAATTCAAGAAAATACATAGGTGTCTAAGCCATTTCCAGGGATTTTAGAAAGTATTCGAAAGCCATCTAGCGTCTTTCAAGTTCAAAGTGATATCTTATTCATTTAACCATCTTCAGAAATTTTACCCTTAAATGAATGGTCTGTTAGGCAAAGATGTGTCTCCTTTTAATGAAACTGAAAACACGGGAATAGGATTCAAATTTTAAGCAGTGATTTAAAAGATTAAATGTTAAACAATGAACAATTCAACCAGCTTTAGCCACAGAATAACCTTTCATACCTCTTCTTTCCTTCTCCTTTTTGTTCCTCCCATATTTCTCCAAAAAATCGTAAGCGTCTTCAAAAAAATTAAATGGGGCAGTAGATGTTCAGACGTGTTATTAATGTGCCTGTCACAGTAGTTTCTTATCCCCTGGGAAACTGTTCACTTAAGGCCAACTGGACTTTGTCTACGGATGGAGCTTTGCAAGCTAAAAATATTTCCCTTCTCAATAAAAAAAAAAAATTCATTGAGGGCACTGTAGATGACTAATGAGTGACTTGAAAAAAATGAGTGCAATGTTTAGACTTATAAGATTATTTATTGACTGAACTTTTACCATATCTATTTTTGATTGACCTTTTCTGAAATATAAGAATTACTCTATGTCTGTCACCATATTTATGAGGTTTTGGTGCTGGTGATTAATGGCTAAAGAAAGCAGATATACCAACAAATATTTATTCTCGTTTCTTATTATTTTTTAAAGGGGAAATAAGTCACTGCTACAAATATTACATCTAAATTAACGACAGTCTGCAGACTCGGAGTTACTTGCGAGATTCAGTCTTGATTGTTCTCTCACAAGCTCATTGTCTGTGAATTTGTTTTTAAACAGAAAATCACACAATTTCTATGAAAAATATCTTGTGCTTAAAATTTTGATTTTATAATTATGTTGGTTAAATTTCTATAATGATTTTATTTAGACCACAATCTGATTTATTTAGCAAAACAATTCATAATAAACCCTTCACAAGAAAGAAAATTGGGATAGTTAGAAGTGGCATGAAGATTTGAGAAGTAAAGCAAAACAAAACCACAACTTTGTTTCCTTCTCTTGATAGAAGCAAGAAAAGCAGTTTCAATTTTTATTATAATCTCCCTGAAATAAAACTTATCTGATAATTGAGCAGCAGGCAAAGACTTTATATTTAAATGGGGGTAGATGACACTGAGCACAAATTGGTATTATGTGTTTCTGATAAGACATAACTAATGAAGCAGTCTAATACTCATGAAGCAAAACTAGTGACAAAAGATTGCAACTGGCAAGATCAAAAAGCTGGTGCCTCTATATGCATGTGTTTAGAGAAAGAAAAAAAGACATTAAAAAGCTTATTTTAATATTTTTGCAGAAGAAAATATTTATTGAACAAATCTGCTTACTGTATATGAAATTCTAGGAGGAACCTAGTGAAAATGAGTAAACAATGCAAGACATTTTCATGTTATAATGCTGAGGCAACAATCTCATGTAAAATCAGTTAGATTTTACGAATACTGAGATGGTAAATAGGCAGAAATAAAAAACATACTGTTTTCTGTGAGATTATCCAACTTTTAATGTATAATTCACCTCCTCGAATCCTGTGCCACCTTTCATTTTTTTTGTTTAGATCAGTGTTTTTCACACATAAGTACTGTCTTTCTGCTTCTAGAAACCATGATTTTATATTTGACATTTTTCTCAATTATTTGGTTCTTGATGGCAAATAGTTTCCTCTTCCCTTCCCTCTCCCTCTCTCTCTCTTCATTTTCATCTCTTCCTCCTCTCCCTTCTCCTCTTCTGTCAATGTGTGGGCTTCTATTCTTGCAAAATTGGGATGATTTGATTTAGTCACGTCTACAATGAAAGAGAATTCATGTGAGCAGTTAGTGTCTCAGCTGACATGCAACAGCTTTTCAACCTCCAGCAACTTGTGTGTCTGAGTCTTTATATTTCTTTATAAGCTTTTTTCAAACGTTTTAAAAGTCTCACTGAAGCTATCTGGGCAATTTACATATCTGAGTTTCAACAAGAGCTGTATTTCTCAGAAGGGCATAGATACCAGATAAGCTCCTTCTCAGTCTCAGAACTACCTTTTGTCTACCACATTGCTCTCTGTCTGCCCCTCTTTCCATGCTGTTTCACTTGTCTTCCTTTCTTAGAGGACATCTGCAAGTCTACATAGCTATCATAATCACTGCTGGGCCTCAAAAAACTCAAAATGTAATGCCCAGAATAGGCAACTCTTCCCTACTGGTAGGAGTGCTGTGTTGCATTTGTCTGCTGAAGTGTGCAGGTGCCTGCATGCCACCATGAGCCACCTGAAACTTTTCTATGTAAGAATAGTATTCAATTCCTACGCAGCAAGAACATGAGCCCTGGTCTCGCAAATGCTAACTGATCTTCTAAGGTGAAGGACTCTCAGAGGCAGAGCTGTCCTTTTTTGTATGAAAGAATATCAGTGTGCAAGAGAGGAGATAAAAAAAAAAAACAAAACAAAACACAACAACTAACTCTGTAGATTCCTCTTCAAGGCACTTATCAGGTATATATAACATAAGTATCCTTGGAGATTGTAGTCCAGGAAAACCTGGAATAGTTATGCAGAAGTGATACAATTTTCAGTAGAGTAACTAGAAAAAAACATATCTCAGGATGCCACATGATGTCTGGGTTCCATCCATATACAGGCAAATGAAATTCAAGTTTTGACTCCAAATCTCTTCCACGTGACAAGTAAATATTGTTCCTTGTGAATGGTAAAGTTTGGGATTGCTCTTATTTTTCATGGATAGAGGGAGACTGATAATATCTTAATGTAAGAAAATTCAAACCTAAAAAGGAGGGATCTTTGTGGAAGACAGGAAAGTAACCACCTCTGCTTAGGGCCGGGCCCAGAGAGTGCTGGTGAATGGGGCTGCCTCTAGCTGGCGGCCAGTCACTAGTGGTGTTCCCCAGGGGTCAATGTTGGGTCCAGTCCTGTTTAACATCTTTATTGACGATTTAGATGAGGGGATTGAGACCAAGTTGGGAGGGAGTGTCGACCTGCTGGAGGGCAGGAGGGCTCTGCGGAGGGATCTGGACAGAATGGAAAAATGGGCTGATTCCAGTGGGATGAAGTTCAATAAGGCCAAGTGTCGGGTGCTGCACTTTGGTCACAACAACCCCCTGCAGCGCTACAGGCTGGGCGCAGAGTGGCTGGTATCCTGTTCTGTATCAAAAATAGTGTAGTCAGCAGGACAAGGGAAGTGATCCTTCCCCTGTACTCTGCATTGGTGAGGCCACACCTGGAGTATTGTGTTCAGTTCTGGGCCCCTCAGTTCAGGAGAGACTGGAGCGGGTCCAGAGAAGGGCAACACGACTGGTGAAGGGACTTGAACATAAGACCTATGGGGAGAGGCTGAGGGAGTTGGGGTTGTTTAGTCTAGAGAAGAGGAGGCTTAGAGGTGACCTCATCACCCTCTATAACTACCTGAAAGGAAGTTATAGCTAGGTGGGGATTGGTCTCTTCTCCCAGGCAGTTAGCAATAGGAGCAGTAGGACAAGGGGGCATGGGCTTAAATTCTGCCAGGGGAAATTTAGGCTGGATATTAGAAAGAAATTCTTTACATAGAGAGTGGTCAGGCATTGGAATGACCTGCCCAGGGAGGTAGTGGACTCGCCATCCCTGGAGGTTTTTAAACTGAGATTGGACATGGCACTTAGTGCCGTGATCTAGTAAACGGACTAGAGTTGGACCAAGGGTTGGACTCGATGATCTCTGAGGTCTTTTCCAACTCAGTCGATTCTGTGATTCTGTGATTCTGTGAACAGAAGTTTAGGAACATGAGTTGTACTTTTTTTTTCTGCTTTACACCCTGAACATCTGTGACTATTCTCACAGCCTCTTAGCTCTTACCATGAGATCTTCTTCTGTGTGAGAAGTTTGGTTTGCCAGATGTCTCCTTAAATTAGAATATGCAGTGCTGATTTTACCCTGCCTTACTACTTTTTTTTTTTAGGAAATCATCCAAACAAACATAGATATCATGTCTGCTTAACAGTGCCTGAGGTACTATACGTTAGAAGAACCACTAAGTTGCTCATCTATGCTCTTCTAGTACTCAGTAAATGCAATGTAGTTAAACATAGCTAGTTTGGAAAGCAAGGAAGGGTAAGCAGTGTTCTGCACCTGATGTTGGCCAAAAGGGACTCTTGGGGACTGTCACTATGGCTCAGCTCACACACAGTAGTGTACTGTGAGAACTTCATTGTATGCACATCCTTAAAATGCTTCCTAAATTCACTCAGAAAGATTCTGGAAGAATTATCTGTGTCAATATCTCTGTATTACTTTCCTGCCTCCTCAATATTTCCACAATTATAACCAGATTTCTTTCTCAGTTCAGTACTGGCCTTATCAATCTTACTCTCCTCCACAGCTAGAAGACATGATTTGGATTCTCTTCCTGTTGTCAAACATGTCAGAGTACATGCCTGTCTGATCAGTAATATCAACTCATGTCTTATCTTTCTGCAATTGGATATACTCAGTTGTGAGGATGTGAATTGTGTTATAGATATCCTGTATAACCCTGTGAAGATTTATGTACACTGCTGAATATCTGACTACAGGAGTTTCCACTGGAGGACAAGATGGCAAGAGTAGGATATTTTGTTATCTATGGCTGTGACGATATGTCCTAACTTCACACATCAGGAACAAAGCAGTTTTTCTACTCTGAGAGAAGTTACTTACAGGGATGATGAAGATGGAATATCACAAAGGTAAAAATTGTGTTTGATCAGAATGAAGCATCCCTAACCTCTTCGTAAGACAGGCTGTAGTTTGGCAATTACATAGAGCTTCATGCCATCCTGCATGATTCTTAATGCCAGGTGGTTTCAGCAGTTTTTGCCTCTGCCTAGTTTCCAGAACTTCTGTAAAATTCTTAGCATAGTTGTGTAATATATTTCTGTTGTGATTCTCGACATTTTTCTTGATCAGACATAGACCTGGATTAGAAAGCAGTAAATAAAATGCTTACTTGTATTATTTCTCTTAGGCGTCAGACTGTCTCCTGCACACTGTTTTATTTCCCCTACTCTGCTCCTTTTTTTTTTCTGTGGTGAAAGACTTTCAGAGTGGCTCTACTTTGCTGTGGGTCTTTAGGGATTGCTGTCACAGGGATTTTTAACATGTGGTTTGAGGCTCTCATTCCCATAACTAGAGCCGGCAGAGGAGGTTTCATCCTGAAGTACTTTAATGATAAAACAATGTCTCCTTAGCAAGCAAAGGACATCTCAGAAGGGCAATAGAAATCAAAAAATAGTGGCCTGTTGCATAGGTTACATTGTATTTTAGGTCCATTCCTGCTTGCTTTCACCCTGTCATATACTGGGGGAGGGGTGTATTCATTTTGTTTTAAGAGGAATTCTAGTATTATAGAATAAAAACGTTTCCTGTGATAAGAAAGATTTGTGAAACTAATGCATGAGAAAGAACACAAGATGAATAAAGAGGATTTTATTTCCACAAAAAGCCCTTAAACCACAATTTTTATGTAGTTGCACAATGAATTAAAAAAAAAAAAAAGCCTCAAAAAGCCTTAGATGCAGCAGAGATAGCTCCAGAGTCTCTATCACACTAGCAACAGTGAGCTTTCAGAAAGCTGCTTTATTTTTTTTTTCTTTCTGTAACACTTTTTAGTCTTCTGGAAAAAAAAAAAAAAAAAAAAAAAAAAAAAAAGGAAAACAAGCAAACAAGCTCCGCTAGCCTTGGAAAAGCTATTTAGCTTGTATATAGTGTAAATGTCTTCCCCAGCCAGTTACTGCTGTTTTATAACACTGCAGCATATGGGATCAAAGACTAGAACTGCCACCTCCTGTTTACAATGGGCTGGAGCAGTCACAGAAATGTCAGTGCTGCTTTCTGCCTTGATGTGATTGGGAACAAGACTGACAATGGTACGACAGGTTAATTTCTTTTCTTTTTTTTATTTTTTTTTGTCTTTCACCTGCAATGTCAATGTAAGTATAGCTAAAATTCTGAACCCAGAAGAGAAAGTGTCTTTTTGTATCCTTTCAAATATTCTTGAATATACCTGCAATACCAGTCACAAATATGCATGCAATACTATTGTTTCAGAGATAATTTCAAAGGGAAAGGCAGGAAAAGAAAACCTAAAAATAATCCTTAAATGTGTCCTATATATTTATTATATGTTATGCTGAGGTAAGAACTGCTGTTAGTCTGCACAAACAGTATGTCTCAAGATTTAACACTTAAAAATGATGCTTTTATAACTGCCAGTACCAAATTCATGTGAGAGCAGTCAGTGATTTTCATTTTGCAGTGACATTATGGTGTTTAAAATATTGATTGGCTGATAAGAATACTTCCTTTTAAAGGTGAAGTTACATTCAAAGTAACCAAAGGGTGTAATTTTGGGGCTCTGGTATGGCATTTGGTATCTGGCAGGCTCATTTCTACCTTACACTTCTAAGTTTTCTTTCTAGCTTTGAGAAAGTGTTTTTATTGATTATATTCACCAAATAGAGAAGCAGACTAGAGATACAACAGACTGCAATATTCTCACTGGACTCAAATACAAACTTTAAGATTCCCTTCACTGACTGCGACTGTTAATGCAGGTACCATAGCAGGAAGATGTACACACACTTTTAAAGGCAGCTTTTCAAGAGGAGAAAGAAACACAAGAAAAAAAAATGTGGGCACTCATCATGTTCTGATAACACCAACTAAGATGAGATATCTGTGCCTTTCTTCCGTGTCGCTTCCGTATATACCTTAAACAAATGATGTCATTTCTTTTCCTGTATGCGCCTTGTGCAAGAGCGAGGAATTACGTCATTGCCCACATTCAGGGCTTCTAGTTGCTTATCTAAGGGGGGCACTCTGTCACATGTGAAAATAGGACAAAGATGAAGCTGACCTGCTGCTCTTTCTCTTAGTAGCCTTGGAGATCAGAGAGCAAGATGCACTCTGCATTGTAAGATGAAAGATCTTGTGAGGATATTTGGCATCTATAATATACAATCTAAAAGGCCCAAACCTTTTGCTTACATATTTTCTGATTTTCTTATTGAAAGGATGATGCACAAGGATCAGTTTGTGGGCTCAGTGGTGACATAAGGACTATTGCCTGGAGACTTCTGAGGTGTTTGCAGCCTGTACAAGTACACTTCATGGTCTTCCACCTCCAAATAGAACTGCTTATATTTTCAGTTTTGGAAGTTTCTGATCCAATGATGATGGTGATTGTGTCTCCATTTCCACCCTAGGTCCTGCATATCAAGTGTGTAAAACGTAGTGGGCTTAAACTTTGATAAGACTGTTTCCTTGTGTCCCACAACACTATGTAAAGTAAAGGAATGTGAGCTATTTTGTACATTGTACGGTTTGGTACATTAAAAAAAAAAAAAGTATTTTCAATACACCGATAAGTACAGCTTTTGTAGGAATTTCACAAAGTGCATGGGAAGAAGTTTTTCCTTCTTTGAAGTGAGGCCCTGAGCCATAAAAGTAGTACAGCTTGTGCATTATTTTAGCAATCAGATATTAGAAATTAATTCATATGAAGGCTAATATTAATGTATAAGTTTACAAATGATGTTGGATCAAAAGCTTGTTTTGAATTTCAATTCTTTATTTCTGTACTTTTGTGTAAGAAAGCATACCTTATATTTCTGTAGAATATTTGAGAATGAAAAGTATACCTATTTTTTCTTAAACATTTTTATCTTTCTGCATTGAGAGATCAGTAAGTTACTGAAATATCACTGATTTTTTCTAAATTCCTTTTCAAAAATGAAGAGACACAGGATTTTACATTTTAGGTCTGTTAATGCAATCAAGCGTCATGTCAGTAGAGAAATGCAATCAAGAAATGATGTCAGTAGAGACTAACTCAAGAAAAAATCTGGTACTTGATGGCTCGAAACATGAGTGGGACTCTGAGATGTAGATCACACTGAAGTCCTGGAGTTCCCAGCCCAGTACAGTTAAACTATCATAAGAAAATAGAATTATTAGAATAACTACTACTGTGTTATAACTGTATCTTCTAATTAATTACCTTTTCTCACAGACATTCAGGCTCACACATTGTATGTATTAAGATTCAGGTAGTGTTTTTTAGTCATCTTCTTCAAACCATGGTGTCCTTGTGTGTATTTGCTCAAAAGGGAAGCCAAGAGGAACCGTTTACTTCCTCTATATTTGCCAAAAGTTGTTAGTAAGTCAGTGGTACAAAGAACAGTTTCTTCAAATCTTGTATATCAGGCCTACTTCAAACAATATTCTAGTGTCTTTCTTGACGCTACTTCTTGCCTTGTGTATTGATTTTAAATATCTTCACCTAGTTCTTTTCTATGTGTAACTGTTTAAAAGAGTCCCATATAGAAAACAACACAATCTGATGGTTATAGGAGTCCTCCAGAACATCTTTCTCTGCATCAGGTCCTGATTTAGAAAAAAATATTTATCTTGATAATGACTCATCTTTCATTACAATTTGAGAGCATTTTGCCATGCAACTGAAAAGAACTAGTTTCCAGGCTAAGCAAGTGTGATTATATTCTGCCATTTCTTCGTTCTTTTCTTCTAGCTGTAATCTGTAAGCCCTATTTTAATAACGATATCACAGAGTGGAAAAAATCCCACAGAAATGCCTGTTCTATGAAAAACATTCTTTAAAAAAATAAATTAATTAATTTATATATTTTTCCTTAGGCAATAGTCAGAGATTCAGCATAGATTATCGCTGAGTAAGAAGGAAAATGTCTCCAGGTGCATGTAAATCTATTTTGCGTCATTTCTTTATACTCTTTGAAAGTAACCAGTTAATCTCAGACATGGTCAGGTACGGTATTTTTTTGTACCTAACTACTCAGTTTCACAATTACTACAGTTAAAGAAAAACAAACAAACAAAACAAACAACAACAACTAACTTTCTACCTCAGTTGCTTTCCTTTTTCATAAATGCAAGCAGAGAAGTTAAGAATTTGTTAACTGTTTCACCTGTGATTTGGATTCCATTTTTCATCTCAAAGGACAGAGTTGTGGGGATGATGACTTTAGAATCCCTTCCCTCTGTTGATATTTATAAGTCACAGGGGGTGGAGGTTAAGCTCTGACTCTGTTTTCAAAGGCTTTTCTCATCAGCCATGGGCAGGAGCTGAGCTCCTGAGGGACCTTGGGTTCATAGCTGTATTAGCAATGAGTAATGCCTTGAAACTGCATCTAGTTCTGCTGCACCTCTGATGTTTATGTGGTATTGGTTTTAGTATCTTGATTAAAACTTGGTAGTTAACATAAAGTAACTCTCTTGTCACTATATATTTTCACATTTTTACTATTTTTTCACCTCTTCTCCTTATGATTAGAGTAATAAATGCACTTCTACAGGTTTTTCCTTGCCATTTTATGCTCCTGACTCCATCAATAAAATCTGCTGCAGCAATGCTAAAGCAATGTCTCAGGTAGGTAAATAAGCTGGATGACCTTATTAAACAGATGTTTTGCAATATTTAAAAGTATGAAATATATTTTAGACAAAACATGCAATTGATCAGTTTTGTGGTTTACACTCCTTTTTTCTTCTTTCTTTCTTTTTTAATTCAGTAAAAGCCAAGCAAGAACTGCTCATTCCTTTACCTGAAGATAAGTGTGGAATGAACCGGCCTGGGCAAATTTACTCTCAACAGAACATAATCATGATTATAATTACACATAGATTTATTTAAGATTACCTCTATTCATTCTTGGCATTTTCTTAAAGCTTTACAGACCTGTTAGCTTTTTCCCTTCCCTTTTTTTTTTTCCCCACAGTGTAAAGTGATGATCAGGTTCAGTGTCTAATGAGGCAGCCATTCTGAACACGTAGAGACAAAGAAGAGGTTTCCCTGGCAACGAGGACCATGCCAAAGCTCTCAGAACAGTTATTTCTCCTGTATTCAGGTTCTTTTTCTGTTTAGGATGCCTGTTATTATGGGTTCAGAGGCAATGCCTGGCAAGCTTTTCTGAGATTACATATACTTGATAAAATACAGCTAAGGCTATGTTTTATGAGTAAACTGAAAAGTGGCGAGCTGATGTATATTTTTTCAGTTTTATATATTTCTTTATGGAAGCTTAAAGCAATGATTAATACAAGATCATTATGTATGTCTAAGGCTATTAAATATACTACCCATATCTCTTTAGAGCTTAATCAGTCTCAGCAAAATTTGTGGGTGTTCACTGAATTCTGAGCCATATTTCTGCTGTCACTAGAATAAGCACAGATCTAGGTTTTAACTTTGAAATACATATTAATTTAAGCTCATATGGATGTGAGCAAAGATTTATAGTTATATATAATATAACCTGGGTTTAAATCTCAATTCAAATGTAGAGAAAGATTACACCAATAAAATATTGAAATATTAGACAATTTTTACTGTTTGAAAATAAGAAGTAATTACAATAACATTAAGTCATTTAATTAATTTAAATCTTTGTTTGCCAGGAACAATGTGAAATCTATGAACTTGCTATGATAAAGACTTGTAAAGTCAGTTTAACAGATGAGCTCTTCCACATGCTTACTATTTCTTTGATCTGAAAAGTGTTCTCAAAGTACACCTGCTCATATACATTAAACATATAGTTGCAGTTTTAATTTCCTATAAAACAGAAGCATTAATTTCATGACCAAGATATTCACTGGGATGCAGAATAAAATAGTTCGCATTGGAAGGGAACTACGAAGATCACTTAGTCCAACTGAAAAAAAACAAAAAAATATTTCCACCTTCTTCTTCAAGAGAATTCAAATCAACTGTCTGTCTTTCTTTCTTTTCTTTCTTTCTCTCTTTCTCTCTTTCTTTTCCTCCCTTCCCTTCCCTTCCCTTCCCTTCCCTTCCCTTCCCTTCCCTTCCCTTCCCTTCCCTTCCCTTCCCTTCCCTTCCCTTCCCTTCCCTTCCCTTCCCTTCCCTTCCCTTCCCTTCCCTTCCCTTCCCTTCCCTTCCCTTCCCTTCCCTTCCCTTCCCTTCCCTTCCCTTCCCTTCCCCTCTCCCCACTTCCTTCCTACCTCCTACCTACTTGGACATCAAGTTTATGAATATTTTGAGAAAACAATATTGTTTGCCAACAAGTACAGCAAACAGTAAACTTTTACTGCAGTCATCATCTTATCTGTCAGAAGCTGAACTTTTAAATCATTAATCCAGATCATTTTTTGAAAGAAAGATCCTAGCCCTTTAAAGTTCTTCATGCGAAAATTCAAGCATTAGGATCCCAAGAGGACAAAACCTCCCTACAGCCTTGAGTAAAGAATCTAAAAGGCAGAATTTAATATTTCTCTCTTCATTATTCACTATTGATGATCTGTAGGAAGCTACATAAAGAGTGTTTATGCATACTGAGTACAGTCCTGCATATTTAGGAAGAACTCCAGGCAGGTACTTCCACTGGGATCATAAACAGATGGCATACTAACTCCCTCTGTCTGTGAGATAGGATGCAAAGTTTTCTGATTAGACTGGAATGATTAGAAGGCTAGAAAACAGGCTCTGCACAGTTCCTTGGATCAGGTTCTGATACACTAACTAAATCACTTGTCACAAGTTCAGCTGGGATTGGTAGGGCTGGGAAGATATTACTTGATTCTCCTTCATATCCTACCATAAATTCAATTCCACTGTTACATATAAAATCAAGCTAGTTTCAAAATAGTAAGAAACTAAGGAAGAAAAATAAAAATGAGAAATAGGAGTAAAATAAATTTAAAAGTGGAATCTTGCTTTGAAGTAGTAAGGATGATAGTCTCCTTTTTTTTTTTTCTGCTGTGAAGGCTGCAAAGGAATCTCATTTTAGCTTTGTAAGACCACAGTGATTGCTTCAGACACAAAATTAATCAGATCTCTTGTTGGATTATGTGGGTGGTATTTCCAATCTTCCCTAGTGTGAAAATTCACAGCCTGCAGCTGTGGCATGCAAACTCAAATATTTTTCTCTTTCGTTTCGCCTTTAAAAAGAAGGACTTGCATTCATTTGCTGTTTTTAAGAAAAAGGAAAGAAGAAAAGGAAAAAAAAAAGTTGAAGGCCCATTAAATATTAGTAGTTTGAAGCAGAGCAGTTGTAAAACAAAACAGTATAAACGTGAAGTGAATTAATTTGTCTTGACAACAGCATATTTTTAGTACAGTTACAATCTAGTATTGGAAAATTAACAATAAGTTATATAATTTTTCAGGTGTATAAAAGTAAGATAAGGAGTAAGATAATGGTTGTAAACAACCATTTTGCAGTGCTAAGAGTCATAAAAAAAGACTTTTTTTCTGATATTTGCTTACTTGTTCTTAAAGAATTAATTTTTCTCTTTATACAGAAAAATTGTTTGGTGTTATTAATACCTATTGAAACATATTTATTGGATTCTGTGTGTAATTCAAACAAATCAGATAAAACATAAACTTGGTATTCTATATCATTAAAATCACTCTGCAAATTCCCAGATGAACTTCACTTCCAAGTACACTTTTGTTAGTCTAGGAATCTCTACTCCCAGGGGGAGAGGAAGGAAAAAAAAAAAAAATATTTGCTATTACAACATAAAGTTGATCTTCCATGTCGTGTCAAAGCTGCTCTAAAGTTTTTCCACATACCCTGTAAATTATTTTCTTTCCCTAATGTCTTGTTGTATTGTTTGGCAGTACGAAGACTAGGAAAACACTATTAACACTTAAGCTAATTAAGGTTTTCAGAAAACATTGGTTTCATTGTTCTCATTAACAGATTTTTTTAAAAATGCAATTCAGATATATGAAAAAGAAGATTGCCTTTAAATCTCAAGAAATGAATGTAAGTGTTCATATTCTGGTACATTAACAGTTTGTTCCAGTACATTGGTATTTTATGTAGAAATCTTACTCTGCAATTAATATGCCTGATGCAAATTGAAAAACCCATAATCCATCCTTCTCTGTTGGAATGTAAGTGCATATTATTATTGAGAAGCTACAGGATACCAGAAGCATTTTTTAAAGCTGAATGCTCATTACCTTAAATCTGCATATAAAATGGTTGGCTTTCAGACAAGGTAATATATACCCAAATATATCATGATACATATGAAAATGTAACAAATAACAATAATAATCATTCCAGTGTGTTTCACGTCCACAGAGATACTTATGTCTTCTAGCATTAGAAATTAAAAATAGCTAAAAACCAAATACAGATTGATAATGAAATGCCTAACTGTTCTAGCTAACAAGAGATATCTGGGTGCTCACTTCCATTATACTTGAAAATCAGGTGATCATTGTTGTCTTGCTAGGAATTTCCCAAACCCACTGACGAGAAAAAAAAATATTTTTGCACACATAATAGCAATTAATATTTTTGTAAATATAAATAAAATATGTCACCATCACTTACTACTTCATGCAGATAATTTTAGCTCAGGTTTTTGCTTGGGTGGGTATTTCCTTTCCCTGATTAGATGCGGAATGTTTATTACGAAGGAGCAGGGTGCTATGGCTGTTCAGTACAGAACTCTTCTACAAGTAACAGCAAGCAATGTTTGCACATTTTAGTGGTTTGTCATTGTATTGATCTTCTGAATCGAGTCCTCTTAAAGGGCTTATCAGAGTGAAAATAAATGAATATCATTGGAGATGTCGTTTCCTGACACAGTTTTCAGAATACTTTGTCTTTCATGCTGACATTGAAAGAAAACAGTTCTCAGGAGCCTTTTTAACATTGGACACAGATCTTAACATAAAGTTGCGTTCTGATTCAGGTAAAAAGAAAATGTCACTAAAAAGTTCAAGTTCTATCTGAAATTGATAGTCACAGATTCTGGAAGACTATAGAAATCATTCTTTATTTCCAAAACAAAAACCACCTAGAGGTCTTTTGTATTATTGGGCTTTTTTTTTTTTGCCTTCTCTTTTTTCTTTCTTTGCAAGTATGCATGCACCTGGTAGCCTGTTTTTCCTGAGGGTCTGGGAAGATCCCCTCAACAAGGGTATTTTCTACAACCATGACATAATTTCACAACAGGATGAGGCACAGGTGTATACCCTCAATTTCTGGAGAGATTATGGTTTCTATTGAAAGAAAAAGAAGGTATGTTGGCTAGAAGAGATGCAGAGTGTTCTGCAGCAAGTCCTCAGTTTAGATGTCATGAAACCAGTACAATGAAATGTGCCAAAACTGCCCCACACAGGAGTCATAATTTATGTTAACCTTTATCTGAAGATCTCAAAGCACTTTGCAAACAGGAACAATCCTGGTTGGAAATGTGTTTGTGGGAAAAACTTTTATAAACTTGAAGAATAACTAGGACAGGAACAAGAATCTCTTAAAAATGTTCACAGATGCTTTTTTCCAGACATATCTAGGATCTTCATATTTACTATAAAATCCCTAGCAAACTGTCAGAGGATGACCAGCAATGGCAAAGCTTTTCCACAACCTCTGTCTCACATGGTAGGAATTCTCATTCACCTTTTAAATACATCATCCCTTTTGGGGGAGCAGGAGGGGTGGAGCAGTCTTAGTCTGCACATAAGAAGGATATAATGCAAGAGTCTAAATGTTGTATTTGGCCATAGCACTGAGTGGCATGATGAGCAGACTCTCATTATACTCTAATAAACTCTAAGGAGTTTAGACAAATACTTTGCCTTTATAACATGTATTTTTTCCTTATGAGGTCCACAAATTCCTTTGGAAAAAATGCCTCTATGAGAAATATATTAACTGTCAACTAATGGCATTCTGCTCTGACACCAACCTAGCCTTCCTGCTCACAGTTGTTCTCTGAGCAAGGAATGTGTTGCTACTCTGGCAATTTTTCCATTAAGAATGATGACAACACCTCATTGTAACTCTTTCAGAATATTACTATTTCATGCAGGTCATCAAAAGATAAACTTAGAATGAATAAAACCAGCAAACTGTATTCTGCAAAGATTACAAGAAGACTGGTTCAAAAAGGTGATTAAAAACCTAGATTGGGTCTTGCTTGTAGAATTTTTTTTTTCCCTACATGCTTCATTAGCATAGTATTATAGTTTAAAAGCTTACTTTTAAACAGAGGGTCTTCAAAGCTTTCTTAGTCTCACAAAGTCTGTTCTCTTGATTCTTTGTCAAGAAAGAAAATGCCATTGAATTGTGTATCCAAGAAGAAACAAATCCACAGCTAAATATCCACTTTTGTCACTCAACAATGCTAGTTCACAAGTAGCATTAACTTTTCTATTTAAGTTTTCACCTCTTTAGCATTTACTCTTTCTCTCCTACGTAACAGTGTTGCTGATGAATTTGACTTAACCTCTAAACTCTCATCTTCCCTTTCTTTCATGAGCTCATTAAATACTCCTTTCTGTCAAGAAAAGAGTAAAATTACATTAAAAGAAACACTTTCTCCTGTTATAGTTAGGCAGGAGTTAATGGCTTGTACTTTACCTGTAATATGTGAAAACAGATGAAAAGGGGAAAAAAAAATCCCAGAAAATCCCATTTACTTAATCCCATTAACTTTTATAGGAAAATATTCTAATGAGAAAACATTTTTGTTTTCCTAGTTATCATAGTATCATCAAACTACCAATCCTTGACATCTTCATCTCTCTGTAGCAGCAATGATAGGGTAAGTCATTGACGCTTTTTTTTCCCTTGCATCTTTCCTCTTTCCTTGTTCAAGCTGCTGAAGTATTCATTGCTGAGGCAAATGAACCTGAAAAGCTTTATGGACATAGGGCATGGTGTAATGATTGACATCAGTGCTCATCACACACTCATTTCCATGAAATATACACTTCAGCAGAGTGAGAGAATATACTCTTCCTGTGTTTTCCTTGATGTTGAAGTAGCAAGTTTACATGATATATTAAATGAAAAATCTCCATTAAAAGATCCCAAATAATATAACGTAATTTAAACTGTTAGCAATCAGACAGAGAATATTACAAATTTCTGTGAATCCTCACAATTCAAGCGATGTCTATGATATCCTTATGCATTCCTAAAGGCTTCTGGCTAGAAGTTATCAATAAAAGATGCCACCCCAATAGTAGCATTTTGTGTTATCAAAATTTATCCATAGAATCTCAGTGGACACACAGGACAGCAACTTCCTGCAGCTGTCCAATATTGTATTGGAGTGTTGGATACTGCAGCTGTGGGAGATTCCCACCTCACCTATCACAAACCCTGAAAACTTCTTTAAAGCCAAACAAAGGTTTAGTAAAAGGAAATAATTAATGTGTAGCAATAAATTTATTTAATTTAGAGACACCATCTTTCTGCCTGCACTTTAGAACTCCAAGAGATTTTGCCTTCTGATGTATGCAGCAAAAGTAGTCGGGATACTGCACAGCTCATGGAATCAAAGGCCTCCTTCAGAGGATCACTCTCTGAACAGTACCCTCTTTCTGAGGACACCTGCAGCTTTCTGAAACTAAAGCATTCCTGAAATCGTATTTAGACTTCACTCTATCCTTCTTCAGGAGGAAGCTTATAATCTTCTTCCTTCAACAAAATATGTAATGCCTGACTTAAAAAGTACTACTGTCATTTGGATATTACAAAGCTATCTTGAGCCTGGTCTGTATACAGAATACGCAAACCACTGCTCCACTGCTCCCCTATAAACAAGCAGTTCATCCTTCCCTGCCTGATTTCTTCATACCCTGAAATCAACTTTTCTTATAAACATGCGCAATGATAATGTTATCTTACAGGTGTAATTGAAAATAATGAATCTTGTTCATGCCTAGCTCTCAGTCAAAATGAGACATCACAAGAACAAAACAACCCTGAGGTGATAATGGCTGGGAGGTGAAGCTGAAGGCTTTGAAGGATACTGTTGGAGTAATCAAGTAGGAGATTCTAAAATTCTTGTCCTGGTTTTGGCTGGGATAGATAATTTTCTTTCTAGTAGCTGTGTTCTGGATTTAGTATGAGAAGAATGTTGATAACTCACTGATGTTTTGGTTGATGCTGGGTAGTCAAGGATTTCTCCACCTTCCATACTCTACCAGGTGCACAAGAAGCTGGAACAAAGCCAGGATAACTGACCCAAGCTGGCCAAAGGGGTATTCCTTGCCATATGACATCGCGCCCAGTATATAAACTGGAGTTGGCCATGGTGCGAATACCACTGCTTAGGAACAGATGGGCTATTGGTGCTGCAAGCAGTGAGCAATTAACGTCACTTGGTTTGTGTTTTCTACTCCTCCTCCTCCTCCTCCTCTTCCTACTACTACTACTATTATTATTATTACTATTATTATTATTATTGCTGTTCCATTAAACTGTTCTTATCTCAACGCATGAGTAGTTTGTTTGTTTGTTTGTTTTTCTGATTCTCTTCCCTATCCTACTTGGTGGCGGGGACAGGAAAACAAGCAAGGGACTACGCGGTCCTAGTTGCCAGCTGGGGTTAAAGCATGACAATTCTCCATAAATTGTCAAATATCACAACTATTTAAGCAATTACTTTAAAACTCACAAAATTGACTTCTATAACAATTAGTTTCTTATTCTGTGAGAGCTGGAATCACATCCAGCTTTATGTATCTATGGAGATGAATGTACGGAGATGGTCCATTATAACCTATTCCTGTATTTCAAGTTATGTAGATGTATAAACACATTGTTTTAATGGCTAATGCAAATCTAAGCCCAAAATTCCCTTTACTCTGACTGCCATTTCCTGCTGCTGCCCATCTAGCACCACTATTCTGTGATTCCTCCTGGCACATGTGTCCTATTGAGAAGTACTGTAACCCTGAGTTTACAATAGAAAAGTTCAACTCCAGCATCCTCATGACTGAGCAATGTCTAACAGGAACAATTTTCCCCCTGATTTGGTTTAAATTTAGAAAAATGCAAATCAAATTGGGAAGAAATTTTAGGTTTTAAGTTCCTTATTCCCATCCCTTGAATGACTCTATTGAATAGCCCATTCTTGTAGGGCTCCATAATTTGATGTAGCATGGAGTACCACCATTGCTTAGTGTCCAGCAGCAACTGCAGTCCCCCTGAGAGATATCAGTCTGTTAATGGACAGAGCAACTGAAGAAATGAGGTGATCTGCACACTGTAGAGCAGAGAGACACATACTTATGGCTGAACATCCACTCTGGTGGCAACAGGCTGATAACGCCCAAAGTGGCTGCAATAGCTGACAGAATGGCGCCCGTGAAATTTTCTTCTTAATAAATATATTCACAAAGAATGAGCCTACAAACTAGCAGTACTGAAAGCAAAAATGAGGACAAAATTTGTAAAACTGAGATACAATTTTAAATTAGATTTTTATGTGCCAAGTGGTTTGCTTTGAAAATAACTGCAATCTACTTGCAACTATATATACATATGGACTCTTCTTCATAGCAGTTTTCTTCTCTCCTCTTCACTCCCTACCAGGCTGCTGATTTTCTCTCTCTCTTTTCTTTTTTTTTTTTTTTTTTTTTCAGAAATAGTCCTTCACTCTCTCACTGCACTCATTCCACTTTGTTCCTCTTTCACCATCACACTTCAAAGGCTTCCTGGAGTCAGACAAAGTTCTTTCAACAAGGTAGCACTTTCCTTCACAGAAGGGCAAAATTCTTCTATATATAAGGCAAGAACAGTCTAGGTATCCTTACAATCCTTTTTTTTTTTTCTCTTTAATATATCTTATACCCATTACTGCTGGAAACATCTGACACAAATGCAGTGAACTACAGTTGTTAAGGGAGACCATATGATTTATTCTCCCCACAGGGACTCTCAGTCCCAGACTAGAATAGAATCCAGATCTATTTATCTATTGAAGGTTTTCATATCAATGTACCGAAGTGAAATCCTCTGCTTTATTATAAAGAAAATCCCTTGCTTGATAAAGTAATATTTCAGAGTATTTATTTTAATAATTAATTATTTTTAAAACCCTGTATAACTTCAGACTGTTTTTGAGGGGATGGACTTGAGGTATTTTTACTTAACTGTGCAGAGAAAGCCATCTTAGAGTCTCTGAATACTGAATTTATGTGACTTTTTTAAAAGATTGAATTTGAGACATTTTAAAGACTGGAAGGATAATTATTAATTTAAAAAAAAAAAAAAAAAGCCAAGAAAAATAAGAGAAATATAAATACTACTTCTCTAAACAAAGAACTATTACACAGATACCCACAGACTTCCAGTAGGTAAATGTTAGTTTCTCCAGTGTTTCTGAGTGCACACATCTTTTCTTTCCTTCAAATTAATTTTACAGCAGACTGCAATGCCTAAAAACTCCCCGAGGACCTGAGCTAACTGAAAAAGGAGAGCTGTTGAAGTGTTGTATACAAGACGAATACTTTTCGCTACTCAGATACAAGCATCTCAGAGACACTTCCCAATCATCTCAGTTATTGCTGTGTGTTCTTTTTCTTGGAGGATGGGCTGGTCTGAACTACTCTTTAACTCACTCTTTAAACTGCTGTGCAAAATCTACTGCTCAGCCAAACTATGATTTTTTACTATTAGCTTTACCTTTAAATTTTCTGTGTTTGCAAATAGATTGTTGGCCAAAGTGTCCTTATGTTTCCTATCTGAACTATTTAGATTATTGTAATGTAATCCAAATAATCTTAAACGTTGGTTTTATGCTGTTCAGTGTGGATTCTTTGTGAGTTTTTTGGCAAGTGTGTTTAAGGAGTTTCTGTTAGTTTCCTTGAGCTGTGAGAGCATTGCGATGTTCCTTTAATTGTGCAGTATCTCACAGGTGATACATCAAGGGATTATGACTGTGAAAGGCCCACTGAACTAAAATAAGCACAGTCCTCTGACTAAACAAAGCTGAAGGGAGCTAATTTCTCAGGCATATCCTAAAATCTGGGATTCTTATAAGAACAGTAAATCCAGACCTGCTCTGATGTACAGACTCAATGTATTGGAAGGCCTCATAGTGGATAAGGTTATTCTTCCAGCTATTTTTTCATGCTACCATCTCCCTGACAACTAGCAGCCTTTCCATTTTATGTGGATTAAGTGTGTGCCAGCTGCTGTTTTGTCTCAGATCCCCATTACATACACTCTGCTTTATTAACAAGACCATATTACTCGTAATAGTCAAAAAAAAGACAAAAAATATTCAGCTGTGTAGTTACTTATGATTATTTGTATATTGATAACATCAAATCCCTATTTACCCTGATTTTACAGAATTCTGAATGTTTCCTTGCTAACAGCATGGCAGTTATCAATGAACGCAGAAAGATAAAGGAATATACGTTTGCAGCCTCTTATTTCTGAGTTTCACTTATTTACATTAAACACACAGTAAACATACTTCATAATTCACAAAAGGCTAAGCCAAAGTCATCAATATGAGTGAAAAAAATCCATGTTTTGAAGCCGATCCTCTCTCTGATCTCTAAGGTGGATATGTAGAAGATCATTATGTATTCTTCACCACAGGTCAGTTGCTTAGCTACCAGAGAAGTAGAGAAATACTAATTGAAAGAATTCAGTATTCCTGGCAACGTCTGCTGCAGGACACTGGTCTTGGAAACAGTCAGATATAAATGTTGCAGGAGGAAGGATGAAAGAAAAATCCGCATAACATCATCTTGCTGAAAATAACAAATGTCTTTCTTCAGAATCATGATGTATGTATTCTCATCAGTAAAACATTATTGATTCTGATGTTGAGTCATCAAATGATCCTGTGATGAATTTAGTAGTTGTAGAGATTAGTTATTCCCATCAAGTTAATATACTGTGGCTATATTTTAAATGTAATTATTGTTGCAACTACTGGAGTAGTTTCCTATATATATAGTTCCAATACAGTTCCAAGTGTTTCATTATCTTCAGGAATCTCTTGTTGATAGGTTTAGCTATTAAAAAGGAAAAGAAAAGGAAAAAAAAAAAAAAAAAAAAAACCAAACAAACAACTGGCCAGAATATTATCCTCTCATGAGATCCCTAACTGCAAAAATTCTTGCATTTGGTTCACATGTAAACCTGAAACTGTAATGAAAACAGGCACTCATGGTTTTTATAGCTCAGAGAAGAATTCAACGATACAGCATTATTAGTTTTTTCTTTTCACAGTATTCTCCAATGTAGGTGATCTTTTTATTGTTTGGGTTTTTTTGGTTTTTTTCATTTTTTGCAATCAATATTTTATAGCTTTGTTTTCTGCCAGTGTTAATGTCTTGAATATAAAAGTAAACGCCACCTTGTTGGGATAAATGAGATGCTTTTTTTAATCTATTGTTCTCCTATCAGCCTTTTCAATTGAGACATTTTCAACCTTTACCAGGTTAAAAAAATAAACTTGGTCTAGAACTACATTTTACTGCAGTCATTGCATATAAAAAACTAGGAAAGCAGTTTTATTGAGAAACTTCAGCTAAATTGCTTGGATGGAGAAGTGTCTCCCAGATTACATTCAGTAAGTCTATATTTCCATAGGTACCTAGTTTTTAAAGTTAGGAGAGCTCATAATGTCAACTTTGTTTATGTACCATTTCATAGATTTGACACAACATAAGTGAATGAAAGATATAAGTTTTCCATATTTATCCTATTTCCAGACAATTTAAGGACAAGGAATTACTGGAGGGAGTCCAGCAGTGGGCTACAAATATGATTAGGGGCCTAGAGCATCTTTCTTATGAGGAGAGACTGAGAGAGCTGGATCTGTTCAGCCTGGAGAAGGCTGGAGGGGGATCTTATCAATGCAGGCATACACTGAAGCATAGGAGGTTCCATATAAACATGAGGAGAAACTTCTTTACTTTGAGGATGACAGACCGCTGGAACAGGCTTGTCCAGAGAGATTGTGGAGTCTCCTCTGGAGACACTCAAAACCTGCCTGGACACATTCCTGTGCCATCTGCTCTAGCTGAACCTGCTTTAGCAGGTGGGTTTGATGAGATAATCTCCAGAGGTCCCTTCCAACCCCAACTTTTCTGTGATTCTGTGTAATTTAAAACCAAAGACAAACCTTCAGAGTTTCTGGACCTATTTAAAATATGTTATTTAGTTATTATAGAGCACTTGATGCTTTTATAGTAAAAAAAAAAAAAAAAAAACAAACACAAAGTCTCTTCTTCCAGGATTATCTCTTCACAAACCAGGAATTCAAATTCACATACTGGGATTTCAAATTCCCTTAACTGAAAGGAGAGTCCCGAATTTGAGTAAACTTAACTGACAGACTGCTCCTTGTTAATTTAACATGTTTTTATGTACCCATTCTTTCATATCCTAGCTGTATTAATGAATCAAGCATGATATTGCATGTCTCTAGCTATATAACTTGCAACTCTGAAAGAAAAAAGAGAACAAAATAAAAACAAAAAAACACACCCACCCCCTAACAAAAACAAACAAACAATCACTACTTTTTGCCTAAGTTGTACAGTTGTCCATTACAGAGTATGCCAAGGATTGTCCTTTTGATGCCTTTGTAAAATGTCCCTAAACATTTTCCCTAGGGAAAGTAACCAGTGCAGATTGCTAGAGACAACTTCAGCTGATACAGTTGCACATCGTAAATAAGACATTCAGTTGAATATCCATATATTTATGACTGCATCACCTGGCAGTCAGGAAGAGTTCAGCAAGACAGCTTCCATTGCCCTTCATAGAACTGCTGTGTGATCCACAGGGAACACTGCACAAAATACCACCCAGAGCATAGAGACATGTTTAGAATACCATGGCCTCCTTAATTCTAGCCCATTAATTCAATATAGATTTTTATTTCCTGAGATAAATGAATTTTTCTCCTTCTGTAAAACAGTTATTCTGCAAACACTAAAGCATCACTTGGTAGTCTCAGCTAACATCTGACATTCTAAAGCCTAGGGAACACTGGCAGTGTCACTGCTTCTTTGCCATCCCTTGGGACTTTCCACAGATGATTCTATTATATTTAAGCTCTACAGTTTTCTTGGTTTTCCTTTCTCTAATTTTCTATTTCAAATCTAAATGTATTGTTACATGTTGCAGTCATAGCTGGAAATGTTAACACTAATTCTCATTATAGGGAAATTTTATTTCATACTCCATCCACCTTATGCTTAGTACACGTTCAGAAGTCCTTGGCTGGCCTGAAGGGCTCAGCTTCCTAGAGGAAGGGGTGCCAAACTTCTTTTCACCAGGGGCCACACCACCTTCATGGTTGCCTTCAAAGGGTTGAACATAATTTAGGATTTGGTCCATGGGCCTTGTGTTTGCCACTCAGTTATGTGCATTATACTCCTTTATCACCAGCACTGGCTCATAAAAGACATACAAATTGTTCCACCAAGGATGGCATGGTATGACACCTAAGTAAAAGACCAAAATGTCCTTTAGGAATAATAATAGTCAGGCCCTCTCACACAGGCTCACTTTTCCTTCAAATCTCCTTCCCCATTGGGCAGAGCTGGTCGTATCCATGGAAAACAATGTAGAATTCATGAGCGAGACTCTGTCTGCTGGTTACAAAATATATTTTTACAGGTACTTTTTTCAAATAACTTGTAATTGCCAAAGTTCATGTGTCTGGCTAATTTATTAAAAAATTAAATGAAATGTTTGCCCAGTTGAGAGTACCCCTTTGAACATCCCCCAACACAACCTTTTCCTCCTACGTGTAATTCTTGTCTGTCTTGTCTTTCAATGCCTCAAGGCAGTTACTAGCGCCCCCCATCAGTCTCACTGCTCTCCTGTGGAACTGCTCCACCATTTTGCTCCTGCAGCGCAACCTGTGTCACACCTGCTGCACGGTGACCAGCGCTGGCAGGAGCCTGAGGGTGAGGAGCTCGGCACTGTTGCCGTGTGGAAACGAAGGGCCAGGCCAGATAAAACAAGATGGCAGGCCAGGTCAAGCCTGTGGCTCGGGCATTTGACACCTGAGCTCTAGAACAGGAAGTGAATAAGAAAGTGATGGTTCATCTCTGTACTGCTGCCTGCATCCTGCCACTTTCCTGCCAGCTCCCCAATACTGTGATGGCCACTGCACCTCCGTAGTCTCTCTTCCACTACTGTCATAGTCACTATCCATGGTCAAGAAGCTGTGCCTTGAAGGTCAGAACTGTTTGCTATGCCAGACAGAAAAAGAAGGCAGAAGTTCTTAATAAATCCTCATCTAAGATCAAATTTACCACCTCTTTGTACAGACTTTTGAAGTTCTCTTGCACCTCTAACAATAGTAAAATTTACTTATGTGTATGTTATCCCCTTCCCAGCAACTTTTGGACAAAATGTGTGCTCTTTCCTCTGACAAGTGATTTTCTTCCCTTGTCATCTTTTTTGGAATGCCCTTAAATCCATACAGACAATTCAGGGGTCAATGAATCTTTGGTCCATTCTCAGGTATTCTTATTTGATATAAATAGCTTCTAATACAGAAGACTTAAGTGTTTTGGCAAATATTGTTCTAAGATTAGGAAATAAGCAGGTGGTGATTGAAAGAAAAATACTTTTCCTCTCAGCAGATAGTAAGCAGGTTTCAAAAAACACCTAATAAAATTGCATATTTCAAATCAGAAGGTATGGATAATCTACAAAAAATTATTGGAAAAGGCTGAGATCATGAAGTCTCTGGATCATCAATATTCAATTTCAACAAGTCTGAAGGTTCCAAAAGACTGATAAGAAACTGCCATTGTGCCTCTGTTTTAATAGGATAAAAACAACGGCCCAAATAACTATAAATTTTTCAGTTAGACCATTTTCATAGATTAAATAGCAGAAATGCTGATGCGAGATTCAAAGAGAGATTTAAATAAAGCTAAATGAATTAATGACAATTAACAACTTAAGCAAATAGAGTTATTTTTGGTTGGTTGGACGTATGAACAAGGTTAGACTGAATGTGATAAGGAAGGTTATATACAGTATCTGTATATGGCACTGGACTACCGTGTCTTCCTCTGTATTTCACAATTCAAGCCATACAATGGCCATACAAATAACAGCTGGTTTTACAAGACACCAGTCTGAACAGTGATACCTGGGAAAGGTTTATCTCACAAGGGCAAAAGGATGCTGGGACAGGAATTAGCAGGGCTCATTTGGAGAGCTTTAAACTAGACTCGAAGGGGGATGGGGTTGTGGTTGGGCTTGCACTCTAGAGTGGGGCAGCACTCTAGAGTTCATGAAGACTGGGAGGCCTCCCATAACCCTGGGGTGAAATCAGTGTGCTCAGCTCGCTCTCTGAAATGCCTGTACACCAATGCACGCAGCATGGGGAATAAGCAGGAGGAGTTAGAAACCTGTGTTCGGGCAGGAGATTGTGACCTGGTGGCAATTACAGAGACATGGTGGGACAGCTCACATGACTGGAATGTGGTCATGGATGGCTATGTCCTTTTCAGGAAAGAAAGGCCAGCCAGGCGTGGTGGTGGAATTGCTCTTTATGTGAGAGAGCAACTACAATGTATTGAGTACTGTCCAGGCATGGATGAGGAGCAAGTTGAGAGTCTATGGGTAAGTATTAAGGGGCAGACTGGCAGGAGTGATACTGTTGTGGGTGTCTATTACAGGCCACCAGATCACGGTGAGGAATTTGATGAGGCCTTCTACAGCCAGCTGAGAGCAGCCCCACAGTCACAGGCCCTGGTTGTTGTGCGGGATTTTGACTTCCCTGATGTTTCCCTCAGCCAGCCAGCCACAGCCTAGGAGGTTCCTCCAGTGTATTGGTGATAACTTTCTAATGCAAATGGTGGAGGAGCCGACTAGGAGAGGTGCACTGCTGGACCTCATCCTCACTAACAAGGAGGGTCTGGTTGAAGCAGTAAAGGTTGAGGGCTGCCTTGGTTACAGCGACCATGAAATGGTGGAGTTCAGGATCTTGTGTGCAGGAACATAATAGCAAGCAGAATTGCAACACTGGACTTCAGCAGGGTGAACTTAGGCCTTTTCAAACAATTGCTAGGGAAAATCCCATGGGCAAGGCTGCTTGAAGGTAAAGGGGCCCAAGATAGTTCATTAGTGTTCAGAGACTGCTTCTACCAGGCCCAAGATCAGAGTATCCTAACACGTAGGAAGCCAAGGAAGGGAGCCAGGAGACCTGTGTGGTTAAACAGGGAACTGCTGGGTAAGCTCAAGTGGAAGAGGAGAGTTTATAGATCATGGAAGGAGGGGCTGGTCACTTGGGAAGAATATAAGGCTGTTGTCAGAGGGTGTAGAGAGGCAACTAGGAAAGCTAAGGCCTCCTTAGCATTAAATCTGGTGAGAGGGGTCAACAAGGACGACAGAAAGAGCTTTTTCAAATACATGGCAGATGAAACTAACACTAGAGGCAATGTAGGCCCACTGACGAATGCGTTGGGTGCCCTGGTGACAGAAAATGCAGAGAAGGCAGAGTTACTGAATGCCTTCTTTGTCTCTGCCTACTCTGCCAGAGGCTGTCCTGAGGAGCCCCATACCCCTGAGGCCCCAGAGAAGGTCAGAACAATGGAGGAGTCTGCCTTAGTTGATGAGGACCGGGTTAGGGAGCAATTAGGCAATCTGGACATCCATAAATCCATGGGTCCAGATGGAATGCACCTGTGGGTGCTGAGGGAGCTGGCTGAAGTAATTGCTAGGCCACTCTCCATCAATCTTGCTAAGTAGTGGGGAACGAGAGAGGTGCCTGAGGACTGGAGGAAAGTAAATGACACTCCAATCTTCAAAAAGGGCAAGAAGAAGGACCTGGGTAACTATAGATCGGTCAGCCTCACCTCCGTTCCTGGGAAAGTGATGGAACAACTTAACATTGGTGCTGTCTCAAGGCATATCAAGGATAAAAGGGTCGTTAGGAGGGTCAACATGCCTTCACAAAGGGGAAGTTGTGCTTGACCAACCTCATCGCCTTTTACAAGGAAATAACAAGGTGGATAGATGGTGGCAGAGCGGTGGATATGGTCTACCTTGACTTCGGTAAAGCATTTGACACAGTCTCCCACAGCATCCTTACAGCTAAACTGAGGGAGTGTGGTCTGGATGAACAGGTAGTGAGGTGGACTGCAAACTGGCTGAAGGGAAGAAGCCAGAGAGTCATGATCAATGGTGCGGAGTCTAGTTGGAGGCCTGTATTTAGTGGAGTGCCTCAAGGGTCAGTACTGGAGCCAGTTTTATTCAATATATTTATCAATGATTTGGATGAGGGAATAGAGTGTACTATCAGCATGTTTGCTGATGACACCAAGCTGGGAGGAGTGGCTGACACACCAGAAGGCTGTGCTGCCATCCAGTGAGACCTGGACAGGCTGGAGAGTTGGGTGGGGAAAAATTTAATGAAATATAACAAGGGAAAGTGTAGAGTCCTGCATCTGGGCAGGAACAACCCCAGGTTCCAGTATAAGTTGGGGAATGACCTATTATAGAGCAGTGTAGGGGAAAGGGACCTGGGGGTTCTGGTGGGCAGCAGGATGACCATGAGTCAGTACTGTGCCCTTGTGGCCAAGAAGGCAAATGGCATCCTGGGGTGTATTAAAAAGGGGCTAGTTAGTAGGTTGAGAGAGGTTCTCCTTCCACTCTACTCTGTCCTGGTGAGACCACACCTGGAATATTGTGTCTAGTTCTGGGGCCCTCAGTTCAAGAAGGACAGGGAACTGCTGGAGAGGGTCCAGCACAGGGCAACAAAGATGATTAAGGGAGTGGAACATCTCCCTTATGAGGAAGGCTGAGGGAGCTGGGTCTCTTTAGTTTGGAGGAGACTGAGGGGTGACCTTATTAATGTTTACAAATATGCAAAGGGTGAGTGTCACAAGGATGGAGCCAGGCTCTTCTCAGTGACAACCAATGACAGGACAATAAGACAAGGGGTAATGGGTTCAAACTGGAACACAAGAGGTTCCACTTAAATTTGAGAAGAAACTTCTCAGTGAGGGTAACAGAACACTGGAACAGGCTGCCCAGGGGGGTTGTGGAGTCTCCTACTCTGGAGACATTCAAAACCCGCCTGAACACATTCCTGTGTAACCTCATCTAGGCGTTCCTGCTCCGGCAGGGGGATTGGGCTAGATGATCTTTTGAGGTCCCTTCCAATCCCTAACATTCTGTGATTCTGTGATTCTGTGATACAATGACAAATTTGAAGGTAAAAAAACATGCCACATCTGTCAGAACTCAGCTGGTAGGTTTCCAGATGGGTGAAAAGGATATGGCTTTGGTGGAAAAATGTAATAATAAAGTATTCAAAGGCTGGTTGTGGAATTTAGAAATTTTAATAACAAATAAAGCATACATTTCAAATATCAGTACTTCATTGTATTTTGCTGACTTCAAAATCAAGAATGAGATCATACTTCTTGATCAGGACTTGGATTTCCAGACTACAAAATTAAGTTGGCCCCTTTGATTCTCACAAATTCACCTGCAATGATCCAACAATGTATCCTTACAGCTAAGAAGGCCAACAGCATCCTGGAATGCATTAGGAAGAGCACCGTCAGCAAGCAGGTCTGGGTAGTTGATCCTTCCCCTCTACTTAGCACTGGTGAGACACATCTTGAGAGCTGTTCCCAGTGCTGGGCTCCATAGTATGAGTCACAAACATATTGGAAAGAGTCCAGTGAAAAGCAAGAAAGATGATCAAAGTCTTGGAGCATCTCTCAAATGAGAAGACACAGAGAGAGCTGAGACTCCTTGGATGGAGAAGACAAGGGTCAGGGGAATCTTATCAATGTGTATCATTATTTCATGGGAGGGAATAAAAATGCAGGAGTCAGACCCTTCTCAGTGGTACTTAATGAAAAGGCAAGAGACATCAGGCACAAAATGAAATAGAGAAGTTCAATTTAAACACAAGAAAAGGTGTAATTGATGAGGAATCATAGAATAGTTTGGATTAGAAGGGACCTTTTAAAGATCATATGGTCAAACTCCGCTGCCATGGACTGGGACATCTTTTACTAGATCAGGTTGCTCAAAGCTGTAAGGTGAACACTGGAACAGGTTGCCTGGAGAAGCTCTTGAGTCTTCATCCTTGGAGACAGCCAAAGCCCAACACATTCCTGAGCAATGTGCTCTAGTTGATCTTGCTTTGAGGAGTGGGATTGGACAAGACGAACTCTGGAAGTGCCTTCCAACCCTAATGATTCTGAGATTCTATGATTAAAAAAAAAAAAAAAAAAAAAAAAAAAGATGCAATCATTGCATTACTGACATATGCTAACAAAACAATGAGCAGATGTTTGAAAAATGGAGCTTCCCATGAAGATTTGTTTGATACTGAAATATTTCAGATATTAAAATTTACCTGTGAATTGCTAAGTTATAGATACTTGTATTAAGAACTTTCCCTTTCTCTTGCTGCTTTGTACACAGATGCATGCAGATACATGTCGCTTTCTTTTTACAACCAGGACTATCAATCACTGAAAATTTTAAGGCACTTTTAATGTTAATCTCAGTTTTTGTAATATTTTTTGTTTTGTTTCCAGTTTTCATGAAACCCTGTTTTTGATAAATAGACACAACTGTGAGATGCCTAAAGAGTACACACTAAGCCATAGGTCCCAAGATTTTAGTTTCCTACATGTATATCAACGTGTGAGATCTGGGAGGTATTCATCCACATAAGAATATGAATTTTTCCAACAAAAAATGCTAGCATTGTAATGTAAATGCTTTTTAGTATTTTCCTTTGGAGGAATTTTCTGACTTTCTACTTTTATTCTGTTTCTTCCTCCCCAATTTTCAGACCTTTCTAAGGGACATAAAATACTCACCATGTCTATTATCAAACCCTTCATTTTATTTTTATATTGGAATTAAATGAAAAGCAAACACTTTTACAACAATTATCCCATTGTTTCCTTTAAGACTTTTTCCTATTAAATGTCTGGAAAAATAATCAGAAAAGCAGTGTTCAAAATAAAGAAAATTTGACTGAGAGTCTAAGTGTTGCATGCTTCTTAACCTAGCATCTAGTTTCATTTTCAGTCATATATCTCTGACTGTGACATACACAAATATACAGTACTGTCCTGTTGAACTGGTAGCTTATACAAATGAGTAGCTTCCCACTCATATACTGACTCTAAGCTAGTCATTGAAAATGTCGTTCCTGGATAATTGCCTCCTATCAAAATAAAAAAAAAGTTTATGCCCAAGTTTACGCATCACTTTTATGATGTGCAGAAACTGAGTGCTTAGACTGAGCTTGCAATAATAAGTCAAGCATGCCACTTTCTGAAAATTACTGTTATTAGATCGCTTTTCACTTGCTGATGTAGTTTCTGAATGTGCAAACTGAATCAGTCTACAGAGTCTCACTGATAACATTGGTTGGAGTTAAGTCAGCTGCAGAGTCATCATTGTTCTGGAGATGTTAGTAAGCACTTCTCACCTTGTCTTCATAACTGCTTTTCATACTAGAAGCAAAAACCTAGTTAAAATAGTCTACATTAAGAATAGTACTACAACAATCTACTAAACCTATCAGTTAATCTTCTGTTAAACAGTCACATTCCCCAGTCACACTCCTTTAGAATCCTGAAAATCTGGAAAAAAAGAGAGGGAGCATCCTCCAACTTTACTTGGCCTTTCATATTCATAGTGAATCCATAATCAAATCTCATAATTTCTGTTGCAAATATGTCTCTTGGAAGTGCAACCAATAAGACATGCATGAGCAATTTGATTACTAGAATGAACAAAAACCAAAAATATCTTTTATAAGGGTACAGGAGATGCTCACCTTTCTGTTTTTCCACACGTTTGTTTTTTGTCCTATTGTTTAGTTCCTGATACTCTCACGGTGTTGTCTTATTTTTCTTTTGATTATTAATTTCTGTTTTAGTTACTTTGAGAATAGCAAGGGTTTTAAAATCTGACACCATGCCAGGAGCCTCTGTCACTTCTCTTTATGTCCTCCACCCCAAATTATAAATGCACTCTGCCTCCTTTAATTCAGTGGACACCCTGGTCACCAAAAGCTAATCACGATCCTATTACCACCCCCGACAAACATGCTTTCTAGTCCACCCTACTTAAAATCCTGTGTTCTTAAGGATTTGATTCGTAAACGGAAGTGTGGGAGGAACTTTGCTAACTGGTGGGTTTTTGTCTAGTAAGGTTTAAAAGGAATAGAATAATAGAGATAGAAACCCAGGAGAATAATGATCATCTAAGTTCCTGTCTGTACTAATGTTATTTTAAGTCACTCAAGATACCAACTTATTGAACTTTGACTTACATTTAAGTGTGTATTCTTTAGTTCAAAAACTTAAGAAGTGTTCATTTTCTTTTCCATATGGATTCAGCTTATGCTCAGTTTGTATGCAAAGCAAATCATTTGCTCATACTTGTAAAGGATATGCATTATCAGAACACAACACCTGCAGGACAAAAGAGAGGTTAATTTCATTGTTGCTATGAAGCAAAGGAGATGATTATATAGCCCGCAGTAACCAAGCTCTGTGAAATAGCTGCATTAGTCATTAACTTTCCAGCACTAAATTTCATATCAGACTCAATTAACTACTACATAGCTTTTAATGACAGTATTTTTCAGATGCAGCTCTTGTTTACTAATAAGACTTCCCATCACGACCATCTTTGCCATTACTTTGGTGGTGTTAATATTCAAGCCTTGCGTTTCTTCAAAGAAAATGGGGCAATGAAAATCACATTTACTGAAATACTCATTGAATTATGCTTTTGAATTTTAAAGTATTTAAGTTGCACTTTTGCAGTAAAAGGCAATAACAATGTAGAAGATGAATGTAATCTCTGCATTATATCCACAGAACAGATTTGAGTTGTCACAGAACTTCCTCATATTTGACCAGAATATTTCTGTTGTGTTTAAGACTTTCATGATCAAAGGCTTTTAAATTAGAAATGTCCTTTATCTTCTTACCACATCTAAAAACAAAGCTAAGAAAAAAAAAAAAAGAAAAAAAAAGTCACAAATTAACCATGAAATAATTTACATAGGTAATTAGCAAAATGCAAATATATTGACAGCAGCTGGATTAAGCCATCAGATCACCTACAACCTACAGCAAAAACATTCTTGTATTCTTTAGTCTCGCTGGTGTCCATCCACAATTTATGCACTTTTTGGAGAGGTGAGGGAGATCCTTAGATTAATATAACGCCATCTAAACTTTTACTTTAGTTGCTTATATGTTTTGATGTCTTTGTGCCACTTGTATTATTGTTAGTTTTATTACTGTTAGTTGTAGGAGGATTTTTGTCTGTGTTATGGGAAAAATACCAATGCAAATGTTTAAATTTTAAATTAGAGCTAGGTTTTGGCTTTGAAAAAATACCCAGGCATACACAGGTTATCTGTGAGAAAACCTAGTTTTAAAAGCACTTCTGAAAGCACTGCTCTCAAATTTGGAAAGAAATGTAGATAATACACTTATCATTTATAGTCATTGTTGGGTTGTGTTTGTTTTCAAAACCCTGAAAAGCCTGAGTAACAAGCTGTACTATAAAGAACAAACTATGACATGTCAGGAAGACATGCAGACATAGTGCGCAAAACTAGTTAATGGAGATAGCCAGTGAAAAGAAGGTTTCTCAAAATGAATGATAAATAGCTTTAAAAGTTGTTAAGTTGATTAAGAAAGCCTGTGCTTATTCTAATGCACACAAAAAAAACCACCTGTTGATGTTGTAGCCCTGCATGTTTTTCCCTGTTTCTGTGACTTTTTCTTCTCCAGCCTCCTCACCTCTTTTGTTTTCTGCATATTTTGATCATCTGCTGTGTTTTGCTATTCTCTTTTGAATATGTGGGATTATAGGAAAGAATCATCAGAGAGTGAGTTTTATGCTGGTTTACCTTTATTTTTTAATAAGGAAGTTATGTAGCACAGGGAAAACCATCAGAAAAAATGAATTTAACCATCACTTAACTATGAGGAGGCATTAAGAATGACCACCAGCAGCAAGTTTTATATTATTTATAGCCATCAAAGTGAGAATGCTGGAGTAGGACCTGTTCATGACAACTCATAGATCCTGTATAGGGTGATCCCTTCAACTCTCCTTCTGCTGGCGCCAGCTGAGATTCCTGCCTTATTTGTACCATTGGGTGTTCTCTTCAGGCAGTACTCACATAATGTCGTCATCTCATCCTGTCCTTGAACAGAAAACTTAGAAGAGCAATATCTAAATGGTATTGAATGCCAAAAGAAGGAGCTATGTTTAGAGAAACTCTCTGATAAGGAGTTGGATCACTGCCCAGAGCAATATTTATCTGAAAGAGCATATTTATGAGCTCCACTGCAGTTCTGTTTAGTAATATGATGTGACATAGAGATGATGTATTGCATCTCCTGGTAAATCCTCATGTTATAAAAACATCATGAGGGAGCCCTAGCCATGTTCTTCCTAGAAGCAAAAGCTATCGTAATATAGGGCTGCTACAATAACCTCAGTCACTCACACACAAGGCTGTAGAAGAGAGACACAACCAGGAACACAGTGAATGAGCACAATCAAATGAGAAAATGGAATATACTGTCTCTGCCAATTACAGAGTGGTGTGTATGTTTGTGTTTATTTTTGTTTAGTTTTCTTTTTCCTAAAGTTCCCACTTTAAATAAAAATATATCATTTTCAGATAGATCACTGTCAATGAAAAATATGTTATTAAAGGGAAATGATCCATTCTGTCATATAAGCAATTTCAGAGAAAAGTTGTGCATTTGAAAACTATTTTAATGAAAACTGTGAACAGAATTTTGCTTCCTCATCTCTTCTTGTGCACAGAAAACAATCCCAATAAATGGCAGCAGAAACTCACTTCATCTCTCTTTTCATTGGCATACTAGAATAAGACTTCTCTAAGTAGACTTAACTAACAAAACAAAGCTCCTGTTCCCACCCCCTTTCCCAGTATTTTTGCTGTATAGTAGTATGGGATATTTTGGATATTTCTGATATTTCTATTGGGATACTCCTTTATTTGCAATAGGGAATAACCTGTATTAATAAGGAAAAAAGGTCTTGTGTGAAAGCTCTGTTGTCTTGTCTAAACATTTTGCAAGCTTGTTGAGCTCATAGAGGGACATCTCCAAGGTTATACAATTTTAATACAAATTCAAAACATAATTTAATATTGGTTACTTCTCACAGCTTACACAGTTTTAATTTGAAGTGTGGCCTCAGGGGTGAAAGGCCATTAAATAAGCTAGTGATCCATGAAGACAATTTCAAAAAGTACAGTAGGTAAAATAAGATTGTTTCAGTATTTGCATGTTTAATTTGTTGCTGCTAAAGAGCATTATTAAAGATCTTCCTCTCTGATATAAGGTTCTCCTCTCTAATACACTAGTTCAATGTTTTAGTCCAGACAATCACTGATTGACCTTGAGTCCTGTCCTCCTCCTAAGCAAGTGTGTAATGAGCAGCTCTCAGGATGCTTCTGTTTGCCTTCTATCTTGAACACATATCCTGTAAGATAGTTGGATCTAAAAGTAAGAAGAAGTAGCTAGCTTCCCTCATCCTCCCCTCCAGAAAAATGTAGGCAATCATACACTGTTTATGTGGAGATCTCTAGTAAAATAAACCAAAACAACACAGACAAAATCCCAACCAAATAAAAACACACACATACAAAATAAAACAAACAAAAACAAACAAATAAACAAACAAACCTGAACACTTCTTCCTTCTGTATATCTCACCTAGCTTTTCTTTCAGTGAAACTGCTGATGGTAAATTAATTGAAAATTTCTCATTAAGAGGATGCAATATTCTAAGAAGAAAAAGACGATATATCCTAAAGGATATTCTTGATCCTTTACACCACTAAGTGGATGACTAACTACTGCAGAAGTTAAGTGCAAATGTTAAAAATGTATTTGCCAGGAAAAGACTACCCTTGTATACATTCATTATATTAGGCTGGCGTAAAAGGAATTGTGGGTTTTGCATTGTTGAAATTTGCTGTTTGATATTGGAATACATTCTTTGAAAAATGTGGTTATGCTATACATAATTTTAATGTGCTTTGCTCGCTTTATTTTTTTTGTTACTTATTACTTATTGTTTGTTTTATATTTATTTTAGACTATGGAAATGATGTTAGACAAAAAGCAAATTTGAGTTATTTTCTTATTTAAGTTCAAAATGGGTTGCAAAGTAGCAGAGACAACTCACAACATCAACACCTTTTGCTTAGAAACTGCTAAGGAACTCACAGTGGTGGGTCAAGAAGTTTCGCAAAGGAGACGAGAGTCTTGAAGATGAGGAGCATAGTGGTCGGCCACCAGAAGTTGACAACAACCAAGAACAATCACAGAGGCTGATCCTCTTACAACTACACAAGAAGTTGCCAGAGAACTCTGTCAACCATTCTGCAGTCATTCAGCATTTGAAGCAAACTGGAAAGATGAACAAGTTCGATAATTGGGTGCCACATAAGCTGACCAAAAATTTAAAAAAAATCGTTGTTTTGAAGTGCTGCCTCTTCCTATTCTACACAACAAGGAAACATTTCTTGATCAGATTGTGACATGCGACAAAAAGTGGATTTTATACGACAATCGCAGCAATCAGCTCAGTGGTTGGACCAAGAAGAACCTCCAAAGCACTTCCCAAAGCCAAACTTGCATCAAAAAATGGTTACAGTCACTGTTTTGTGGTCTGCTGCTGGTCCGATCCACTACAGTTTTATGAATCCCAGTGAAACCATTACATTTGAGAAGTCTGCTCAGCAAATCAATGAGATGCACTGAAAACTGCAGCACCTGTAGCCAGCTTTGGTCAACAGAAAGAGCCCAGTTCTTCCTCATTACAAGACCTGACCACACGTCACAAAAACAGTGCTTCAAAAGTTGAATGAATTGGGCTACAAAGTTTTGCATCATCCTCCATGTTCACCTGGCCTCTTGCCAACCAACTACCACTTCTTCAAGCATCTCAACAACTTCTTGCAGGGAAAAGGGTTCCACAACTGACAGGGTGCAGAAAATGCTTTCCAAGAGTTTGTCAAATCCCAAAGCATAGGTTTTATGCTACAGGAATAAACAAACTTATTTCTCTTTGGCAAAAAAATGTGTTGATTGTAATGGTTCTTATTTTGATTAATAAAGACGTGTTTGAGCCCAGTTATAATGATTTAAAATTCATGGTCCAAAATCACAGTTATATTTGCACCAACCTAATAACATTTTCAGAAGGAAAAGTTGTCTTCCCTTATTATATTTAAATGATAGAGTCACTGAAATATCTAGACTGAAAGGGACATCCAAAGGACCTGGTCCAATCCACTTTTTAAAATAGGGCTTTTGATAAGGTTCTCCAGGTCCCTGTCAAGTCAAATCTTGAATATTTTCAGTGAGGGAGATAACACCTCTTCTGTGCGGGACCTATTCCAATACTAAGTTATTGACATGATAAATAATTTTTACTACAAGGGTGCACCACTGACTCATGTTCAGCTTGCTGTCTACCAGGACCACCTGGTCCTGCTCGGGACAACTACAGGACAAACAGTCAGACATCAGGCTGAGTTCCTACTTCAGATTGTTTTGTCCAATTTGAATAATTTCACATGGTCTGTTCTCAAGTGAAGAATAAAACACTGTTGTCTGGAATTAGCAATTTATTTATTTTTTTCCTTTTATTCTTACTAAAAGGTTCTAAATTATTTGTTGATGGCTTTTGATAAACTATAGAAAGGATTAGACAAAAAAGCAGCAGAGCCACGGGGGTTAGAAATTAAAACATTTTTAATGGCTTCTTCAGATGTTTGAGTATAAATTGACTACAAAATCTGGAAATAATTTTGGTGAGATCAAATTGCCATAGACTACTGAGATCTTCTCTGGAATGAGGTGTTCCTGCTCCGGCAGGGGGATTGGACTAGATGATCTTTTGAGGTCCCTTCCAATCCCTAGTATTCTGTAATTCTGTGATTCTGTGATTGTCCAACATCTGTAATGTTCTGAGAAATATTCTGCCTTAAAAAGAAAAAAAGAACAACTCTATACCCTGTCTCCAGTATTGTATTAAAAGGATCTAAGGCTTTGGTGATATCATTGTTCTTTTCTTAGTATTGCCCTGAGGTACATTGTATTTTTCTATGTTGGTAGTGACTTTAATATAGCTTGTTGGGAACTGATCTGTAACATGGATTTATATGGTAGTATAAAGCAGGGTATAAAACAGTACAGTTTAAAGACATATGCAGGATATCAGTTCATGCTTTCTTGTGACTGAGAGATGGACTCAGTGACTCGAAGATCTATATTTCATATGCATTAGATGGCAAAGTAGTTCTAAAATGAATATTCACGTATGTCAGCATTCAAAAAGTCTCCCATTACAGGTGTGAACTGTTTGAGACTTCAGAAATTATAAGCAATTGGGTCATCTTTATCATTCTCTCAGCTTTAATTTTGAGCTATTATATGAATTTCAGTGCCTTCAGTTGTTCCTCTCTACTTATTTGCTGTGAATTTGATTCAGACTAATTTTAACTCTCTTCTTCAATTCTGCAAAAGAAAATATTTTAGCCTAAAAATTATTTATGTTGCTTTTGGATAAATTGTAAGGTTTTTTTTAATTGAGGTTAAACAAATAATAGTCCCTCTTACATTGGTGTTTTACTACAGATATGCAAATAGGATTATATGTATGGAAAAAAAATATTCAGAATAATTGTGGGAACATAAAGATGCTTACATAAACAATAAATAAAAGAGTCATTTATGTGATCCCATAGAAGCTGCCCTCCAGTTTCACACAAATGTCTTTAAACATCACCATCAGAAAATTTGCCTGGCTGCTGGGTGAATGAAAGATAACTATTGGAGCATTGCAAAGGACCACACTCCTGAAGTGGAAATAGCTGAACAGCGGGTGGAATATAACAGGTGAAATATAATATCAAGAAGCAAAAAAAGCTACAGCTAAAAATGAGCACTGGATTAGACATGGAAAAGTCTTATAGAAAGAAGACACAAACATTCATATCAGTATAGAACTTTCTATTATTAACCAGGGACCAGAGATAAATTTGCAGAAAAGCAAAACAAAAATTAAATGTTTCTACCCCCAAAATTAAGAGATCACAACAGGTAACAAATAAAATTATTTTCACACTAACTTTCCAAATCAGTAGTGGTTTTTATTTAAATCAACCTGGTGAATCACTTTATACATAGTCAAAAATAAGTCTAGAAGTGCGAGTTTAAATAATTTGGAGCATTTTCACGATGTAGTTCACACTGTAGAATAGAGAAACGCCAACTTTATTTTATTTCTAACAAATAATATTAAATTGTATAGGTTGACCATGAGTCAGCAATGTGTCCTTGCAGCCAAGAAGGCCAATGGTATTCAGGGGTGTATTAGAAAAAGTGTGACCAGCAGGTCAAGGGAGGTTATCCTTCACCTCTACTCTGCCCTGATGAGGTTGCATTTGGAGTATCGGGTCTAGTTCTGGACTCCTCAGTTTAAGACGGACAAGGAATTACTGGAGGGAGTCAGTGACAGCCTACGAAGATGATTAGGGATCTGGAGCATCTTTCTTATGAGGAGAGACTGAGACAGCTGGGTCTGTTCAGCCTGGAGAAGTGAAAGCTGGGGGGGGATCTTAGCAGTGCTTATAAGTATCTGAAGGATGGATGTCAAGAGAATGGGACCAGATTCTTTTCAGTGGTGCCTAACAATAGGATGAGGGGCAATGGGCACAGGGTGAAGCAGAGGAGGGTCCATCTGTATATGTGGAAAAACTTCTTTATTTTGATGGTGCCAGAACACTGGAACAGGCTGTCCAGAGAGGTTGTGGAGTCTTCTTTGATACATTCAAAACCCGCCTGGACACATTCCTGTGCAATCTGTTTTAGGTGAACCTGCTTTAGCAGGTGGGTTGGACTAGGTGATCTCCAGAGGTGTCTTCCAATCCCAATCACTCTGTGATTCTGTGATACTGGGCATGGTGCTGAAGCCAGTGATCTTGTTTCCATTATATATTTTTCATTTTGTGATCACAAATTTTCTGTCTGCATTTTTCACCTCCCTGTGACCTCCATTTCACCTGCTGCCTCTTTCATATTCCTTTAGTTATTTATTCTTTCCCTAACTTTCACTTATGCCATAATTCACAGATTTGCAATATTTTTAATGTCTACTGCCTCGTGACTCTTGTGTATTTTATAGAGGCCCCATGTTCCTGTCTTCTTCTTTCCTTTATTCTAAACTCATCGATTCTGTATAATCTTACTTTATATGCTAGACTTTTGAAACAGTACTATTTATTTATACATATACATATATTATTGTAACATATATATTATTGTTTTCATATACTTGTGTGTGTATATATGTATATATTTAGATTCTGAGGTGCTGAACAGCTGTGTCTAACATGGTTTTGGTAATTCACTAGTTTTGCTCTTGTCAAGTTCAGGATGCTTGTTTAGAGAGTGAAAGCTGTGTTTGAGAGATTGATTGATGCCTTTGGCCTACAAAAAGAAGATAAAACCATAGCTATTTGCATCTCAATGCTATATTCAAACAGGTAAAACTCATTATCTCTTATTGCCAGTTAAATGACCAGCACACAAACTGAATTTGGAAACTTCATAATTTTAGGGGGACAGGCATTATAAACATTTTTAATTATTATTTTCCATTATTTTAATATATCAGAACTCAGTAGTCAATTTGTATGTATCAACATTATAAGCTACAACTTTGTAATCTAGAGGATCCAGACAAGGTTGTGAAGACTTTATCGACCTCTTAGCCAGGAGGATCTTCATTTATATTAACGGGGTTACAGTAAACTCAAGATGGGGAAAGACTTTTTATGCAGCAAGAAGAGCTGAATATTGCTGACTAGTTAAAGATAACTTTTCATACGGTATACATATTTGTACTTTTTTGTAGCATCAGCTGTGGTATGTCATGGCATGACCAATTTCATGATGAGTTTATGATTACAGACTTCACTCAGTACCTCCCTTTTCTCTGACATTTGTGCTATCTCTATGTCATTCTTGACAAAACTCTTCTCCAGAGAGTTCTTTAAAAAACTTCCAGTCCTTTAATCACTACTGTTTCTCTTCTTAAAGACTCCAGTGATTCAAATATTGCTTGATGTATAGAATTCAGCTGAGACAAATATATCAATGCTAAGCCATGTGGTAGGATTGCCTTTCATATCTTACAATCACACTCACATGTAGATATACTAGTATGAAGCATACCTTTTTAAAAATAAAATCTTTTCATTTTGTGACATGTTACAGATGTTTGAAACAGTCTTAAGTTTGCTAGACCTTTGAAGTTGGAGAATTTTTCCTTCCAATAAAAATTCAGTCACAAAATAAAATAAAAAGGTTATTAGATCTGAACTTAACAACTAAAGAAAACTTTAAGTGTCTAGACCAAAGAAAACAAACAAAAAGTATATGTCAAGTAATACCTTCCTAGCCATGGAGTTTTTGCAAAGTGAATATGCATTTCAGATCCTGCAGTCTCTGGAACACTCCAGTCTGCTCAGCTGGACCCCGGGCACAAAAGAAGCTTGAACTCTTTCCAGAGAGTTTCATCTAGTGCAATTACTCTCCATAACTTACAAGTAAGACCACAGAAACTGAACTAATACTATCCACTTTCAAGTGGTGAAAAAAGAAAGGCAGTCAAAGCAAAAAAAAAATTAGGTTCATGGACAAAGGGGTCCTACTTTGTATCATTTTTATTAATTGCAAAAATATTTTTGTTTTAAAATAAGGTATTTTCCTAATCCTACTGACACAGATACCAAATATAGGTGTTGGTTACTGTTCTCTCTATATCACCAGAAACTGTCTGATAGCTACTTGGAAAGCCAGGTTTCGGTAACACTTCAGCTGTTCCTGTTTCAGTCTACAGAAATGTATATTTCAAGAATTGAAGGCCAAACTCATATTTTTATAAGTTTTATCCAAAAGATCAGAAAGCTCCAAAAGTTAAGAATTTTTTATGAAATGAAAGCAATAAATCTAGTAACACCAACAGTGTCCTTTTGCTTTTACTTTTTAAAAGTAAAAAATGAAAATTGTACCTATTTAGATCAAAACAAAGGAAAATATCTATTTCCCGTATTTTGTAGAACAATGCCAGAAGAGAGGGCAGCTTTAGCTATTACTGACCATATTATTGCACCTGAAAAGAGTTGCTATGTATTCTTACAATAGGAAAAAGGAAGCTAAATCTTACCATTTGCTTTCAAAATTCCTCAAAATTCCTCCATGCGGTTAACTTGTTTGTCTTCAGCACGCTTAAAGCTGCACTCCGCTTTTTTATACCTTGTAATTTGTAGCCATGTCACCTGAGCTTCTCATTTCAAAACCAATCAGCTCCCTATTCATTCACTTGCTCCTGGGTTTTGAAATACTATGCACTTATCACCTCTCCAGTGTTGTTTTTGATCCTTTCCTAGTTTCTGCTGGTTTCACCTTTCTGAATTTTGTATAGAAATAAGAAACATTTCTGTTCTAAACAAATATGTCATGTTGTCCTCTTTTTAATTTGCATTCATCAGCCGTTCCTCAAGTAATTCTTCAGTGACTTCAAAATATTCTGCTGGGTTAATCTAGTAAAACAGGAAATGCAGACATCTGCTTTTGCACGCTGAAAGAGTAGACATCATGGTAACAGTTAGGTACCAGGTTGCATTAAAAGCTGAATAGATCCTTTCTCCTAATTTTGGCGTTCAGATTAGACTACAAATGAAAAGCACACTTATCACTTTAATTACCCCTCCTTTGGACAAAGAAATCAGACAGACAGGAGAATAAAAGTCTATATTAGACATTTATTTTGCTTTTAATCTTATAATAGCAGCCACCTGTGAATAGGGTTTATCAACTCTTTTTATACATGAGCTTAGAGGTCAATATTACCCCAGGAAAAGAGCTCACAACGTGCAGAAAAGAACTAATACTGGGATGATTGCTTGTTGGCTTACTTTTTGCTACATGAGAAATCATATAAAGGCTATGTTCTCAAGGAATAAGCCTAGATATTTGCCTTCAGGGCTCTTAAATAATTTTGAAGCTTTCCTTTTTTGAAAGAAAATTTAAATATTATAAATAGGTCTGGGTTACAAATACATACATATATATATATATTTAATTATTTTTTAAAAAATCACTTCCCAATGTATTTGGTCAGCCTTAACTGCTGTCTTAACTACTGACTTAAATATTATACTCACAGAGATTAACATGCCCAGACTAGCCTTCCAGCTATAATCCTATCCTAACTAATAGAAAGGGACTTGAAAATGGTTCATGAATTTACTCTTCCAATAGTGAATACTTACAAAACACTTCATGCATCCAAAATGATCTCGTACTTTTATGCCTGTTGAATAATATTTGATAATTAATTCAGTGTGGACCCAAGACCCTGTGTAACAGGTATGTCTTCTGTAAGTCCACATCTTGGTCTCTGCACAGTCATGAGACATTGAAACAAGTAAAGTAATTGAATTAGTATTGCCCTTCTCAGACTCTAGTTTTACAGTTATATAACCATATAACTCATAACAATCTTTCAAGTGGTGAAAACCTTATCATATCTCACCAATATTCACTCCGGGATGTCATTAATATATGAATTCCAGAGTTCAGAAACCATTTTTTTTTTTCACATTACAAATGGTTCCCTGAAGGCCCACACAAACCTTAGAGGATATCCTGAAGTCAACTCATAAAATTCACCATATTACTATTAATAAATATGAGTAAAGCACTTTAAACTGAGGTAACTGGGAAGCAGTCTCATACAGTCCTACCACAAAAATGTTCCTACGGAGCAAACTTAAAGACTACAAAAGAGGAACGGAAGCTCAAAGAGAAGTGGCACATTCCACTTGTTGAAAAGACACATTCCTAATGGGTAAGCACACCTCCTCTTCAGAATGACCATTTTAAAGATTATGAAAAGTAAAAATACACTGAGAAACACTGAAGAATAGCAATATCTACAATCAGGGTACTTAACTCATCTGAATTTTAGTCTCCCTTGAGTTTTCAAAAAGACATCTCATTTATATCATGAGTTAGTAGTCATCAAGCAATTGTTTTGAGAAGATCCTGCCTTCTACTTCCTTCAAGCAACTGTGTTAGACCATAGTTTCTTATAACAAACACACTGATTAATGGTGCTGATTAATGGTCAGTTGCTGAACTTACAAAGGGACAGTGATAGGCTTGCATATTGACTGAAAAACAAAGTGCTACTTCGCTGGAGTAGGACTAGTTGAAATATAAGCTTTTTGCTTTAAAAAGACACTTACCTGGATGCTGAATTTATCAGATCATCATGCAAATTTGTTAGTATGTGACCAGATAATCATATGCCTCCACAAATCTTTTGACTTAATAATTTTGAACCAGATCAAACCCATCAGTATTTCTTCCTCAAACACTGAAATGTCACAATATATATCCATCAGGTTTGCATTGGCTTTCTCCTCTCACTCATTTACAAAGATATTACTAAACTCAGTATCTGTTCCGTGTCCTCTCATACTCTCTGTTAAGAGAGTTATCATAGTTACCTGGCTTATACTTACCTCATTTCCTAATTACTAAGACAAAACCAGCTTTAGGACGTAAGAAGGGGAATCCCCAAAACTGATATGCGAAGTCAATTCAAGCATTGAAATATTAATGTGTCAAGCTTTTCCCACTGTTTAAACACAAGAAGTCAGATTTACCTTTCTATTCCAGTGGACAGCAGCCATTTCTGAACATCTGTCACATATTACAAAATACACGTGGTTTGTTAAAACTGGGACAATCAAGAACTACTGAAAAAAGAAAAGGATACTTAAGTTGAAACATCCAATTAAAGTTCATAATGAAAAAAACATTAAAACTCACTAAGGTAAAATGGTCTTAATACCTTTCTCTTTCTCAATGTCACTATTTCACTCTAGATCAGCTTTCATGGATACAAAATGAATCAGTGTTAGTTTCTTAATTGACCTTTTACAACCAAAATACATTACGTTCTCTGTGCTTGCATTTTTCAGTTTTACTGTGAACTTTTACCAATATTTACAAATAAGAAATTTGAATCAATAACATTTCTTAAGCATTTTGTGTTATGTGTAAAATATATTCTAGAGATCAAATAATATAAATAAATATTTCTTAGGAAAAAAAAAAAAAAACATGTCAATCAGCTAAGATGAAAAAATAAGGCAGAACTAGTTAATCTGATAAGATAACCTGGAAGTTAAAGAACAATATATTTTCAAATACGTATTTCATATTACGCATTTAACAACCATTCTCCTTAGTTCCGGTTTCTCTGAGTTTATCATAATTTTGCTAGTTACCTGCCTTTTCAGGTGTTTCTTCAAACTTCAAAGACTGAGTCCCAAGTCCTTTCAAACTGTACCAGTGTAGACTGGGCTGATAAGGCTAGTTCCTTTTTTTCTGACTATAAGCACTTTCCTTGCAGAACTAAAACCTTATAGACATGTTCCGACAGAGAGAACTGAAAGCTATCTGAAAAATGTGTGAACATTACCGTTTCTTTTTCTATCAAATATGAGGGGCATTGACAATTAACTTTTGCTTAAAAGCTAAGCTCTGTCTTATCTATGATGATAAGAGTTAATAAATTTGTGTGTGTTTCAGCTCTGATCTCAGCCTCTACATTGAAGAGACAGTGTTTTACTGTGTTTGAATTACTCCCAAGTCCATTCAGACTGATGGCTCTATTTATCAGACATATAAGTAAGGTTATTAGTCCCTGAGAAGTCAATAACACCTTTTTCCTTACTTGTTTAGCTGATTAGTAGCAGCATTAGTCACATACTTTTAAGAGTTAAGCTTTTTTGGTAGATAAGAATATACCTTAGCTGATGTAAGCAGTTTTGAAATTGCATGCAAGGGTGGGTGGGTGTTTTTGTTATTTTTACGATATGCATTAATATATTAATGAAAGTGGTTTTAGTAGTAAAACCAAATCTTCAAAAATTAAAAAGGACCATGTTGAATTCTGATGTTTATTAAAAACAACTCATGACACCACTGTAAAACTCCTCACATTCTCTTCACAAGGGGTGTTAATTTTAATCCTTGTTTGTAGGATATACACACAATGTTCAAACTGCAATATTTACTAATAGTTTCATAAAGCTGTTATCCAGTATTTCATTGCATATTGAAAAAAAAAAAAAAAGACAGAAAAAAAACCTAGTCACTTCCTCTTCTACATATTCCTAGTAGAATGTTCCATCCAGGCAAGCCAAGAGCGATGGTTTAGGGTCATAGCTTCGTCATCAACAGTTTGCCTCAAGGAGGTAACCAGAAAAAGCTTGTAACCCAGACACAAACTGAGAGACATGAATTCTTTCTAAAGCAAATAACCAGCCACAACAAAAAATTATTCTACTTCTTGAAAATAAACTCAGATCTCCAGGGTAGTCTTGTCATCGGACTTTGAGGACATAAAAATCCAGGAGTATTAATCAGAAACACTCCAGAAGCCTTAAATATTTTGTTCATTAACATCTTTTCATTACTGAGCTTGTCATGAAACATTTATTAAATTAATTACAAATCCCAAACCAAATTAAAAATTATATTGACTTTATCAAACTCAAGGTGAAATTTCACTATGATGTAGTTGGATTGCTCTTATAAAAAGGCTTATTCCTAGAAAAGGGTATAAATGTACTCTTTTCCTAGTTAGAAGTGCTGGTTGACAGACATAAGGTTCCTAATATCTGCTGCTCATTAGTCCCTATTGTATTAATTTGTTGTTAGGACATTCACCCTAATTTCTACTATTTTATAAATTAGTAGAAAGTAGGGATGGACCTCAGAGAACATTTAAAATATGAACTACTTGAACCACTGGTTTAGAAATCAAAGGTGTTTGAGATACACGCTGTTTGATACTCTGTGTGCTTATACTGTATCTTTGCTGTGAATCATATAGTTTACATGTATACCTGTTGAGTAAAGATGGCATGGATAGCTGGGAAGGTTCACTGGTTACTCTGAAAAAAAAACAAAAAAAAAACACCTTAGCTAATCAAAAGTTAAATCCAGGAGTTCAGCTTAAACAGAAGGTTTCAAATTTCCATGTATCTGAATAGCAAGAATGAGCCAAATTTCTGATGACTCTGGAACCACAGTTTAAGATAACACTTATGCTTCATGAACTGATGTCTCACCTACCTTTTCCCACAGGCCAACAGCCTTTTCCTGCTCATGCAATCCTGTTGTGAACCAAATTGAGAATCTGATCTAAGTTAAAACTAATCCAGAAAAAAAAAAAAAAAAAGGCAGTTTTATCTCTGATTCGTTCCTTGATCTAGTTCAATGAGTAGCAGCACAAACATTTCTGCTAGCCCAAGGGAGGAAGCAAAATGGGATGAGAATAAGCTGTCAGGTAGAGAAGGAGGTCAGGACTGCTGCTTGAGGCAGCAGTGCGAGCTGAAAGTGTACTTGAAACTGCAGCTTGAGGTGTTTCATATTTGCATTTTTTTCATCAAAGCCAAATCTTCATGTTCTGCTTCTGTTTAATTCTGATGTTCTCCAAGGAACAACTGCAGTATGAGTCTTGACTTACAGATACTTACAAGGTATTAGCCAATATCGCTTTATTGAAATGAACAGCAAGGTTTATTAATGAAAGCACAGGTGCTGCCAGTATTCACAACAGGGCAACAATAAAATAATTTTTTTTAAAAATCAATTAAAAAAACCCCCACAGATCAATACAAAAAAAGGGCTAAATAAAATTATAATACTCCATCAGTTCAGACCAACAATTTATTTTCTAGCTTTTAGCAGCTGATGTCATTGGATGTTGTGGAAAATTACCTCTCATGAAATGCCCTATTTTTAAAGGTATTAATGTGATATTTAAACAGTTTTACAGGCCACTGCACTTATGTAGCTGTTAGATATGAATCAGTATTTTGATCTGCACTGCTTATAACTTCTAAAGCAGTGATGCTTCCACATAAGACTGAGATTCAATTTATGGAGCTATAAACAGGGAAGACTCAAACAAAAGAGCCTTATGTTGGAAAGCTGATCAGTTGAATGTACAGCCGTGGATTCACAGAATGACTGCTGCACTGCAGATTACATTAATTTAGAGCTAAAAATCAGTAGATACACAGCAATATAACTATTGCATTTCACCTGTACAATGCTGTGAAACAGCAGCTGAAATGAGGTAAGGATGCAGCAACATGTCATCTAGCAGTATTTGCTACACCGTGACAAAAGATCATTTACACGGCAAAGAAATTGCCCACTTTTTCACACATTCATGGATCATAGACTCCAATTAAATACAAATAGCTTCAAATAGTTGGCAGGTAAGCAGACTTCATAGCTACCACTTAAGAAAGCAAATCAAGGAAATCAATTCCAGGTGACCAGCTGATTGTTCCGATTGTTTTGAGTGGCAGTATTAAAAATAATTAACATTTGCTCAACTATGCAGTAACAGAGAGCATTTCAGAATTCCAGGCTCACAACGCAGCAAGATGTGACACTTTGTTATAGCTGTCAACAATTTGCTGCATTGCAGGGTAATGGAAGTGGTTTAGGAGAGCAGTGTTAATACTAATGTTCAAATACTCCATCATTAACCAGCATACTCAGGTTTTAAAATAAGATATTAATACAGCACACAGGAGTGATAAAATGCAAAAAATATTGTCTGTTAATTTTGAGCATTGGTAGGTTACTGATAGATCTTTGCCTCTGCTGTTACAGCAGCATAACAAAATCAGAAGCAGACTTTTCATGCAGCAGCCTCCTCAGAGAATTGCTTATAGAGTTGAACAGATGAAAACAACAAAGAAATGGTGGCTATCTGTTTCTGCTGTCTCTTTTATGCAGGCATACATAAACACTCATAGAAAGCATGTTGTTTAACAACCCCAAATATTACTGGTGCCTGATTTCTATTAGTAGCTTGCTTTTTAATGTCATATCTCCTTCATTAGAATAGATCAGAAAAAAATCCATAAATAAAAACAGATGCTGCAAAAATTCCATTAAAATTTCTAAGTAATCAGATTTTGTTTCCTGACTGAAGATATCAACTATTTGATTCTCCCAAACATTGAAATTCAGCAAGAAATTGTCTCCTTCCCACCTCTAATTTTTGATAGCTGTCCAGCAGTGTATAAAGATTTCAAGAGCACACACAGGCACAGAAAATCACAGCATAACTTAATGTGTTTAAGGTTGAAAAGAATCCTTCTGCTTAAAAGGCACTTCCTCTGGATTCCTTATTTTCATATGGATTTCCCTGAAACTGTTTTTTGTCACTGGGATTTTAGGTGAACCAAAATTTCTCTTTGGAGCAATAAGTTCCCAAAATTCCATCAAAATTTCCATAAACCTAATAAGTCCTTTTTAAAAATGTCAGTGTTATAGGAGCCCGAACTGTGTTCTAATGGTTCCATCACTAAACTTAATTACTCAGTTTTCCGCAGCTAGAGCATATAACCTATTACCTTCAGGACAGAAACTTGAAAATCCAATTCATATAAGGTTTTTTTCTCTGCATGTACATTCAAAAAAGTGATGGGAAGGCTCATGTACAGGAAGGGTGAAGAGAAAAGCTTTGAAGGCAGTCAATTGCTAAATAGTTTGTCGGCTTACAAGCACATACTATGATTACTGAATCAGAGGTACAATCCTGTACTATTAAGTTGAACCCTTCCTGTCAGAGGTCCCACCTAACTTATAAGCATGTTGTTACCATCTGTTTTTGTCAAACATGAGTGTTACATAGGAGAAAATTAGCCTTGCCAATTTGCACATCCAACTTAAAAGAATTAGCCATTGAAGAGTATGAAACTATTTTTCTACCTGGGTGATTACACTGGAAGATAATCTTGATCATCTTGCACTGATTAACTGAAAGGATAATGAAAAGGATAATGAATTTTTTTTTAATCCTGAAAGAAGATCAAGTGATTTCAGTACCACATTTTCTATTATATTTGGATGTTTGGTTTCTTGGATTGCTTTGGTAGAAAGCAGAATTTTGGCAGTCCCATGCTTATTGCACTCATTCTCCCCTGTTTGAGTTGTTGGCTTTTGTTCACATTAAACAAGAAAATATTAACATTAACATTAGATGTGCTCACAGACTTGGATACCAAGGGGGATGTCTCAGAAAAGCAACAAGAAAGTTGGTGTTACTTCAATTATTGTGTATTTATTCACATATATATAGAAATAGCTCATTGGGAAAAACATGTTCTATAGATTTTATAGTCAGCGTCTATTCAAGTCTTAAGATGACTCTGTAGAGCAAATTCCAAACAGAAACTCAGCAACACAAATTCTGAGGTGTTCACCACGACTAGATTCCTCAAGACATGCTGTAAAGAATCAAACTTCAGAACCTACAAAAGCTATCACCACCATTTGCCATTTGCTCCCTTGAACACATATTTTCTTTCTAAATGTGATATTTTTTCCCCAGGTCCTGCTCTCTTCATGAATTTTATGCTGGTGTTTAATGATGAATATGACGTTCTTTTTTTTTTGCAGGAAATTTTCAGATTAAATCTCATCTACTATGTAGTATTTTCAGGCTTGTATTCCCAAATTACTTATCCAAAGCAGGAGAAAAAAATTCAAAAAGATAAATCCAAATCTGTATACATACTTCAATTCAAAACCCATACCACTAGTGCAGATACAGATTTTCAATAGTCTTTACCCTGAAGGTATTCTTGGGTCTTCTACCCTCCACTGAAGCAAAAGGAAAGAATACGTATAGCAAAAGTCACCAGAGCATTTTGCTGTTTGTGGATGTATATGCACTAAATGTTTGAATCCCTGGTTCTTGCTGTTTTGTAAGAAAGTCATGATATAGAAAGATGTAAATGAGTGAGACACTGTTTTTCCTCATTAGTAAGACTAATCTCTCAGTGTCACTGCAGGAGTTGGCACATATTGGGAGAACTGATGCTAAATGTTAGAGGATGGGTTTTTCAATCAGGCCTTGAAGATGGCATGGCCAGTTTACATCTCTGCCTATTAAGCTCAAAAAGAAAAGAAAAGCTTTCAACATACTTTTGATTATTTATGAAGTGCAACTCTATGTTTTTAGCTGATTATGACACTGCTATCATGTGCAAAAAGCCTATGGAATCCTGTTTTTTTGTAAGGTTACAGCTTCACCTTTTGAGCTGACTCAAAAAGCCCCAAACTTTGAATGTACTGAAATAAACTCAACATCATAAATATGCACGAATAAAATACTATCAAAATCATACTGTAGATTTAGGGTAGCCATTTCACAAAGTAAAACAAGTTAAGAAATATATTAGTGTCAGTAATAAATATGAATATTTGGATATTAGCATCAGAGGCCTTAATTCAAAAGCACTCAATTAGCTTGTGCTATTTATAGTAAGACTAAAAATAAAAGAGACAGAAAAAAATCTAATTTGATCAAATACTTGATTTCTCTTTTGCTTTAAACATGTAAAATCTATGAAATTGTTAATTATTATTTAAATTTCTATTCCATTTGAGCATTTTGCAGCCAGCTTTATAAAGGACATGGTGACTTAATTTGTCCAGTGAAAACATATCTTCACTCAGCAGAGAGGAGTAAAGGTTCAGGGACACATTTCCTGGCTCAGTTTGTCCAGCTCAGCTGGTGTCAGGGGAACAAAAATCTCCCACAATTGCTTGAAGGCAAATGGATATCCAAATTAGTTCCTCTGCCTCTCTTTTCATAACATCAGTATAGGGGACATTTCAAGGATGGGGGAGATTATGAGCAGAGGGAAAGCCACATGACATGTTTCAGTGATACTTCAATGATACATGTTCCCTAGTGAGCTGAAATGATTCAAATGAAAGTTTGTTTGAATTTGCTAAAAACTGACCTTAGAAAATGATACAAATTACATAATATTTCCCATTAGACTTACTTCTTGGACTTCCTTTTTTTTTTTGTTATCATGCATTTCAACAGTATTGAGAGTTTCCATTCATTGCTCATGCCCCTGCTATATAAAAGAAAATGTTTGTCCTTTTACTGTAGACAGTGTGTCTGAAAAATCTGCTAGTTTATGCTCATGAATTTCAGTGTGGTGACAATGGTGATGTTCAGGAGAATTTGACCCCAGACGATCAGGAGACTGCATTTTCTTGCTACAGAATAAACAAGTTTTACATAAGTTGACAGAAACTCATATGAGTTTGAAAAATAATCAAATAAGAATTAATACCTTACTCTTTTCTTCCTAACACAAGTTGTTTTGTTTAAATTGATATTTTAAATTACTTTTCTTAATTATATACCTGTTAATTGTGTAAGCAGAAGATATTTATTGTTTATGTGCAAACAAGGTCTGTTTAATGATCAGCTGAATTTGGCCTTAGGTAAGTACTTTAAAATATATTGCAGTCTTAAAAACGATTCAAGTCGTTCCTTAGGTATGTGATTAGATTCTGATACAATCTTTAGTAGTTAAAACTAGATTTCTTGAAAAAAAAGTCTAGTATACACTGTTGACCATCACAAACGTAATTCAGAATTCAAAATCTTCATATCAGCCACCAGATATAAAAGTACACAGTGGTTACTTGTGACAGAGCTAAGAAAAAAACAGATCTTTGCAATTTTAAAATACTGATAAGGCCTCACATAACAACTTTTTTCCCCCTACCTAATACAAGAGGTCATGTTTAAGGGTTGCTTTTTTTAAAAAAAAAAAAAAAAAAAAAATTGAAATCAAGCACAAACATTGTTTAGGAAATGCAAGCCAGTATGAAAATAAAAAGGAGCTCATTTTATGTTCAGGGTAGAACATCCATTTTTTTCTCAAACTGTGTATGTATTTTGGAAGTGTAAGATGTAGACATGTATTGTTTTGAAAAACTGCTAAAAACTACACTAAAGGCAATTGGTGGCAGAAACTTTAAAAACTGGGATTCACATTTAGCAAAAGCCACTTGGTTGGTCAACACTAGAGGATCAATCAATCGAGCCAGGCCTGCCGAATCAGAAATTCTGCGTACTGTAGAAGAAGATAAAGTCCCTGCACTACACATGAAAAATATGTTAGGAGGGAGTCTAGGTTACTCCTGCCTCAGGCAAAGGTGAGACCTTTCGTGGGATTGTTTTTGCCCAAGGACCTGGCAGCACTTGGTGGATAGTGTTGAATGATGGATAATTTCAATGTTTACCTCAAGAGGACTTGATTTTAGGTGAGAATACTCAATATGGAACTGCATGATGCTATATGCTATACTAACAGTGTTCAGTAAGTGTCTTTCAGATCAATGTAGTGGTGATGAATCAGAACTGGCTTCAACAAGCATCATCTGACAAATTCTTTGAGACTGATATCTTTAATCCACAAACCATGGACACAAGATGCACTAAATATATCATTTTTCCTGCCCTGGGAGACTGTTGTGGTAAGTGAAGCTTAAAGTCATTAACTAAACAAACTTAATGAACTTTTCAAAAGGATGGCCCATGGACTAAGAGAATGATGAATTACATCTCTGCATATATATATATATATATATATGTGTACATATGTATATATATAGCAGTAGTAATTAACCAGAATGAAAATTCATAAGGCCTAAGCATGCTGTAAAAGGTATGGAATAAGGGGTAGAATGTGCTGGTTTGACTGAAAATGGGTTAATTTTCTTCACAGAGTCAGAAACCTTTATTTTCCATAGCTAGCACACTCATTATTTGGACTTAGTTTAAGAAGAGATAACACCCCAGCACAGAGCTAATGTTTTTAATTGCTCTGGTCTGAGAGCCAAGGACACTATGAGCATTCCATCCCATTAGTGTCATGCTAATAATTTAAGAAGAATTGACACCTTCTGGGTTGCTCTTCTCTCTCTCTCTCACTCTTGCTTGCTCTGGGGTGCAGCCGGGGGAGTTTTGGTCAGGACATTTAGTCTGGCCTTTTGCCATTTTGCAGAGGCCTCTGAGCCTTTCTGCCTTTTTTTCCTCATTCTTCTCTCTTTTGGGATCAGCTGTTGGGACCAGGTGTGCCTTCCTGGGACTGACTGCTCAGTGTGGACAGAGTTCACGAGGAATTGCCTTGAGTATATGTTATTTCTATTTTATATAGATATTTACTAGTAGTGTATTAGTATTTTGTTATTTTATTAAACTGTGTTTATCTCAATCCAAGTTTCTCCTTTCCCTTTCCATTCTCTCCCCTCCTGGGGGGGAAGGGGGATGGGGGAGGGGGTGAGTGAGTGGCTATCGTAGTTGTATTACTAGCTTGGGTTAAACCACAACAAGACATAAACCCCAAATAAACCTAGAGCAATAGTGAGAGTGTCAACAAAATAAAAAAGGATCTTGGCGACCCAGACTTTTCTGAAGTTTGGAAAATCTTGATTCTTGATTGTATCTTTGGAGATAAAAGCTGCAACATTTGTGACGTGGACACATAAGATACATTCAAAATGTGGGTAGCCAGGCATATGCAATTTGGTCCTAAGTACAGCACAGAGACTGGAGTGTAACAGAGTGTATGGATGCTGGGAACAGGAGGTGTCAGACACTGTATGGAGGAACTACATCAGAAGCTAAACAGACAGTTGAGAAGAGAGAAGAAAGTATGAACCGAGTCCAGGAGGTGAAACAAAGCCTTGACCAGGCATTGCAGTCAAATTAAAAAGACAAGGAGTTTATATATAAAGTTAAGGTTTGACATAACAGGCAATTGAAAGATTCACTGGGAAGAGGAACCGCTAAAAAGTATGAGAAGAAAACAAAGACAAGATAGGCACTATGGCTACTGCCAAAGGAAATAACAGAGTTTCTGGTAGATGACAAAGTGTCAGGAATATTTTTCCACAGGCACTATGCTGGCTTGCAATCAAACTTTGCTTGGGAAATACATTACCTGTGCTCCTTGAGACTCTTGACTACTTATAGGATGACTCAATTCTGCACAGATTTTTTATACAAGAGCTCTAACATTAAATAAAGTGCAAAGATGAATAAATAGGAAAATATTAAATTTTCCTCTTCTCAGATAGTGTGCATACATATGTATATTTAGACAAGAAAGTGAACTGTTTAGGAATTTGCTTTGACTGAGCAAATATAACCAAGATACTTGATGCCTTATCAAGGAATACTCATACAGAATTTCATTCTCGGTTTATGGGAGTTGACATTGGTCCTGTATAGAAACCTCATCAATACATTTTCAGGAACAGAATTGGACACTGCCAATTTATATAATATGTAGATAGATTGGGGGATATCTCTTTTTTTAAGCAACCACTTCACCTTCACACAAGTAGAGAGTAGTAAGCCTCCAAACACTATTTTGAAGGTCCAGAGGGTGTGGAGTTTGATTATTATAGGTTTTGCCCTCCAGAAAGTAGAAATAATTAAAATGATCTGCATAGTTTCTAGATGAGTTAATAAAGATGTAGTGTAATAAAACCACAGCCCTTGCATTTTATGTTTCCTTTCATGTCCTGGACAAAACCCCGTTCTTGTATATTTCATACACTCCCCTGAAGAGAAAGATTTCCATTATATTTTAATGACTGCTTTCTGCAAACTTTGCCTTTGAGTCTTTGTAAATTTATGTCATTCTTCTTTACTGACCCAGTCAAAAGATGTGTACCTTGTCATGGAAGATGTGCCCTTTGAGTGATTTCTCAAGAACATCATCTTTTATCGTGATGTTGTGTTAGGGCACAATCGTGGGCAAGATGGAGCATAGTCATCCTGATTCCAGTGTCCTTGCTACCCAGGGGTTGGTTTTGGAGTGCTAAAGAGATGAAAGAGGCAATCAAGAAAGATATTCCACTTTACTCCCTAGCGAAATAACCTTCAGCTTGTTTTTGTGCAGTGTGCTTCTGATGACTACTGACACATGAATAAGAGACATCTTAAGGGAAGTCCACATCCTCTTATAAGATGTAGTGAAGGCCAAAAGACTGGCTCACTTTTTTTCGTACCATCTGACTTAACTCCACTAACATTCTAAGTTAAAAAAAACTCACAAGAGCAAAACTGATTACATGAAAAAAAGTGAAACTAAGCCAGTAAGGAAAACTCTTCATAAAAGAGAAGGTACAGGAACTTGGCAGAGGTATAGACAGCTGCATTTTTGTCCTGCTTGCTTAGTGTAAACAACTTTTGTTGGTTAGTTTTGTATGTGGCCATTCAGAAAACCCTCTGTATAGACAATGTACCTTGTCAACCATTTCCTGTGTGTGTAAAATGTAATTCGTCACCCTGCGCTGCCTTGGCAGCAACCTTGTAGAGAACACACCGAATTAATGAATATTTCATAAAGATTTGATTTATTAGCATTCCTCTGCTTTTGCTTTGAAAAAATATCCATCCTTCAAAAGCTGAGCACACAAAAGCTATCTGCAGGTATGGAAAGTCGACTAAAGCCCCTGAAGACAAAACCAGGATTTCTTAATAACCTCTGGGTCACACAGACTTTAAAGGAGATACTTAGTCAATCTTCTATTAATATTTTAGATGGCAAAGAAATGCAGTACTAAGCTATTATACTGAATTTGGCTGTCAGAACCATAAGCTATCACAAAATAATTTATTACCAATTCAGAATTTTTCAGTTTCATATATTTTGACGAACATATAACAAAATAGGTCACAGCATAGTACAAACACCTCTGGGTCTTCTGAGCTACCCACATTTCCATACTGCTATAGAGCATTTTTCCTTCCCAGAACCCACCAGCAAATCCATCTCATGCACAAATTATGAAGTTGGATGTACCTGTGATTTTATCCTGACCTTGTACCCCTGGGTACTACCTAATACAACTGCTGTAACAACAAGTGTTCTTTTCCAATGATTGCAAATATTTATTGTGTTCAATTAATATGTATGGTCCTGAATCTTGCACAAAGATGTTACTTTTCTGAGAGTTTTCAGACTCCGACACATGTTGCAACACAGGCACACAATAAACTAGAAAATCAAATACAGTTTTAGTACCTCAGGCAGCTGGTGTTTTCTATTTGTGGTATAAAAATACATTTTAACTGCATCTAATGCATCACACTGGTTCAAAAGGTATTTGTTGGTTTGTTTGGTTGGTTGGTTTTTTCTTAACAGATATCCCTTATTTGCAGTGCTAATGTAATCCCTGTATTATTTGTCCTCTGTGTGTATGATCCACACCTGTTACATTCACCTGGTTATTACAGCTGGATTATTAAACCCTTATCTCCACCTGTAGGAATTCAGGATTTCAATTCAGGAATCCTCTTATTCTCTGAAGATGGTAAATGCTGTACAATGTCAGACCTTTGCAAAACAACACAGAAGTACTTTGCAACAGGAATCGTCTGTTATGGTTACATGTAAATCCCCTACACTCAAACTTTCTTCTGTCTCTTTCTCCAATGACTGGAATATGCACAGCTCCAATGCATAGCTTTGGGATGTGAGATCGAAGGAGAAAGATGCATGCGCATGACAAGTTTTAAGGACAGTGATTTTCCCAGGTGACAGAGGATACTTAAGTAGTGATTTTTTAAAATTCTGTCTGAATTAGTTCACCTAATAATTTTCAGTAGAAGAAGTACTCACTGTATGTGTTTAGACTTCATGGAGACAGATATGTATGGGAGGGGAAAGAGGCTTCTGTTACAGGGGTGACATTACAAACAGGAATAAGAAAACTAAATAATTCCTGAGGCATACTGAGGCATAATATGATATGCATGAGATAAGCAGCCGGCAGGACTTGATGAACCTAACGTCTGTACAGACAAAATTCCTGCAGAGTTTGTTTCAGAACCTTGAAAAGCTTTCTCACTTGCCAAGCTATGAATCTAAGCCCTAACTGTTAAGAGAAAATGTGGAGATACCCTTCCTAGAAGCTGATTCTTGTGCAGAGGCATTCATCTAGGAAAAATATACATATACTCTATGAAGACAGTGTAGCAGGTATTGTGCATAGCTCAGATAAAGCTTATGAAATGCTCAATCAAATATTGGTATGATGTGCACAGAAAAATGAAAAACTAGTGTGTTATCAGAAGCTGACGTTCTCAGACAGGTCAGAAGAAAAACAAGTGATTTTCTTGAAGCTGCCTTCACCCCCTTTTAGGACCTGTTCTCTGGGATGGATATTGCTGGTTTATTCTATGATCACCATAAAAGTAGAAAAATTGTAGATGTGGTCATGTGACATTATATTCTCTGCAGACTAAGTCCTTTTCCTAATGAAAAGGTTGAGTCAGCGGCAGGAGTTTTATTTCACTGAGTACCGAAGGTGGACAAATGTACTGTCAGACAAGGGAAAAATTTATTTACTCAATATTTAAGGATCTTTTGAAGCAAATGGGGTAAAGCAAGTAGTTAGGCTGAGAGATTTGAAGGAACACTTAAGTGCAGGTTACTAATGTTTTGAAATAGCAAGTGATTAAGTTACAATTTTGCTGTACTTATCCTCCCAAGATAACCTGGCATATGATCTGACTTGATCATCTATATAAATGAAAAATTGGATTTTTTTTTTATGTTATTAGAAATTTTGGGAGGGTACCACCAAACAAGAGGCTGAAGCAGTCACTGTATATACTCTGTGGGACAATAATAATCTACATTACATGAGGAATTTGTAGAGCAGTATCCTGTCAAGGAATTCCAAAGATAAGTTATAATAAAAACTATGTAAGCACTTACTCAGAGCTTGAAGTGCATCTTCTTAATTCTTGTTAGATATCAGCAGATGCAGAATTGTTGGGAAAAGTCTTCTGAAGAGGTGGAAATTAAATAAAACACCTTTGTAGAATAAGGTCACACCAACAACTGTGTATGTCAGTAGGTTAAAATCCTATCACAGCTGGGAGGTGGTTGTTAACTTCAGACACAGCAGGGAGAAGGGAATTCAAACTAAACAGAAATTTTAAAAGTTTGAAGAATAGTTTCTAATTGATTTTATGATTTTTGGCATCATCACTGAACTGGTACAGTGTCAAACACGGAGGTTTTATAGTCCTTTGTGAAGCAGATACGTAAGGAGTAGGAAAAAAGTCAGAGTACAGGTTTATAACTAAGTCTTTATAACTGAATTCTCACATATGATTCAGATGCAGAACCACATCTGAGAACACTATGAGGAAATAGTAACATAAGGTTGCATGTAAATCACAGGAGAGTCAACATGTTACGGTGGCATGCATTTCTTTTTTGGATGGCCCACCTGATTACATAAAGAATGCCAACACGCTGGATTTAACTGGAAAGATCTCTTTCCATAGAGGAAAAACAAAACCTGTTCTCATCACTGATATGAGACAAGATTATGTTAAAAGGCTGACTGGTCATTCAACTGTATATTGAGAGAGTTCAGCTAAATGTTGGCTGGATTACACAGTCGTGACAAACTCACATTGATGAAACCACCACCTTCTGAAACTGGAAACAAGCAAAATAAATGTGTGGAATTATTTGGTGAAACATACCTACAGAGTTCACACTATTCAAAGGGAAAATCAGTCTAATATGGTTCAACAGTAGGAAGGTCATTATAGACTGACCCAAATGCCTAAACTCAGTCTTTTACAGGACTTTAAGTGTATTACAGAAGCTTTGTGGAAAATTTCAAAGACATCGTTTCTGTATTGTGTGAAAACTGAAGGTTAGCAAAATAATTCTTGCCAAAGTTTTTCAGAGAGATTTTAAGCAGGCAAAGGCATTCTGTTCTTAATGTTTCTTGTCGCATCTTTGCCATCCCAAAATTTGAGAAAATATTTGAGCACGTCTCCAATATTTGAGATGTACTTATGAGATTTGGGAAACCCAGAGAAGGAAAAACAAACAAACAAACAAATAAACAAGAAAAGCCACAACTCACCTTGTTAGTTTCCTTAAGGAAAAGGGAAAAAAAAAAAAAAAACTGAGCAAAATTTTTCCATTATAGAGTGTACTTTCAAGCAGCAGAGCCATTATCTGATCAATTGGAAATGTAGACATCTCTCATACTAGTTCTCTTTAATCTGGTCTCATAGAATGAAAGGAACATACTCTAAATTGCTATAATAGAGCCTTCTGCTTCAGGAATTTAATATAAGAGTTGTTCATATCAAAGTTAAAATGTGCATATCAAAGTAGTCACTTTTTTTGGCACTTTTCAAAATAGTAAATGGGATGTTTACTTTTAAATTATGCAAATATATTTTTTTCATTTCTTTCTGCATTAACTTTTGGCTTGTGTTAAGAGAGACTTCAGGATAGTCAGCAATCATCAAAGCACTATAGTCGCTACCTGTGTCATCTTTAAAATAAACATATTAGACTATTTAACAATGTCAAATGGAACACAAGGGGGAAAGAGGAAATACAGTCAGAGCGTAATAATGTTGTTTGCTGTTTGTTATGATTTGCCTTTTTTTTTTTTTCTTCTAATGATGTCAGTATTCCAATGGTTTGCAGTATTTGCCTTGTTTAACTTGAGTGAATGGAAACTCATTCCTCTATGTTTTGAGCTTCTTAGACCAACTGAAAAACCTAAGCACAGCAGGCTCACTGAAGAATGACATTTTAATCCTAATGCCCAGTTATGGACTGCTAAACATTTACCTTTGTATGTTCTTTTAATGTTTTGGTTTTGTTTATGTTGAGAATACGCCATTAAGTAATGAATATTAATAGCCATGCTTGGTGAAGAATACAGAATTGTTTAGCAAACAGTCTGAAAATTTTCATACATTGTTATCTTAACAATATATTGCAGAAAAAGGGACAAAGCACAGGGATTATGTACATGCAGTTTGTGAGGGCAGAAAACTTATTTTTCAATGGCAATTGCTGATTTATGATGTGTCATCTTCTACGGGCTTCATAATTAATATGTCATATCTCAATTCTCTTTAAAAATGTATGTCGTGGTGAATATATATATAGGAGAAGGTCAAAGAATTTTTAAGTATTCTAAATTGCATAATAATGTATTTATTTATCCTCCCTTATTCAGAAATATTTTTTATTACATTTAAAGGTATAATTCTCCAATTCGTAAAACTTTCAGGGTGGTCCAGGTAGGAATATGCCTCTGAAAATGCTTATTAATATATTTACTGTGGAAAATAAATACATTCAAGAAGTCTGATTTGAAGGCAGTTCTGAATATCTTTATATATACAAAATTAATGTCTGTGGAAGCGGGGGATAAGTAATTCTTGAGACTTGGGGTATGTTGAGTTCTGCAGTAAGAAGAGCATAGAAAATGACAGGTACTATCACAGGCAAAGTGTCCACAAAACTTAAAGCTACTGAACCATTAAAAAGTCCTCAACCATGTCTTCCTTTATATTGCTGACATGCTGGTTGTAATTGATTTCGGTTCATTTGACCTCAAAATACATATTGCATTTATGAAGGGGAATTCACCCACTGATCATAACAACATAGGTCCAGGTCAAATTTAGAAGCAATTACAAAGCAATATTTGGGAAAAAAAAAAAAGTTTCTAAAATTTGGCCATTATATTGAAAAGTTTGGCTGATGCAGAAAGAAAAAATACTATAAGCAGTATAAAAAGGCATACACTGGGACATAATGAACACAGAAAAATAAAATACGCATCAGAATTAGAAAGGAATTTTCAGAGCTGTGTCCAATCACTGTGAGTAAATACTTCCATGGAAATGCAGAACAGCGCAGGTGGCAACTATTAAGCTATTATCAAATTATTATTATGCTTCAGGAGAACTTTTTGTCCCTCCAGAAGACTGGAATGCAATCTTTCAAAACACATGGCTAAGAGACATAATCCTTGTTGGAGAAACATTTTCCACCCTGTTAGAGTGAGTTATTGAGTTAACAATAACAAAATAGAGAGGAAAACCATTATTGGAGTCCACAGATGTAAGAAAACAGAGGACTCAGAACACCAGTAACAGTGGTCAATTAATATCACCAGAAATGTGATATTTGTTAATTAATATCACCAGATGCAAAAGTTATTCTCTGCATTCTGTGGAGCACAAAATTCACTTCTCACTCCAATTTCATTGAATGTTAAAAGCAAGAAAGGAAAGCAAAACATGTATGTAGTAGCTTGAATCAAAAACTAGAAGGACTGAGTCAAAGGCTCAAATAGGTACGTCTTGACTAAAATGTATGCATATTCTTATTATAGATGCACTCTATATAATCTCTGACACAAATGTTCTTTGATTTTTTGTCCATCCAAACCCATTCATTTCAACAGAAAAACAGAATTTATTAAAATTTACTTTAAAACTCTAATTCTGCATTTCAACCCTTTGCAACATCAATGCAAATATGTGTTGACTTCCTATGATAGGAAGTCATGATATTTACGTTTTCACTGATATGAACTTTTGGGTCAGAGTCTTGTATGAGGATTAAAGTCTGATCTCCCACTAACTTAGTGAGACCAGTTCTCTCAGCTTGCCATATCTGACAAATTCATTATACAAACAAGTAATATTCACAGACTAAAGAATGAAATTAAATGGCTGTAAAATTGGGATGAAATATGGATATTGTCTTGCAGAAAGCAATTATTCTTTCAGCGATGGACATATGAACAGAATTTCATTCTACACTGTAGCATGTTTCTTTAAAATTGTACTTAGTGGCAGTCCTGGCCCAACGAGCTTACATAACATATTTTAGAAACTTAATTAATACTAGAAAGAAAAATCTTAGTGGAGAAAAATTCCTATCATAATCAGGACATAAAAGTCAAGCAATTTTCTATTTAAACAAAATGACAAAATCTGTCCTTATTGAGAATTATTAATAATCATGATAATAACCTGCACTTGCATATAGAGAGCTTTTATTTCAGGATATATTGTGCTATGGAATGGTGAGTAGTTATTCTCTTTTACAGTTGGGAAAGCTACGAAGAGAACCAATTTCCATATTGTTCTTACCGTATTGGCTGCAAAAGCCATGGGGAAGGAAGTAGGACAAATGAGGAAGAGTTAACTTTGTGACTTGGCTGCTCTAAGCCATCATAATAGTTCAGAACATGCCATTTATACAATCATATTATTTAAAACAAAAATCTTGGAACTTAATTCATCAAGATCCATGTAAACTTTCAGCTAACTTTGAAATATGGGATGTGAAGAGGTAAATAAAATTTTATCTCCATTCTAACAGTGGGTAGAAGAAGAATGCAAAAAAGCAAAATAATGTCTTCAGTGTTTCACTATCAAAGATTGTCTGTTGTAATGTTTCACTGTCTGATCACATTTGTGAATGTGTCTTATTTTACTACTGATGCTGTTGTGTTACCTGTATGTGCTAAGTCACCATATCTTAGAGCTTAATCTCCCAGTTCATTAATAATTTTGGAGTCTTATAAAATGAAATAATAAAAGAAATGTCCAGTATCAAACCATCAGAATATATTTATACTCATTTTTGCTAGAGAGTGGGCTTATTCTAGAGAACCTTTTCACTTTAAGAAGAAGCAATAGTAGTGCATTGCTATGGAAACCTTTTCTTCTTCATACATTTTACTTATTGGAAATATTTCATCCCTATTTATGTTTCATTTTCTGTGTCTTGACACTTCACAAGTATGTCTTGCTTTTACCTTCAGTTCTGATTTTGACTTTGTTAATAATGTAATACATTTGTCCTAAAATAATACCTTTCTTGCTCCCAAAAATTTATGTTTGTGCCTAAATAGATTAAAAGCAGAAAACAATTATTATATCATCTTTTTAGTCTTCATAAGTTCTTTTCAAATACTATGTAAATCATTTGCAATATAAGAAGAAGAACGATTAAATGTAATTATTGTTCCACTTGCAAAATAATAAAATAGTATTTTCCATTTTACTTATATTTTCTAAGGACTGAAAACTCCTACTGGCAAGCCCCCTTTTGAGCTTTGTTCTTCCTCAAGGCTTGCAATGAATATAAATAACTGCCATAAATTGTGCCAATAAACCTCTAAGGGAATTCAAACTGCAAAAGTAAGGATACTTTACTGTGCTGCTGTGCCCATTACTTCACACACAGCACAAGCTCTCATGTTCTCATAGTGTGTGCGGGTGCACATGCACATTCTGAAATGGTCTCAGCTGCACTACAAAGCACCTTTGATTCCTGAAGATCATGAAGCATGTACAAGATTCTGATCCTTCTTCAAAAAAATTTATATTTAAATGAATTTAAAGTTCAGAAAGAGACAATAAAAAAGGAGAAATTATGCAGGGAGCCAATGAGCTTAGTCATAATAGCAATAGACTTAAGATGGTTTCCAACAAAAAAGACAAATTTATGAGGGATTTTTTTCCAATAATAACATACAATCTTTTTTAAAAAAACAGATAAATGTATTTAGATGAATATATATTAATTATGCAGATATGCATGTATACCTAGCTATGCTTAAAATATTTTTCTAATATCTAAAGGTATAGCTATATATAAATGCAAATATAATAGGAATGATTGGATAAATATCTATAAAACATATAAAAGCTATTCTATCAAAGCCAGCTGAAAATTAGAGTTAAATTTTGCACTATATTTATTATTGAAATATATGACAAATATTTCAGAAATTTGTGTCATTCAAGAGTCTACTAGGTTTCCAACATCTAAAGTGCTATGCAGTAGTGTGCAGAAATAACTGAAGCATTTCGTACAGCAGAAGTGTAGCTGGGCTAATGCTGGCCTCTGCCTCACAGAAGTGTTCCTGTTGAAATTTAAATGAGAAAGTCTGAAACATTACCATTACAAGCAGTTCATTGGTACCCTTCTGGCCCAAGTTTGCATCCTGTGAAAGAAATGCTCACTAGGCCCACTTTTGATAAAATACGATGAATCATCTCAAACTTTCAGTTTAAACTAATCTTGCTTACAATGATCTTTTTGGAGCAGACAGAGGAATAGTCAGAAGAACCAATATCAACAGAGCTTTTGGGATGTCAGCACAGAAGAGGAGACAAAGAGAACTTTGGTAGCAGCATCTTCAAGAGCTAGTTGTCTGCTAAGTGAATGCCTTTGCATAGCTGTTAGTTGTTTCTAATGAGATAACTTTCATGTTCGTACCTGAGACATCACAACAACTACATAGTGGAGCTGGTTTTGAGAAAGCTGTCTAACACATGTAATGCTTCTAGAGCTGTCCTGATCTGCCTATTTAATGGCAGGATCCATTGCTATGTTGTCCAAACCTGAAATCACCTGACTGTTCTCCCTCCGCTTCCGCAATTCCCCTTTCACATTTACCTTTAACTTACTTGTGTCCTGATAGACTCTTTTTGTGGGCGGTATGTTGTTCCAAGTGTAGCTGGATTTACTCTTTTTATCTTAATGAGGGAACACTGCTAATCACTGTGAAAATGCTCTAAACATAACATCATGATCAGATCACAGTATGACAAAAACTATTTTTCACATGCAATTTAAGAAGTCATTTTAAACCCTGTTAACCTTGGCTTAACCTATAACCCGGAGGAGGTATTTTACTGTAGAGCAGATTCAGCACCAAAGTGATCCAGTAAATGTTGACACACAGAAGATTAAACACCAAGATTTACACAGCTGTAGGTTTGAGTAGCAGCTGAAAAGCAGCCTGGGAGACTCTGAGAAAGAGAGAAGTGCCTACATATATTTTCAGACCTGGATCAGAGAGTTTAAAATGCCAAGCTGAGAAAGCCCTTTTAAAAAATGGCTTTTACAAGCCTCAAACTTGTGGTAATGGAAATCATTCACCTGTAGGCCAGTCCAAGTGAAAGATTTAGCCAGATTAAAAAGCATAATTGTAAGGGTAAATAAATTATTTGTATAAGTAGAACAGACTTCTGGCAATATTCAGGAAACTGTTCAGGAAATAGATTTGTAATAAAATTTGTTATTTTTGAAATCACAAATAAATTTTCATCTTGAATACCTAAATTTAAGTTCAGTGAAATAATGTATTTTTTGCAGTCTGACTTTTGCTTTCATAATAAAATTCTAGTTACAAAATAGTATTTGAAAGTAAAACCAAAATGTTCTCTTTTTTAAAATACTGAAATATTTTAACATTAGATCTCTTAATGTCATTGTTTTCTAAAAACACAAAGTCAGTAAGTTTCAAAAGAAAATTTTTATTTCTACAATAAGATCATACAAGAAAATGATAGGTTCTGCTTATTCAACATGTATTTTTTAGCATGTGGAAAATTGTTACAAAGCAGAAAACAGGTAGGACTACTGAATGTGTAGTTAGTACTCATGGATACTTTTTCATAAAGCTGTAAAACTGTACCTTTGATAATGACATTATGTTGCTCAGAATGTTAAGATGAGAAGAAATTTTGAGAATACAAATCCAGCAGGCTCATTTTAGAGCTCTGAAGTCATTGCCTTTATTACTGCCTAAAGACATCATGCATCACTTGCAATAGAAGCTAGCAGTGGCAATTTTCTTCCATCACTTCCAGGCTTGGCTTCAGTTTTTATACTAATGTATGTACTACATGTCTTGGAAATAAAAAGGATTAATGCATAATGGTAAAAAGCTGCAGCACATGCTACCAAATGGCATACTTTTAGGGCAGATATGCTCTGTTCAAGTATAAGAAATGCACTACTTCATTTTTTTAATCACAGAGCAGTTGGTAGAATCTGGGACGTCACATTCTTCTATTGCATTATTTACACTGTTTCATATATGGTAATGACCAATAGAAATTAATGGGATCTTTTAGGTGATGTGAGATCACCCTCCACAGGAAATAATGTAGAATGCAGAATTCCTTGGTATCCTGCAACTTCCACAATCCTTCCATGCACTGCTATACTTTTCCAAATATTGTATAGCATTCTTGACCTGTAATATATGCTGTTCAGTCACTCCATGTTTACCGGTCTTGTGAAAGTCTTTCAAAACAATGATATATACTTAGCTTTTCTATCCTCAAACCTGTCAAAAGACAGACTTTTAAAAATAGAGAATTGCAACACAGGATTTTTCCATATCTCACAATTTTCCCAAGTTCATTGGTGACAAACTTTGCCAATTCACCCTCTCCTGATAGAAATCTTCTAGAAGATAAATTTGTTTGGAAAATCAACTACGGTTATATTCCATTTTCTTTTACATTTTTAAAAGATACATCTGCATGTTTGCCTTTAAATTATTTCATTAAAAGTGCAATAATACATATTTTCTAAATTCATAGCAGAACTGACCCACAATAGTATGTCAGCCTATATAGAAGGAAATGAAAAAAATACATATTACCATTCTTAAATAAAAGTCCCAGGGATGAGTAATCTATTTGTTAAATTCAGAAAGAAATACGTTTATTCTGGTGGTACTGAAGCTCCAATCTCTCTCCAAATCCTAGATGACTGGCCTCCCCATGGAATTTTAAAGTAGAAATTAAAGGCAAGAAGATCAAATACGATAATCTGGTTTTAATGTTATTCCTCCTTTCCATTTTCTCTCTGTCCCACTTGAGAATCCCTCTGAAGTTACTGTCCTCTTAGAAGGCTGTCCCATATGCCTGGAAAACAATGACAAATGCTGGCCCTTTTTCCAGTTCATTGCCTGAGCTCTCCCTCTGGACACTGGCTTTTGGCAGTAGCCATCTGTGTATGTGGCTGTCCCACAATTAAAGCACTGCACCAACTTTCTGAGATAATACTCTGGTATTTCAAATTATTCTGTTCCAGTCAGGCTATGACGTTTAGGTGTAGCTATTTGTCAGCCTAGTTTCTGCTCAGCTTTTAGCAAGGCACCTGTGACTGCTTGGTAAAGATGGTGGTATCACTGAGTGTCACCTCCCATCATGATTTCCGTGGCTTTTCCCTGTTCTGCACGCTGCAGGGCAGTGAGCAGGAGAGCCTGATTCATACAGAAAGATAGCATTAACATCAGAGCAGGGATTCTCAAAGATGAATTGTTCAGATTCCAGTATCCTGCAGACACTGATGTTGTATGCAGAAGACAGGAGGCAGCAGCTCAGGGAATCACACCAAGTCCTGAGTCAGCACAGAGGGTGGTTGGGTACCATCTCCACCTTCCCTTCCCTGCTAGAGGCTGCACAGAGCTGCTGCTGGCTCCAGAACTTCCATTCCTTCTCAGCAGCTGGAGGAGCAGCAGCTTTCCACAGCCTCCAAAGAAAAGACAATGTGACAAGTGTTTGGCAGGTGTGGAAGGGGCAGCTATTACTGCTTTTTGACATGGTTTTTGGCACTAGCAGTGTACACGCCATGTTTTGAGATGCCTTTTAAAACACATTTGAATAATATAATTTATTACTGTTAACATTATATTCTTTGAACTATCAGACCATTGATCATATCATAATTCAATCCAATAGTTTATGCCTAACACTAGCAAATTAGTGTTATTGTTTGTCTGAATTTCATAGAGGTGTGTCTCTTAGAGGGGAAAACATTGATATTTATCTATCATCTATAACAAAATGTAGGTGTTTATTTAATCTTCAAACAGTGTTCATAAAATCTATTTAGTGAAACATTTTACAACATTTTTTCTCAATTTTATCACTTCAATATTATAAATATTTTGAAAAGTTTTAGATTGTTTTACAACTTTCAAAATACAAACTGTAAGAAAAAAAAAATCCTTTAATGCAAGCAATATCTTTTACTAACATCAAAAATCACTTTTTATTGTTACTATAACTGTATATATTATTTTGTATTTTGGTTTTCTTATCCTTAACATTTTGTCTCTGGGATATGGGAAAAAGCTCACAAAACTGTAAGAATGTACTGGAATTCAAATTTATGTATAGGATGAGTTATAAAGAACTAAGTGAAGGCTATATACAGCTGACAGCCTGTAGATGAAATTTATTTGATGTGTCAATTCAGACAAAATTTGCATTGCTGAGTTTTATTGACATATCTAACAGCGAGAGAATAGGGGAAGGCAACGAATAAATAGAAAGTTAGTTGCCTAGATGATGCACTGAAATACATATCTAGAATTCTCAGAAAAATTACTGTTGACCTGGTCTTGACATGGCAAATACAAGCATGAGCATTATTTTCAGTAATATTAATAATAAGACAACCTCAAAAAATTCCACCAAAACTAATCTGGTTATTTACATTCTGGAAATTGCTTTTTCTATGTTTGTTTACAACTGTGTTTTTTCTTCTCATGTATCTAAAATGATCATCCCATTTCAAATGTGGATGATATTCCAGAAACAATTGACTTCTTCATTTCCCTTGTACCTAAACTTGCATTCTCTTTGATAATTTACAGTCAAAAAGCCTTCCAATATGCATTACAAAGTTTCAGTAGAAAGGCTGTTATAAACTTGAAGGTGAACAAACTTTCTGGAATAAAAGAAAGCTGCTTATTTATCCTGCTCTTTTTTTAAAAGTAGTTTAAATTCTAGCCAAGAAACCACTGACAAATAGATTATTTTGTAACATAAGAAATTATATTTGCAGTATCTTGGTTTCCAGTCTAAAATTACACTCTCTAATCAGTAAGTGAAATTCATTCTCTTTATATTTTTTTGTGGTCTGGTAGTGTAATTATATCAGAAGTGTGGAAGAGTCTTTGTTTTCAGCCCAAGAATTAACTTTACTATATCTCCAGCTTTCAAATCAAACTGTGCATATAGAGCTTTACAAGAAGATTGTAAAAAACAACTAGCATATGTCTATGGGGCTATCTTCTTTTCTAAGAGGTTAGATATGTATAGCACAGAAACAGAAAACTTGATTCTATGTATGTCTGGCTGAAACTGCTCGTAAAGTTTATTTACAGTGTTTACCTCCTACTCCCTTAAAATAAGAAGATTGCTTTCTAAAAGAAGATTTTCATCAGGGTCCCATATGATTATGTTTCATGTCATCTCTACTACTGCATGTTTAATAGAGCAATGAATTGTCAGGCAAAACTGAAATCGTGTAAGTTCAGAAACAAAAAAGACATTTCAAATAGTTCCTTGTTCACTTTTATGATTTTTATATCTATAACATCTTTAACAGTATTACTGTCACTGTCCAATGACTATACTAACTATAAAGTAAAAAGATAAAATGACACTGCATTAATAAGACAAGAAAAAAAAAAAAATGATGGGGAAAATTTATCTGCAGTATAAAGTCAAGGGCAGATATACCACAAGTCATATACATTACTCAACCTTGACATGAAACCAAAAAACTCTATTACTGTTACGTTCCTTTACGAAAGTTCACTCCTGTAGTGACGATTTGTAGTAAAGTTGCAGTGAACTTCTGAAATGAAAAGTGCACTGGTGGTCATTCAAAGTCTGGTTGCAACTTCAGCTAACAGCAAGGAAACACTTTAGCACGATTTTCTGTTTCTCTGAGGATAAACTGTTTTTATCTTACTAAAAGATTTCTATTTTTCTTTTTCACTCTTAGAGCAAAGGTGTTCTGCTGGAGTATGTTTCCATTATACTTCTTTCTACTCATTCCAATGTAACAATTTTAACTACCTGCCTTCATGTCAGATATGTGAGCTGCAGATTCTACATAACAACCTGAGTGTGACAGAAAGCGTTTCATGCTCATTTCCAGACAGCAATGAGGCAGACTGTCTAGGATGGGGGTATTAGGAAGACTATTCACTTGGCTCCAAACAAGATAAATGCTTCAGATTGCTTCTTCTCAGTTTTTTTCAAGTTGCATCAGACCCTATCCATATAGAGTTCATGTTCATGAAGCAGCTTCAAAAGCTGTGAAGTGTGCCCTGATGGAGCCCATGACCTTGGTTTATTTATAAGCTCAGAGAGAGCAATGTTATTAAAGTTTGAGCCCATGACTGAAACATTCTCCTGGATGTTGCAGTTAGTAAAAACTAACAGAGCTTCGGATAGTTACTTTGCAAATAAAAGATAAAAATAAAAAAAAAAAAATAAAAAAAAAAAAAACACAAAAAACAATCATATCACCACCACAATTCTGTTCTGCAGCAGAATCAGTCTCAGTCATTTTGGATGCAAATTTCCAACTTGAGTGCTTGGGAACAACTTGGTCTCCAGAAGGAGTTACTATCTCCTGTTGTAACTGAATGTATTTACCACCTAAGGGTTCAATTACAGCTATCATCTTGAAACTGGAGTGATCCCTGAAGAAACTTAAAATGATAGATACTGTAGAACATTAGATCATAAAGGGACTTTGTTGGTCATTGAGACCATTCCCTTGCTAGTGCTAAAGCACATAATCACATCATATAATGCATTGATCAAGCTCTATTTTGAAAGAAGTTACTTTTATGGGGTTTGTTGTTTCCTCTTTCCTCTCCCCCTCCTGCTACGATTCATCCTTCTCCTTCCCTATACTGCAAAACTGAAATTGTCCACAGGGAAATGATTTGTATTTTGATCTTGAGCATTTCAAACACAGAATTTGTAACAAAATATTACTCAGTATAATCTTAGTTTCCTTAAATAATTGCTAAAAAAAAAAAAAAAAGGAAAAAATTAGGAAATATAAAAAGAGGAAAACATTCTGTTTTCTGTGTCTTATATTATACTCCTCTAGCATACTAGCATGTACTTCATGTCGCTTTCCATCTCTTTACCAGACCTTTGTTTTTCTTTATTCATTTTCACTAAGACTCCCATTTTTTGAGAACGTTTGTCTTTCAGCCATTACTAATTAGTACTGTAAAGTACACTGACATTGATTAAAATTAAAAAATGAAGGAATAAAGTGATATACAGAGCATCTGATCCACCTCATCATGTAGACCATAGAAGTATCAAATTGTTCCGTCCATGGTGTAATCCACTGTGTAAAATTATTGCTAACAGCTGGATAGCTAGTAAACTTAGGTTAGGTGTTGAAGCTTTTACCTGCATGTCCAACAGTCATTCCTATTGTAAGTATATCTCATTTGGCCTGTGTGCCTTTTTGTTTTCAGGCAGGTATTTTTCAGGTATGGAAAAATACCATACCACTAAAAAATATTGGGCACTTTTAGTTTTTAAATTTTCTTTTAACCACCTGATCATTATAAAGGATAAACAAGCTTCAGTTTTCTTAATATCCAAAACAATATTATAACTCTCTGTGAAAACCTAGTTTTACTGAAACATAATTTTTCTCCAGAAATTTTTAGTCAGCTTTAAGGCCGATTGGGAAATTCTCGAGTGACTAGTGGATGTTTAAGTAAATTGTCTTGACATGCTATGTGATTACTATTCTAGTTGGCAAATGCACACGTATTTAAATCTGCAATATCAATCATGGGTTTAGGCCTCCGTAGTTACACCTTCAATATACACTTGGCATCAATTTTCACAATTTTTCTTTGTGGCAAAAACACTCAGATTTCCTCAGGAAATTCATCTGAAAAATTTCAAAATACATCAATTTATATTATGTACAAACTATTTTGGAAAGTTATCCCAAGAACGTTTAATATGCAAAGCATATTGCAATATAAAGACATGCGACTTTTTCATAAGTATTTAAAACTCAAAATATTTGTATTATCTGATTAATTAGAAGTCCATGACAATTGCTTTTTGAAGAACAACAAACTATTAAAAACCAAATAACTCTCATGCCTGGCTGAATTATAAGCCTGTCTCATTATATGAAATTAAATCTGCAGAATAATCTCCCAAAAATATCAGTTGTTTTCATGGATTAATTCAGGTAACTTTAGCAGATTCATTCCACTGTTTTGGAGATGGTGAATTTCAAGTGTGCTTCAGATTAAATTGTTCTGGCACATATGGGGAATTGCAAAGTTCAGCTGGTTTTACGAACATTAGTTTTGTAAATGCCAAACTCATTGTGTTTGTTGTTATGGTTCTCTTCATGTACTATTATCTTCTAAATGTCTAAATATAGAAGGTAAAAACGGGCTATATTATCCTAATCTTCTCAAGAGTGCTAACTGTGAAAAGAAAACCTTGCTCCACAGTGTAACCTGTTCTATTTATAAAACATGTCTTCTGCAGCCAGCATCCACTGAATAGTTCTAGCCATGTTTTTATGTGTACATTTTATAGAATTTTAATAAAATTAAAGAAACAAAAGTAATTTCTTATATCTTTATTTCAGTGTATGACAAATGTTATCATATATGTGTACCACTCAGATGAATGAGTTATTTTAAATCCTGCTACACACACATTTCTGTTGATACTTCATGTATGCTCTATATGGAGACTTAAGCACCTTTCCCACTGTGGGGGATAGCACCTCCAAAAAAGAAAAAGGCAAGTAGCATAACCGTGGACCTCAATACCACCTAAATATGCAAGACATGTTGTCTGAAATTAGACTTCTTTCAAATAATCAGTACTGCAAAACAAAGATAAAACCAAGAACGTTTCAGCCATATGCTGTAGTGTAACAGTTTATGCAACAGTCCAAGAAATGGGGAGATATAGATAAAAAGGTATATAAATTAAAATAATGGTACAAGCTACCATAGAAATAATTTGTCAAAAAACCAGAAGGATTCTCATCCTTTTGGTATGTCATAGTCTAGATATGAGGCCAAATGTAGGTTGCTGGTACAGAGATTAATTTAGTAGATCATAATGATGTTGTCATGCTTGTTCTTAACACTAGTGAATCTAAGCCACTCAGTTTATTACCCCACTTAGGTATGAAGGTCATCTAAGTGATTATTTTCCCTATGTTTTGATTTATTTATCTAAGTGCCGTAGGATAAAACACGAGTATGGTGCTGAGTTACACACTCCACCTTTTCCTCTGGGGGACTACAGCATGTTATGGACTTCAACCTAGCAGAGGAAAAAAAAAAAAAAAACATATATATATGTATAAAAATTAATTGTAACTGAAAGAAGAATCTCAGAGAGACATATTCCTTTTTGTCAGCAAAGTAAATTTGAAATGGATTGGATTATCAATGTATCAATGCTAATTGACCCTAGAAACAAATGGAGTAAAAAAAAAAAATAAAAGAAAACAAGTTGTGAGTGAGGTTGAACTCTGAGTGAGATCTGAGTATAAAGTAGGTATAAAGAAAGAAATCTCAATGAAATCAAGTAAGTTGTCTAATAAAAAAGTGGAACTTTAATATGTACATGCAGTTCTTGTCAAAACAATCTTTATTAAATAAAGCCATATCATGCTATTTTTAATTCGTTTACACAGAGTTTATAAATTGTGAAGAAAGTGTCAAAGGATTTCCTCTTAGGTCACACTGAAGGCTAAGACTAACTGTGAGACCATCCACTCCCTAGTCCACATGGTGCATAAAGGTTGATCTCCATACTACCCAAGGTTAGACTCCACTAGACTGGGCAGGCTACCTCCATACTGTTTAAAATTTGCCAAGTTCTCTTCCAAACTCCTCGTGGTGTCCCTCTGAGCTTAAAAACTATTTTTACTGTACATTTGTTTCCCGTAATGTCATGAGTAATTAATAGCAAGCTACCACCTGAGGGAATGACAGACACAATTTTTTTATAATGAGCACAACACCTCCATGGACAAGCATGAAAGATTATGGAGAGTTAAAAGAGTCTCATGTCTGTGATTAAGCCATAGAGCCTACCAAGAATCAACCCTAGAGAGAACTTCCAGCAAAACAAAGACTTGTCTAGATGGGAGATAGATGATCTGCTCTGAAAGGAAGCTTGAAAGTATTAATAATTGGATACATGTATGTGTAGATTAGGAGCAGAGAAGAAACTTTACTGAGCTTGATTGTTGAATTACTTGACAATGAAGAAGGAGCCATAATCTCCCAGGCAGCTGAGAAGTAGAGTTTCATTTTTTCATGAAGGGAAGAGAATTCTCTTGACATACCACTGTCTGTGTGCATCTACACTGGTGATTTAGAGCTTTGGAATGGCTCTTGTTTAGATGTAGATTTGCTGTGCTTCTATGCCTGGATTTGTCTGCTGTGCACTGCAGAACACTGCTGTGCAATTTTTAAGGTTTTCCTCTGGGTTAAGCCAAGACTGACATTGCATATTAGCACACCATCTAGAGATCACCACTTGCAATGTACAAAAATGATCTTCCAGCAGTTTGATCTCTGCTTGTGTGCAGGAGTTTAGCAATGATAGCTAAACAGTCTGGGATATCTGTACAGAAATCTACTTTGCATTTCCTATTAGGTACACCTGCACAGTGTGTACCTGCTATCAACAGTTGGTGCAAATGTCATTGCTTCTAAAGTAGTATGAGTATATGGTCTTATAACTATAATGGAGAGTAAAATTTTCATACCTTCTTCTTTGTATAGTACTAGTCAGTAATATAGGTGCATCCTATGTGGGTAGATTTGTTTGAACTATGTTCCAAAGGCTTTTAGAATACAAAGAGGAAAAATATAGACAGTTTGTTCTCACCCTTTGATCTACTGGCATGAACTTTTTTTTGTTGTTGTAGAAAATACTTGTTAAAAAAAATCAAACTATGCATGATATCATTTGACATTTCTCCATATGTAAGTAAATTTTGACGAAAATTTGTGTATTTTGATGTAATTACTACTAGCAAAAGTTTTAGCAAAATGGACCACAAGGGTATTGTTCACAGAAAGATACCCATTCATAAATGCTTAATAAAACCCACATTTTCATAATCTGGCAGACAATTCACTGTTTGCTGCACTAGTTTTCCCATGCCCTGAATCAAAGGCAGTATTGGGAAGTCAAATTCTATCAAGGACTTGACAAATTTAGGAATCTGGCTTTAGAACACACAGACTGAATTACCCAGGCTCACACTAGGGCTGTCAGGGCTTCAAGCCATATTGCCATACTCTTGTCTGACCAGTAATTTTATCCTTTCCTCTATTTTTCTTTCTTTAGCACACAGATGGTGTTAGTGCCTAACTGTGTCCTAAAATAGTTTCTAACTTTGCAAGCAATTCTACAGTCTCATCACACTGAAATGTATTTCATTTTAGCCCTTTGCTCTCTATTTCAGCACATATTCAATGTACACCTAACGGTGAGCTTACAACTCATTCCTTTTTGCATTTCTATTCATTTTATTGTGCTTGGGTACATATAGTCTGAAAACTACTAAATGAATACAGCCCTACAAATTGAGAGGAGAAAAAATGTCAGCTAGACTTTATGTTCCTGTGCAGAATAAAAAGGAAACCTATAATAAACTTGCTATAGAAGCAGAGAGACTTATGATCAGTCATGAGCCCCTAAACTATATTGCACTACATAAAAACATAAGATAGCAACAAAAGAGAAACACTTTAGCCATCTTGATATTCAATGAATGCACTAACTGCTTTTGTGGAATCGCAGTGTTCTTCAATGTGTTACCTTTATCACACTGAGACCTGCATAAAAATGAAATGTCATACTCCAATACACTTCTAGTCAGTCATAGGGTTTATTTTCTTGTCCCCAGATAGAGTTCACAAATTTAATAACTGTCCTTTATCCTTGTCACAATTCTTTTTCAGCTATCTATTCAGCTTTCTTCCTCTCCTGACTTGCAGTAAATGCTTCATCTTCCTATAGCAATCATAATAGAAAGAAAAAGGGTGATGTTAACTTCCATTTAGAAATGTATGGAGGGTGATCAGATGACTTGGATGGTCAGAGAAAGAAAATGTTCATTGTTATTCTATCACATACAGTTTAACCTATTGAGACATTTGGTGCCTAAATGATTTGACGGTTCATAGTGAAGAGTTTATTAAGAGTCTTTTTAGCTGTGCTTAACATTTTGGTAGAAAAAAAAATATAATTTATCCTTAATCAAAAATAACAGTCTTATTTGGAAGAAACTGCTGATAACTTCAAAAATTTTTTCATCTGGTGAAAATGCATAAAGATGAATTTTTGCCTTTTTGGTTTGGTTTCTGTGACTATGATTAAGAATTACTCTGAAGGTCTCCAGATGATATTTAAATGACAACTACAATATAAACTACAATATAATTATGCAGATATCTACTTCTGCCAGAATGTTCACAAATAAGAACAAACTGAACTCATATGTTCACTGAATTGAAAGTACTAAATTAAAAAAAAAAAAAAATGCTAGAACCATCTACTACTATGTCAGATATGTGCTTTTGTGGAGATACATGTAACCACTAAGAGCCAAAGCCTGATACCTTGAAGTACTGATCAAGGTTTGTATGTGAATCAGTAGCTAGCTCCTCTACAGCTGTGAAGTCTCAGCTCAGATTATCACTAGGCAAACTGATCTTTTATATGTAATATTAACATGGGTTCAATGCAAAGCCATTTTAAACTTATGTAGATCTTGCTACTGATTTTCATGGGCCTTGAAAAGAAAGACATCTTGTTTCTTTATGGACTTTTCACGAAGTGTGCTTGGCAGAAACACAAAAGCATGAGAGATGTTGAAGTACTATATGGCCAAAAAAAAAAAAATCCACAATGTAAGGAAAAAAAAAAAGGTAGATGTGAGCAGGTGGAACTCTGAGGAGATGAGTGGAAGAAAATATGGGAATGAACCAAGGGAGATGGTACTGTCTTAAGCTCAAGGAAAACTGTTGATAACTGAACTGAACTACCAGCTAGAGGAAGGTATGAACCCATTTTCATGACCAGTTTCAGAAATCATATGGAACAATTATTTTGAGGAAAGGAAAACTGAAACCTGAAGCAGCTTGTTGCAGGAGAAAGGCAGATTTCTAGTTAAGATGTTCCATGCAGTTTTCAGAAGACTTGTCTTTGATTCAGACCTCTGTTAGAAGTTTCCTATGTGACCTTAGGCAAATTGTTTAATTTCTCTATGCTTCTTTGCTCTTCATGTAAAATGTTTTCTTTCTCACAGCATCATTTTTTGTCACCAGGGAACTGACAGAATTCATACTAACTGTGCAGACTCCCAGCCCCACATAGTGCCAACACATCTGTTTAAAATAATAGAATTTACCTGAGGAAGAAAATAATTTCCATAGCTAGCAAAAGGCTATCAGTCTCCCTAATAATTACCTCAGGTTGTATATTGTTGACATTTACTACAAGAAACAAAACAGCATGAAAATGCAAATATTGTGAAAGGTACAAATCTAAAATAAATAGGATACCTTGGATCACAACATTTACCAGAAAAAAAAAAAAAAAAAAAAAAATTCATTTATTGAAATGTTGTTTGTGTAAAAGATAAATACAATTATCTCATTAGGTTAGCAATCTGATGTTCTTATTAATCAAAGACAAAGTAGCATGAAAATTACTGAGTACATTTATTTTCTTCTGGTTTATATTTTGATGTAAAACCTGTGAGACATCAATTGAAATGCTCCACTAGACCTTAGTGACTTCTTGATCCAGACTGTATGGCATGATAAGGAAAAGATAACTGTTATAGTCTGTAGTCAGTGTCATAAATTTGTTTTTCTACATGAGTAGAAGTTGTTTGAGTTAGAAAAAACACTTACTTCTTAAAGCTTTGCAGTCAGATGTATATAAATTTGGATTTTTGCATGTGTTACATCATATTCCTCTACTATTGTCACTGGGAAACAGCCAGTGCATTGTTACACGCTCAGGAGAGAGCCTTCTTGTTTGTAGTTTGTGTGTCCATAACCTCAGTGGACCCTGGAACCCACAAAGAGTGTCCTTGTGCTGCCACATGCTCAATGCAGATGGCATCTTCAGAGAATACATTGGCAGGCACACACAAGCCCATAATTAGCATGTGCCAAAAACATTTTTTCAGGAGTTTGTAAGATAGCCAAAGGCAGGTGTCTTTCACCCAGATAACAAAACAGCTCTCTGACCTCATGTTGATCCTCTCTTCTCTTTCTCAAGCACCGAGTCTTTCCTTAAAGTATGAAAACTCTAGGTTTCTTCATCTAAATGATATGACTTTTTTCATTAGGATGATTTTTTTTTTTTCATTTCCAAATAATAGTTGGTCTGGTTTAACTGACAATTAGAAGTTATGTTCAATGTTCAGCCAAAAATATCACTTTCAATTCAATCAACAGCATAAGAATAGGGAGGATAACCACACTGTAAATCTAACTTGCAAATGTAAATTCAACTTGCAAATGTAAATTCAAATGTAAATTTTTAAGAACATTTGAAAAACTCCAATAGGGATTGTCCCTAATTCAACCTAATTCTTTCACAATAAGTTTCCAAAAGTTTCAAAAGAGGTGAGTGAATGCTGTCCCCCATTTATGCAGATCAAACTCAATCGCCTTTAAAGTGATGCATGATAAAATTGCAAATCAATATGTGATATTTCAACAAAATGAATGCCTGAAGTCTCCTATTGATTCTGCTTTGGCATATGAACTTTCTTTGTAAAACCAATACATATTTTATTCAAACAAACATTTTACAAGCAAAAGAATAAGCTTAAAATTCACATATCCTGAATTATAGCTGTGCCAATAACTGTTTCAAACAAATATCTTCATGAAGGCTTCTTATTTAGATAACTGTCACTGGTGAAGAGTAAACAAACATTCTAACAAACACTAAAAAATAATATAGCTCCAAATTGATTTTTCAGTTACTCAGCTGTTGCACCCATGGTTTTTGATTGTCTCAGTTTAGAAAGCTTTCATCTATAGGAAATATTTTTTTTTTCTGAGGAAAAAAAAAAAAAAATCAGCATCTCCTTAAGTCCTTACTAGAATTGTCAGTTTGAAAGAATTAGTGGAGAAAAAGGATAAGGAGAATAAGGGTCAGGACTTAAACGCAATATTGTGAGGAAATAAGTTTTTCTTACTTTCAGCTCTACTTCTCAAAGTGTTAGAATATAACATTTAGGAACAAACACCTTTTTAGTATATTGTTGAAAAAAATGAGAATTCAACTTATTTAATTCAATATAGGAGTTTGTACTTTACTTTGAGCATACGGTGTATTTCCTATTCACAGTAGAGATTCTTGTGATAATAGCTTCTCATAATTTATTTGCCAAACACACCTAAAGTTTATTTTCACATATGGAAGTACAAAGCTAGAAGTATGTTTTTAATCAGATAAAGTAACGCTAGACACATATATGTACATATTTGGGTGAAATACATTCAGGTGAAAACATGGGCTGAGCAACATCTAATTGTAAAACTTTCACTAACATGGTCAATAATTTCAACTTTTAACACAATGGCTATTAGAAAGATTATTTCAGTTGGAAGAATGAAAAAATATGCTGTCTTGTATTTACAGGACAGATAAAGAAATCAGTTTTCAAATATTTTTATTTATTTTTGATGTGAGCTTGGACAAGTTAGCTAATGGATGCTTTCCTTTCAGAGGTATCAAAATGGGAAACTGAAATGGACAATAAAACATCTTTTCACTGGAAGTCAAATGAAAATAAGTCTTATTTGGTAAACAGTTGGTTTTGAGTAACTGACATTTATCAGTGGAATGTTATTCAATCAAAACATCCCCAAATCATATTACAATTTAGGTCAGATGTCAAATATATAAACTTAAAGCTGTGTATCTGTCATTACATATACTTTTCTGCTCTCAGGATATGTGTATGTGGCAGAGTGTATAACTACTTAGGAACTCCTGAGCTAGCTTCCTAAAAGTAATGATAGTATCAGCATCAGTGCAGCTGTCCCACCAGTTGAACATATATACCCTGCTTTTCATCAGACTTTATTCAGCAGACTGTGATATCATGTAGTCTTGCAGTCTGCTCTGCAGGGCAGCTAGACCATTACTAGCAATCAGACCAGAGGTGATCTCCAGTAATCGGGGACTTATTCATGGCTTCCTTATCTTGTCTTATGAACCAAGGCATGCCCTGAGGCCCAAATCTGAGAGTTAGTTCTCTGATTTCTCTATGAGACTATCACTTCCTGGATGAGTACAACACTCAAATTATGTATTTTTCATCTAAAGTGAAATACAATTCTGAACACTTCAACATTTCTACAGAGCTGTGAAAATTGAAAGATACAGTTGAAACAGTCATTATTGTATCTCAGAATGATCACAGTAGCTAAAGATAGAAAAGACTTATATTAGCTGTTTCACTTTCCTGCATTATAATATCTTCTTAGACAAAAAATATATCCGTCCCAACTCAGGAGCATACACTTTCTATCTGCTAGGTACCATTCAGAGACCTAAAAGAAATAAAGTAAAAAAAAGCTACCAAAAGGGAAGCTCTCTAGTCAATGGTTCAGACAGGAGTGAATGCAAGGTGTACAGTCTTGCCGCAGATTTGAACTTGCAAAGATTTCTCCTCAGTTGAAAGGCAAGAGCACCCTCTTTTAGGAGTAGTCAGCCTAATTGTTACATTTCCCCATAATCACACAATATTTTTTTTTCTCAGCCCTGAAAGTCTTTTAGAAAAGTACATGATGGTATCCAGTCACAAATTGCTGGATAGTCTCTTTGAAAAAATTACATTCCTGCAGCATAAAAGAATCTCCGTAATATAGCTCAAGAAAGAATATATTCAGTTCATTTACAGATACCATTGAAGAAGAGCATAGCCAGATTTAAACAGCATAACATACAGAGAGCAGAAAGAAAATGCAAACATAAAAATGTAGCAGATTATATGGAGGATGCTGCAGAGATATGCTGATGTAATGCATTATATCATCAACATAAAACAACTAGCTAATACAATAAAACTGAAAAAATAATGTTTCATTTATAATGCTTTGAGAGGAATATTTCAGTGTGGTAGCTAAGATAGAGGCAGTCATGGTAGCACATATTCAAATACACATCAGATATCATAATGGATGAAAATCTACCTGCTACATACAAACACAGAAAACTAAGTTTTCCATCCCATCTGATACAGGCAAAGCCTGAGAACCTCACTTTGTGTGGTAATGACTCCATACACATTTGATAGGATAGAACCAATCAACTTGCTTCAAATATATTTATGCCAGGTAATTAACTAGATCAAATGATTCACTGACAGCGGCAGATGTTGATGATTACACCTTAAAGTCCAGTTTTAAACTGTTGTGCCTCACATAAGGACAGAGAAACTGATTGTGAACAGTTGGGTCGAAATGGTCACACTCTTTTCAAATAAATAGAAGATGTAAATACATTTGCTGTGTGTTACATGGGCAAAAGCACAGCTGTAGTATCTCTGTACCTTGTACAGTAGAGAATGTCAGTGACAGAGTTCTTTAATCAAGGTTTAAGCTTTGTCCTTAGAAGCTATCAAACTTAAAAGGAAGACTAAGTTGAAACAAAACAATAATAAAAGCAATAACTGCTGTGGATTTATTTCCTGCAACATTTCATTTTATTTTTATATTTCTAGGATTTAGCTTTAAAGCTCTTCAGCTCTCTCTTATTGAAGGATAAAGAAAAGAAAAAAAAAACAACAGTAAAGAAATAGCCTGAAATTAAGCACACAATGTTATGAATGACTACACAAAACCACCCTGGTAACCTATTGACAGATTGCTGGCTGTGATGCAAGGTAGCTCCCAGTAGGTCATTCTAGAGCTTTACATGCTGGGCCGAAGAATACTGATTGATTATTCAAATGTCTGGTATTTCTGGACAAGAAGACTATACCACTGGTCATTCTTAGTGTACATTATGTGCTCTTAATACCTTGATTAGATAAACAAGTTTTTATTATCATCCGAATCTCCAAACATACAAATTTACGTATCACATCATAGGATGCTTTTCTTGAACTTAGTGGCAATATCTACAACTGAAAATAGCTTATTTACTTGAGACCTGTCCAACAGTCCTTACTGGAAAATCAGTGGGAATATCTAATTACATTTACAGGATGGTTAAAATAAGGTCTACAGTAATATTTATAACAATTATGCCATGCATTATGGAGTAGTTATTCACAGTTTCATAGATTTTAAAGACAGAAAACACCATTAAATCGTCTCAGTACATTACATTTTATGCCTTTTTCTGCACTGAACTCAAGGACAAAAGTTTGACTAAATCATTATCTCTTTTTGAACAAAATGTATCCTCTAGGAAAGCAACCAGGTTTAACCAGGATCTTAGCAAGAGAGGAAGAAGCTGACTCCTCCTTTGGCAGCTTGTTCCAGTGGTTAGTTGTTCTCTCTTTTTTTTAAAAAAGTCACGTCTGCCTAATATGCTTTTAATTTCACTGGTTTCATTTTCAGTAGTTGGCTCTTCTTTTGCATTTCTCTGCAAGGTTTAATATCTGTTTACTAAACAGATTAGTTTACTAAACTAATCATATACCCATATGATTCTAGTTCTACACCGTAATTAAGTCACTTTGCAATCTTCTTCTTGACAAAAATAAGCAGATTGATTCTTTAAGTCACAGCCACAAGATATGCCTCCACTTTTTATTTCAGAAGCTTTTGCACTCCTTTCCACACTTTTTTTTTTTTTCGGTAGTATCTTTCAAGCATTGTGTACAACAAAACTTTTCAGACTATTCCAGTGTGTCGTATGCCAAGGTAAAAATATTGGTTTGCTTCCACTCATTCAATGCTCTCCCATTTTTCAATTTCTTTGGCATAGCAAAATTCATGTCAAAATTTCAGAACAACATTGAACTTTGGTCTTCTTGAAGGAGAATATACATCAAGGATGGATGAAGTTGTGATCCGAAACAAATGGAGTTTGAAGGTTACAAGAATTCTAAAAATCCATGTAACATACTATGTAAACAGAAATGTGTGCCATGTCAGCTGTAACAAAATTGTCCTTAAACCATTCAGAAAACTTTTTGCCTGTAACCACAAGACCAGTATCAGCGAAGCAGCACACTGCACCGTGCTATACAGAGACGAAAACTTGTGACTGAAGAGCTGACAATAAAATCCATCTTTTAAGACAGCTGCCATGGGATACATAGATATCAGCAGCAAAGTCTCCCACTGGTTCCCTGCAATTTTGATCAGGCCTTTTATACACACACAGAACAAAAAAGACCTCTGTTTTATGATCTTGACTACAATTCTAAGTGTCTTCAGTAGCTGGGTGGAACTCATTAGTCTATCTCAGTGGGTTAAATGAGCACTGCTATAAAAAAGAGAAAGATCTCTTGGGGCTGTTTCCAGCATCACAAAAAAGGATCGACTTCACATAGTCATTCTTCTGATTTAAGCTTTTTAATGAAGAGATGCTGCTTCTTTAATGATATTGTCCTGCTTGAAAAATGAATATTTTCCTCTCAAAGTGAATTCTATTAAACCAGTAGCCTCCTTGGAGGTTAAATGCGAGGCACACACAGAAAACAGCTCCATGTGCTAATCAATACAATGTATATGGGCAATGAGATACTCTTGTACAAGAAAAAAAAAAAAAAAAAAAGAGAGAGAGAGAGAAAAATACCTTTTGAATTATCTGTATGGGGAGAAGAAATGCAGTGCACCAGTGTTACTAATGTCAGCAAATATACTTGCTCAGCTCAGAAGAGGCTATGCCATTTTGCATAAACCAATATCAACAGTGCACTTTCACGTGTGATTATTGGTGAACACTCACCCAGCAACATGTCAACATGTCTTCTTGCATCTTGTTATCTACATTTTGTTCACATTTAGACTTGTCTGTAAATGATTCACATTCAATGACTTCAAAATGGTTTGCCAATGTTATTCATAAATCTCATCAACAAACCCTGTTAAATGGACTGGACTAGCTTCTCTGCTTTCAATATAAAAAAGACCATACATAAATAGCAGAAAGTGCTACATACATTATAATAAAAAGATTTGTCATATTGTAAATATTCTGCTCAGAACCTGATGGAAGAGCAAACTCGGTCCTTGAGTAATGAGTCTGTTTCATCTAGGTTACCAAATCAGATCCTTTAAAGCTTACAGAAGGGACAACTGAAGTTCATAGTGTCTAATTACACTGTGGTCAACTATGGCAACTGAGCAAGTAGCTTCAGATCAGATTTGATTAAACATAATTGTTCATTAAAATTATCTGTATTTGAAAACTTTCTTGCAAGATCAGCACAGAGGATCAGGGTAAAACCAAGGAGAATGAATTGGCTTTAAAAACTCTCCCTTTCTAGGATCTAGAGCAAAGCTGACTGATGCATACATCACAAATAATGGGACTAAACTGAGAATCCAGCTAATTTCAATTTAACATAAGACCTAGTCAGAAAGGAGGGAACATTTATGCTTTTTCGATTGGGGACCTAAACTAGGCATAAAATCGCTACTGAAATATGTCATAATCAGTGCATTTTTATGCACTTAGAATTGCTGATTATTTACACCCATTCTCTTTCTCTGTTTTCAGCCTAAGCAGAACCACCTACTAGTATGTTCACATGCTGACTTTCATTGAACTCTTTATTTCATCTGATGAGAGACAACAAATGAGGAAACAGTAAAGAAACTGTTTGAGAGGCTAATGCCCACATATTCCTGACAATTACCTGAATCTTCATAATATGTTCTGTTATAAAGTATTTGGATAAAGTGATGACCTAGAGTTAGACCTTTTCTGAGTAGGAGTAATCCATTGACCTCTTTCAGCTTCTAAAGGTCAGAAACATGCTTCATCATATCCCTCCTCACCTTTTTCTTCTTTAAGCTAAGCAATACCCATTCTTTTGTCTTTCTTCATATACATTTTCTTCAGTTCTAGTGCCCCATGATAGGACAATGAAATAGTGTCTGATTGTTGAATAGAGTAAAAAGTTTACTTGATGTGGCTTGTAGATTAAAATCCTGTTTATGTATATTTCAATAGAATCTTTGCCTTGACAAAGTGCCTTGACACTTGCATGGTACTCTTGACTCATATTTAGGCTGTAAATTTCAATAACCCCCAGAATCTCTTCTGGAGAACTTAGAAGGTTTTTAAGATTAATAGGAAATTTCTACAGAAGATACATTGTCCACAGTATGTACCTCTATGGCATTATGCTAATCTCAGTAACATCTAGGTGCTAACTTGATTTAGTTTGATTTGA